>NC_090130.1:16849655-17449655 GCF_040581485.1 Linepithema humile | reverse complement strand
TTAATACTTTTTTTTTATTATTTTAATCTTTCACAGAGGATAATATTCAAAATACGGATTGTCAAGAAGAAGTAGAAGATGAAGAAGAAAACAGAATAGAAATGGAAATAGAACAACAAGATGACGCAGACATAAGTAATGAAGACGAAATGGAAATAGAGCAACAACGTGAAGAAGACGAAATGATTGAAAAAAATAATGTCGAAATAGAAGTTCATGATGAACAAGAATTTTATTTAGAATCGGAAAAAGAAGACGAAATAAACGACGAAACTACAAGTGACGATGAAATCGAAGATGACGTAGAAGTAAAGGAAATAATGGAATTACGAGCATGGGCCATTCAAAATAACATCCCGCATATCGTTTTGGATGCTTTATTAAAAATATTAAGAAATTGTTTGCTTCCTACTCTGCCTATATCAGCTAAAACTTTTCTGAGAACAAACTCTGTCCGATTTAACATAGAACAATTCCCATTAAGTCGTGGCCAAACTACAGCAGAATTTGTTTATTTTAGTATAGCCGAAGGACTTCGTAAATGTATTAATGTAAAACTTCATGCAAATAATACGTTAAATCTTATATTTGGTATCGATGGAACATCGCCATATAAATCAAGCGCTCTTCAGTTATGGCCAATCATGTGCAAAGTTCAATTTGAGCCAGATTTATATGAGCCATTTCCTGTAGCAATCTATGCAGGTGATAAGAAACCAAATGATTTGAAGTTATATTTACAAAAATTTATCGAAGAGATTAATGAATTACAAACGAATAACATAGTTTTAGAAAATCAAATTTTTAAAATCAACGTCATGTGTTTTGTCTGTGACAGGCCAGCTCGTTCGTTTATTAAGGGCATAAAAGGACATGGAGGATATTATGCTTGCAAACGATGCGTTGTTCGTGGAAAACGAGTTGCTCTTCATGAAACGAAATGTTCAAATAAGACAATGATTTATCCGGAAATTGACTGTGCAGAAAGAACAGATTTATCATTTCGACTCGAAGAAAATCCGGAACATCACATTTGTAAAACACCTTTAATTACTATACCAACAATTGATATGATTTTTCATTTTGTGCTAGATTTCATGCATCTTTGTTGCTTGGGTGTAATGAAAAAATTATTATTAGATTATTGGATTCAAAGTAATTCCAACGTAAAATTAGGCGTGCAAGGTAGACTCGAAATTTCTCGGCGATTGCTTGCCCTTCAATCTCAAATACCAGTGGAATTTCAACGAACTACAAGATCGCTAGTGGATATTTTGAAATGGAAGGCAACAGAATTTCGATTTTTTCTATTATATAGTGGCCCTGTTATTTTAAAAGGTATTCTGCCTAAATTATTATACCGGCATTTTCTTTTATTTCATGCTGCGTGCAGAATTCTTTGCAGTAAAGAATTGGCTTTAAAATATAATGCGAAAGCTAAAACATACTTGCGAATTTTTGTATTAACTGCTCGTAATTTTTATGGATCAGCTTCACAAATTTTGAATATGCACAATCTCATTCACTTGGCTGACGATGCAAAAAATTTAAGTTGCTCATTAAGTGAGATCACTGCATTTCCGTTTGAAAATGCTATTAAAAAAATCAAACAAAAAATTCGCAGTGGTAAACATCCATTAGCACAACTGTGTCATAGGTACAGTGAATTGTGGTCGATTGATTCGGTTAAAAAAAATCCACCACCAACTATTACTATCGAAAAATTTGGACGAATCTTGTCATCTGGGGATGTTTTAGTAAAAAAGTTAAAATGGAAAAATGTTGTCCTCTCTACTAAAGAACCTAACAATACAATATTGCTTCATAATGATAAAGTAGTTAAAATTACAGATATGTACATTCCATCAATGAAAGAAATAAATGATATTATAATTGTGGGAAGATTGATGAAGATCAAAAGTTCCATGTATGCTTATCCTTTTTCTTCTAAAAAATTAAAACAATGGGAAATTGTAGATAATGAAGAAAGATCCAAAAAAAATAACGTGTGGATTACATAAAATTAAATCAAAAATGGTACGTTTGGATGTCCTTGTTAGCAGCGTAACGGGGGAAAAAAATCATACGTTATGCCACTTCTTCATTTATAAAAAATTGTATAAAATAATTGTGAAAATTAAAAAAATATATATATAATCAATGTTCTATAAAATATAATTAATGTTATAAAATATGCATAAAATATAATTGTATAAAATATAATACGTACAAAATATATGTAATTGTGTAAAATGTAATGAATGTATGAATTAGCTACGCAATATGCATAATCTTATTCACTTAGCGTCATTTAGTTCGAGATAGGGTTTTCCCTAAGTGTATCAAGACTGGAAATCTAGTCAGTGGTTGGTCGGAAAATGGCCCGAAATGCCTTGACTGAAAACACTGAAAGGGGCCTAGTGCCCTGTCAGTTTCCCATCAGTATTTTTAGTCAAGGCATTTCGGATCATTTTCCGACCAACCACTGACTAGACTTCCAGTCTTGATACATTTAGGGAAAACCCTATCTCGAACAAAGGAAAACTGCTTAGAGTCCTCCTTAGAGCCCGGCTAACATTACTTATTAGGGAATGCCACGACACTTTCTGAATAGATACTATTCAGACATCTGGTATTCCATGACAGATTTCTACTCGGGCCATAGGCGAAGCAAGCACATTGATATTCGTTATCATTTTGTGCGAGAGAAATATGAGAATGGTGATATTAATGTTCAGTATGTGTGTAGCCGAGATCAGTTAGCTGACATTTTAACAAAGTCGCTCGGGCGAGATATTTTTAAGAAACTACGTACAAATATTGGAATGACGTGCATAAGCATGGAGACTATCAAAGGGCGGGAGTGTTGAGTTTTATCAAACTTTTATTTCTTTTCTAGTCTCGCATGCATGTTCTTTATTTTACTTTCTAGTGCATTTTGTTTTTCGCGCCTTTTGTTTATATTCTTGCAACCCGCTGTGCGTCGCCAACACACGATAGCGACTTCCGTTCTTCCTTTTTCTTTCTGTTCTATGCGTGATATATTCTAGTTATATGGCGTGCATCGAGTATCGTCGCGTTCTGTGCGTTGCGTAATATTGCGTTCTGTATATTCTTTTTCAATAAAGTTTTTTTTTAACCATTATCTTCAAGAGTTATCTTAATACTTTTATGCACAAAATAATAAATTATCTATCTATCTGAAATAAATATCTTGTAATTAAAACAAATAAAACTTTTTATAAATATATCTCACAAATATTTTCTTATAAATCAATATAAACAAAATTTTTTTAAATTGCATTAATCAAATCAGGAAAATATAATTAATAAGAGCAAAGAATTTGTCGCTGCTAGATCGATCTAACATGTTAATAATTAATTGTAAATTATCAGGGTTGGGAAGTAACTCGTTACTTGTAACGAAGTTACAGTTACAGTTATTTTTTTTCGGTAACTATAACTTAACTTTGTTCCTTTTTTTTCATCTATAATTGTAACTTAACTTAGTTACATATTTATGGTAACTAGTAACTAATTTAACAGTTAATTTAATATTCTATATATGGTTGTATTAATTGTAAGAATTAGGGCCTATCCAGACAAACTTGCATAGTCACATAAACATATGCATAAGGAAAGGAACAAAATTGTAATGAAATTTGTCATATTAAGTGTAGATTCGATATTTGTTAAATAAATAGACGGATAACCGTATAGATATTAATTATAAAATTCAACAGAAATAAACAAATTCTCATTTAAAGAATGCACTGCTACCTAGTAATAAATTATCTTTGAGGATGATTATCATATAAGCATAAAATTGAGACTTTAAGAAGAACTGAAACATTAGTCTACAATTTTTCGGAAAGTTACGACTGTTTGTGTGAAATTCGTGAATTTTTAAACTAAAAAATCTTAATTCTATAATTTTTATTCTAAGTGTATAATAATTTATTTTAAATTATTAATTAATTTAATATTTTAAATGTATTTTTATTTTAAGTTTAAAACAATTGTGATTTATTACATATAAAATAATATAACATAAAATTAAGTACCTATGTAGTATATAATAAGTTAATAAATCTTGAAATGTAAGATTCGTATATTAAAAATAGTAGTGTACATTTATTGCAAAAAAGTAACTGAAAAGTAACGATTAGTTACATTTTGAATAACTATAACTGTAACGTGTTACTTTTTAGAATCGGTAACTTGTAACTGTAACTGTAGTTGTTTTTTCAATGAAAAGAACTGTAACTTTAACTAGATACTTTTACAAAATAACTTTCCCAACCCTGTAAATTATACATGCTTATTTTAAAAAATTGGATTTACTCATATGTAGAAGTTAAATGGAGAAGATCAGCCGCGTTTTGATGTTGATAACGATATTATACATAATTTAATGCAGTGCTCGAAATTATTTCAGCTTTTCAGTCGATTCTCGCGGCACACGCCTCCTTTCTTCTTACCGCACGCACTGCAGTCGCTTGGGCCAGCGCCGCCGAGCGTTAGGAGCGGTGCTATCCGATTAATGTTAAAAAAATTTATTTAAAATATTTTTGCAGTTTTAACACAACTTTACAGGGTCGTCAGAACCATAGCACAGAGAAGCCTAATACCCGGACTAGACCGGAGGATGATCCTACTTGTGACTAATTCGAGTGCATAGTTTGATAGACCGACCGAATCGATTTAATTGGATAAAAAAAATTATTTGATATGGTTGATACGATTGGAAGTCAACTTTAATATAATTTTAACCTGTCAAACTATGCACTAAGCCACAAGTAGGAGCATCCTCCGGTCTAGTCCGGGCATAAGAGGCGCCATGCCGTTTATCATACGATGCTTTCTCTAGGCCGCACAGTGATGCCAACTGGATCAATTTTAAAGCCGGCGGAACTACATGGCCAGATCCACTTTTCGCTATGGTAAAACGGCCGAGGGGTGCATGTCCGTGCTAAATCTATAATTGTGGATTCTTCCGTGACTTAAAACAAATGTATAGAGTGGGGATAACGTATAAAAGACGCTAGCAAAGGAATGTAACGTTTCTGATCGTCAGATCTGTTTCCAGTATACTTTTTGATTCTCGTATAAATTCTAAGTTTAAATCTTATCGCGACTATAAAAAATTATTAATATTACATAAACAACTAAGTCAGTGGGATAATCATCGGAGATAAACTATAATATTAATGTAATATTTCGTATGTAATATTATATGTAATCTAATATTAATAATAATGTTTCACGATTATCAACTCCTATTTCATTTTGTTCGATGTATAACACGCGAGATAATATAGAATTCAAAATAAAATTCTATTTCTAATTTTATTCTGTGACAAAAGCATGTAACTCGAAATATGTGTAATTTTAGTTTATATATATACGAAACAATTTGGTGAAGAAACAAACGGTAACAAAAATGTTGAAGCTCGAAGTACCTACGCTTAATAAGGTTCTGAAGAATAGTGGTGGAGACGAAAAACTTTTGGAAGAATTGTTGTCGAAATTTCGACTGTGGCTGAAACAGCAAAGTCATCTTCCTCAAGGTTTGTATTTCTAATTTTCAATCAATTTTATCGATTAATTCGTTAATTATTATCTAAAAATCTAAAAAATATACTAGTTTAATAATCATAATATCTACATTTAATGATAAACAATTCCACAATATTTTATTCATAATTTCTTTATCATTTCTTTATATTATATATATTAAGATAATGACGAATATTATTCTACGCTTTACAGATATCTCTGACCAACGATTAAAATTTTTTATTTATGCTGTAAAATTTAATATCGAACAAGCCAAAAAAAATTTGGATACGCTTTACACTCTTCGTAATCTGGTTCCGGAATTTTACGAAAATTACGATCCGTTTAGCGATGATATTAATCATTTTCACACATATTTGTAAGCATTTAAACCAATCATAAAGTATTTTTAAATAAATGTTGCTATAGAAAATATTTTAAATGTAAGAAAAAGTATGATTAAAAATTTTAATTATAATATTATAATAATAAGCAATAAATATTATTACAAATAATTATATTAATTGCAAAAATTTTTTGCCTGATAATTTACAATCTATTTTTGTATTTGCACAAACACGTACAATATTATTTTAAATATTTACTTATTTTAGGCAGAGTGTATGTTTGCCAAAGTTAACACCACAAGGATACAGATTATATATCTGTCGTCTAATAAATAATGACGCTTCTCTATATAATGCTTGGGCGATTCTAAAGTACGTATGTAATATCTACAAAGTAGAACAAATGTACTATTTCACAAAAACATTACATGTTGCATGTCACTAACATGTGCGTGGACTAACAATAAATTATCTATAAAACTATCACACCTGCTAAAGTGATAATATATGGATAATTATGAAAGAAATTGGGCAAGTGGATTACACGTTGTAAATATTAGATTAAAGATGCTGAATAGCATATTTATTGAAGACAGTAAAATTAATTTATTTAAATCGGAAAGACGATGATAACAGAATGATAAAATTGAAATAAAAAAGCGCATAGCAAGTACAGTTTTACGTAACAAATCTTGTGGTATTTAAAAACAGTAAACAATTTTAAAATGCATTAAACCATAAAATATGCTAAGCCACACGTATTTTATTGCTACACCGGTTATTTATAATAGTGCTCGGAATTAATTCAGCTTTTCAGCCGATTCTCGAAATTGACGTCTCCTTTCCTTTCTTTACCGCGCTGCGTATCAAAATGATACGCAGACAGACTAAAATTAAAACAGTAGTAACAGTAGTTGATTACTGTTTTAACTTTTGATATTTACATATCATAAACCTTGAACTTTTCCACTGACTTATTATTTAATAATGACGCTTCACTTAAGCCTGCTATTAATATCATTTCCAATCGTTTAGCTACATTATGATAAAAATCACTTTTGAAGAAATATCGTTAAAACACTTTTTTATTTGATTGTGTTGCGTTTGTGAGCTAACGATTAACTAAGGTTACTAATATACTAATGAAATATAAAATGCGCGCGATTTAGAATTGAGAATATTACATCGGATAAAATGCGTATGTATAAGTTCTTATAAGTTGCATTTTGATATTGAAAAAGGCCTGATCACATGTCGAAATGTTTATTCTTTGTGTTTATTTGGTAAATATATATTTGCACGACCATCCAGCATTGACTCATTAGCTCTTTTTTATAAGATTTGATTCTTATTAAAAATATTATTTTTATAATTTTTAATTCTATTATTTGCAAATATTTCAATATACATTTCCATGTTAGTTCGAACGCAAAATGTTTATTTCTGAACAATTGAGAAATTTGACTTGCACCATTTGTGAAATAGGGGGCTCATATAGATGTAAAGAACAGTTTGTAGATTCAATAAAACAAAATTTTCGAACGATTGTATTTCATCCACAGATGACGTCCGAACATAATGATTAAACAATGACAAATTATAGATTTACAACAAATCCATATACATATATTTAAAAATATACATAAAATTCTTCATTTTTCTTTTGAAGATACAAAACGCATATTACTAATTAATATTGCAGGTATTTTACGATGATATTTGAGACAGGAATGGAAGACGATATAGTCCCCGACGTTGTTTCAGTTTGGGATTGTACTGGTGCAAATATTAATCATATATTAAAGTATTCACCATCTCTGTTAAAGAAATTTGATTCTTGTATGGTACATATTATTTTTTTACTATAAACCGATATCTAACAAAAAGTAATTATAATATAATTAAAATATTTCAAGGTTTGCGTATATTAACAATGGCTTGTGAAATAAGGATTTTGAGTCAAAAAAATTAGCTCAAAATTTTTATTTCACAAATCATTATTGATTTGTATTACTTCAATTATTTAGGCGGCATACAGTTTAAGGATAAAAGCGATTTACTTCATCCATGCTCCAAAATATATAGACATATTTATGAAAGCAGCGAAATCAATGTTTAGAGCAAAATTGTTCAACAGAGTAAATATATTTTGAAATTATGTAAATGTAGTTTGTTAAATAACTACAGTTTGGCCTTTATTAAAACAATTCCATAATTTTAATTGGTTCTATTTCAGATCCACGTTTACACATCAGGAATAGAATCATTATATGGAACAATACCAAAAGCAATTTTACCAGCGGATTACGGCGGTGAAGAACCGTCAATGGACATATTAACAGGTAAAATATCATTATCGTTTTATATACATGTCACATTTATCAACAATTTGAACAACTTTAAAATTAAAATGCAAAACAGAAAATAAATAGCACCTAACCATGTGTTTGATAAAAAATAAATTTTATTTTAATTATTATATCTCTATACTTAAAACTGTCTATCTTTTTTTTAAATATAATTTAGAGATTAAAAGGTGATTAAAAAATTTAAATATTTAAGAAGGAATTTTTGCTGTTATTGTTTCTAGATATGTGGCGTGCAAAGCTAGCCCAACAAAGAGACTGTCTTATAAAAGAAGGAAAACAGAAAACGCAGGAATCTCTCCGAACAAATTCTATAATAAATCCTGACGAATTGTTCGGAGTTTTGGGAACATTTAGAAAATTAGAAATTGATTAAAATATTTTTTTATAAATCAATATAATAAAAATTTTTTTAATTGCATTAATCAAATTTAAAAAATATATTTAATAAGAGCAAAGAATTTGTCGCTGCTAGATTAAACTAACATGTTAACAACTAATCCTAAATTATACATGTTTATTTAAAAAAATTGAATTTACTCATATATAGAAGTTAAATGGAGAAGGTCAGCCGCAGTTGACCTATGATGTTGTTGATGACATAATATGAATTTAATGCATATAAATTTTCGGATTTCAATACAAGTATTTCCTGAAAAGTTAAAAATATAGCATACATTAACATTTATAACTGTTTATTTCGTCTTTTAGCAAGTCTTCTACGACAAACAAGTTTTATAATTTTGAATTATAAAAACTGAGTTTATTGTAAGTGCGAATTAAAGAGTATAACAAAAGTATAGATAAACGAGGAAAGAAATTTGGAGGAATGTAACTATGTAAAGATATTGAAAAATTAAATTAAATTAAAACATTATATTTGAGTGCTGATCATTTTTTAATCCCTATATATAATTTTTAATTCTTTAAAGTACAAACACAGGCTATACTTTTTATTTGTATATTTTATAAAGTTGATTGCCAGGTTCACACCGGTGCGCTCAAAAGTCACTCTGACGCTGCTGCACGCTTGCTTTTGTTAGTTTGCTTTGATTTTTTTATTATTATTGTTTAATTATTTATTTTATTATTTTTATTATTAAATTATTATTTAATTCAATAAATATTCTGGTTTCTTTCTTGGGCTATGACAAAAAAAGCAAAATTTTGATAAGATTTTCATTGTAATTATTATGTCACAGATATATTAATTTTTGAATTGCAAAAAGATGTGGTATAAAAGCAGTGTAGATATCAGAATAAGTAAAATATTTTGACATGATTTTCTTATACTTTTTAGCAGTATAGAATAATAAAAGTATTTCAAGAACATTATTTTTCGCATATAGTTTTTCTCCTAATAGAAAAATTTTGTATTTGTTTTTTAGATTTTTTGCGAAAATGCACTTGTTTTTTCGGACTATAATTTAGTATTTGACCGATTGTTTCATACATCATCTTATTAAAAAGTAATCTCATGTTGCATAATTTTAAAGCATGGTGAAATATAAAAATATATATAAATCTGAAAAAAATAGAATACTAGTAATATATATTTATTAACTATCAGTTTTTATCATGAAGTTAACACTGCAATAAGGGGATTTAATTATTATTTAATTTTCTTAATTTTGTTTATATTTCCAGCAATTATAAGCAATCCATTCTAAATAAGGAAAGGAATCTTTTCAAGAGATGCGTACAAATAATATGTCAAATACATATATAGGAACTAACATTACTTATATTAATTACAGTTTTGTAAGACATACATATAAAAGGAAAAAAATTGATACCTTAATACATTAATATGAAGTAATAAGAGAATTGCTGAACAGAAAAAAATAGTACATTTATTGAATATATAAGAATGAATTATTGTACACGCGAAGACTTATTTATATATTTAATATGTAAAATAAGGAAAAGAAAGGAATAAATTTAGAATACTTTCTTTTTCTTTCTTAGATCTTTTAATTTTGACAAAAATAGAATAAATGTCAAATAAACTGTCATTTTAGAATATAATTGTTAACCATTCTCAGTTAAGAATCGCAGAAAAAATCTGGAACCTTTTGAGCAGAACTTTTTTTGAGTTTTTTGTGTTTTTCGCGATCAAATTTAATCGCTTTATCGAGACTCTTACAACTCTCCTGTTTACATACTCCCGTACAAATTGTATTTTCATGCCATAATGTAGTATAAAGCTGAAATTGTGCAAAATAATTATTAAAAATGTTATGATTATAAATTACTAGATATTATAAATATTTATCATTATAAATTACAAATATAATAATTAAGATGTGCAGAATTTACCAATTATTATATTTTTAACTAAAAGTTGCATATACACTTTTGATTTATTTATTTGTGCTTACCGTAGTAACATAAGCTGCAATCGTTGAAAATAAGTAAGCGTTTTTCGCATATGTGGCATATTAATGCTAATAAATCAGCGACTAGCAGTAAAAATTGCGAGACTATTCGCCGTATAATAATTTGTACCTTCTACCAAACATCTTAGCATGTGCTCCCATTCAGGTGTTACTTGCCGTAAATACGGTCTCACCCAAGTTTCGGTAAAGTTTCGCCCCCTTTGCTTTATCTCCTCAAGACTGCCGCGACAAAAGTTGTATCTAGAGCATAGATTTATTGTCGGTAAAACGTATTAATTTTACAGAACAGATTATAGAATAATATATTATAATAATTATAAAAAGTAATAAATCAGTCAACAAACGCATAACAAATAAAAATCAAGAAGCAAAAGCAAAAATATGCATTGAATAAAGATTAAAAACCAATGTTTAGATAAATAAAAAATTTATTCTAGAATGGAAATACGTTAAACTCAAAAGAAAAGTTTAAACTTGTTATTAGTTAAACTTACTGCCATAATGATCTTGCTATTAACATCGCAGTGTTTGAAATGTAATGATGAGCGAACTTGCGCGGAAACGCCAGATCGTACTTACTCATCTTCGATACCAAGAAGATATTCTATACCTCTCCATAGGTGACAAAAAGCTATCATATCTTCGTCGCTAACGTGAACGCCGAGCTCGTGCGGATAAAGCAGAATTATTCCCATGAAAGCGAATTGCGTCCAATATCAGCATGATTTAATCCCGTGGGTTTGAGCAGTAGATGAAGACAACCGTTTGCCACGGTCGGATACGGACAGGAGGAAAAATCTTCTAGGATTGTTTTTCTATCCGGGCACCATGGGTTCGGGATTTTAGTGGCCGCATCGAGTTCCTCCTGATCGTACTTGCAAAGTTTCAGCCGTATCGCACGGTGCATTCTACGCACAGCTTAAATATCTTGATGAGCCTTTATATCTTCAGTCAAAGGGTCCTCTGTTATTCAATTTCTCACACGGCAAACAGTATATTCAATATTCGCATGCTGTTTTAGTTACCTTGATACTCCAATGCCAATTCAATTTATGCTTAAGTATATAAAAGAATGTCAAGTTATTTAAGAAAAAAGAAGAGATTTCGAAAGAAGTAGGAATAACTTATTATTATTGAGGAAGCTATTTCACATATCAATTTTGTGTAGAGCGGCGATTTAAATTATTACATTAATTATTATTTTAATAAATAATTTATTTAGAATAATGTCTCTAGTAGACGAATTAATTTTCTACATATATAAAAATATTAATAACTTTCGCACTAACATCCCAGCGATGGCTTGAGATGCCTTTTAATATATATATTAATTTGATATTATTATACTAGCCTAATCCTTATATCTTATAATGATTTTGAAATTATTTATTATTTATTTTTTATTAAAATTAAGAGAATAGAAAAAATTCAAAAAATTTATTTTTTTAAATGTTTTATTATAGTGTTATAAACCATTAAAAACCATATCCAATCAGGCAAGACATTATTGTTTTCTTTTTTTTTTTTTTGAAATAAATTTTTTTTAATTTCTAAGTGATGTTACGAGGATCTGAATTTTAGGCCGCTTAAGCAACCAATAAACAGTACAATTATCCATATTAATTCTAGTAGTACGCCGCTGTAAACTTCGAACTCGTATATGGGAAAACCTTTCTCTAACACTGCTCTCAGAGATATCACGGGCAAAGTTGTCGGCATAACATAACTGATCCAGCGGACTACTTCTGGCGATCCTTCTAGCGGCCACATACCTGTCATTTATTACCATAAATTAATTAGAGTTTATATTATTCATTATATAATTAATTATATAAATAAGTTAGAGTAAAAATTAAATTAATATAAATTAACAATTCTTTATTAAAAAGATCTCGTTAATATATTAAGTTTGATAAATGTATATACATATACACAAAAAGTGACTCGTGTATATATTCATATATATTAAAATTAAAAATTAAAAAATTAAAAATAAAATTAAATTAAAAATTAAAATATTATAGAATACTTTGTGTTCTCTAATATTTAATCAATTCATCCAAATATTTTGTAAATACTAATTGTAAGATTTTAAAAAAATTAAGAAAGTTCTAGTTTTTTAATAGTAAGATTATTTGAAGATTGAGAATCAAATTTATCTTTTGTAAATGGATGTATGATTTTACTCCAAATCAAGACTGGATTTGATTAAGAACACAAATTAATAAGTCGGAATTGCAGAAATAAAAGTTGGATTGTAAAAAACTAAAAAAAACTTTTAAAACTATGAATGGGACATTTACTTAATTCCATATGTAAGTGTGTGTGCGCATGTATAATAAATAGAAAGCTTGACATATGTTGTAATTATAGCAAAACAGGTTTCAATATCATCTCGTAAGGATTACTGAATTCCTTATAATGTTTTATGGATAATAATCTATATAATATATTTGTTAAATATTAATTTTTTCATAACCTTATCATTTATGTAATAGTTGAGTTGTTTGATTAAAATATGACATCTCTCTTATGTACACACACACATATGTATATATACAGGGTGTTCCCGGGTTAAATGGCTAAACTTGAAATACGTATTTAAGATCTCAAAACAAAAAAAAATTTCCTTTGGAAGAATGCTCGCAAACGCTTCGTTCAAGTGATATTGACTTCTTAAGTTACAGAACTCTTAGGAATGTATAATGTCGAAATGTCGCTTTTTGCTTTGTTTTGAAGATCCTAAATCATTGATAGGCTTATGTTCGCACTGTAAACAAAGCTCCTTTCATTCGTACAAAATAATTTTTAGTCCATTGAATGCTTTCGTAGGGTAAACTTGTATTAAATCAATGCAATTATGCCTCGTTTGTATTCTAATAGTGAATATGCCGATATGGTTTATTTATATGGATTTTGTGACGGAAATGCTAACGCTGTTCGTCGTGAATATGCCGCGCGATTTCCGAACAGAAAATTGCCAAATAAGTTTGTATTTTCTTCAACATTTCAACGATTGAAAGAAACTGGGTCATTTAATATGGTGCCCCGCTGTAGAATAAAAGAAGAACAGCCATCATATTGCAGCATTTTGACCAAAACTCATCAACATGTGTCCGAAAATCTGGTTGTGAATTAGGAATTGCATCTACAATCATATGGAAGACACTTTCAGCTGATGGACGTTATCCATACCATCTTCAACGTGTCCAGCATTTATTTCCGGCATCAGCCTCCGTGCCATCTCAAAGGAACGGAGGAGAGTGTTTTGCGATTAGTTTTTATTATTGGTTTTTATTATTTTGTACGAATAAAAGGAGCTTTGTTTACAGTGCGAACATAAGCCTATCAATGATTTAGGATCTTCAAAACAAAGCAAAAAGCGACATTTCGACATTAAACATTCCTAAAAGTTCTGTAACTTAAGAAGTCAATATCTCTTGAACGAAGCGTTTGCGAGCATTCTTTCAAAGGAAAATTTTCTTTCTTTTAAGGTCCTAAATACGTATTTTAAGTTTGGCCATTTAACCCGGGAATACCCTGTGTATATATATATATATATATATATATATATATATTGTTGCGTCCGCGAACGGTCTTTCCGTCACAAACGGCACGCACGAAAGAAAGAACACTTTTTGTGAACACAACAGAACTTTATTTCACTCAACCACTGAAGGGTAAAACACAGAACAAGCTCGTTTTAATGGTACACCGCTGAGCTAGCAGAAACACGTCCGCACTTTTCTGCAGCTCCCGAAAATCTGACATCTGTCTCCTTGTTTACATTCTCTTAGCAACAACTTGTTTATTTACAATATCCTAGTAACTGTTAAACATTTACTATTTCTTAGCAACTATCCTCTTTTATTAACTCCACAAATCAATATATCGATCGCGGTTCTATCAGCTGTCAAACGCGATATCGGACGACGAAAATCAAAACGGCGAGGACGCAACAATATATATATATATATATATATATATATATATATATATACAGGGTGTTTCATAATGTCCGTGCCAACACTCGTGTGCGAATAGAATGCGGTAAACTGAATAGAAAAGTCCTTTACTGTTTTGCAATTTTTGCAATAGTAATTGAGATATTAATTAAAAGGGATTGACGAATAATCGCTCGTTGCGCGTAGTTAGATCGTGGGCTGTACACTCTAAATGATAACAACGAGGATCGCATGGCAACGAAAAATAAGACGTAGCGAGAGCAGGAGTGATATGCGTTGTTATTTTTTGTTGCCACGCGATTCTCATTGCTGTCACGCCTAAAGCGTACAGCCTACGATCTAGCCGCGATCAACACGCGATTATTCGTCAATCCCTTTTAATTAATATCTCAATTACTATTGCAAAAATTGCAAAACGGTAAAGGACTTTTCTATTCAGTTTACCGCGCTCTATCCGTACACGAACGTTGGCACGGACATTATAAAACACCCTGTATATACAGGGTGTCTGGCAATAATCGCCCCACCGGTCATATACAGGTAGAGGAGGTCAAATCGAGTAGAAAAGTCCTTTACCATTTTTTGATTTTTGTAATAAGTACTAAGTAATTAACGAAAAAAGATTGGTGAATCCGTGCAAGTAAAGCGCGCGCAGCGAGAAGGACATCCCACTGCTATGCGATCACTAGGCGCGCGATGAAGCGTTGGGAGGAGCGCTCTACAAATGACAATGGCAACATACGAGCGGCGCGTAACGCTAGATCCTTGTGTCCTAGTGATCGCGTAGCAATGGGACGTCCTTCTCACCGCGCGCGCTTTACTCGCGCGGATTCGCCGATCTTTTTTCGTTAATTACTCAGTACTTATTATGAAAATTAAAAAATGGTAAAGGACTTTTCTACTCGATTTGACCTCCTCTATCTGTATATGACCGGTGGGGCAATTATTGCCAGACACCCTGTATATGGAATGTCACATAAGATAAGAATTTTAAAGTTTGAGAAATAACTAATCAGACAACATTAAATCAATAAATTAAAAATTATATTATAGACTCTTCTATTATTCAATAATATATTATTAGTAACTGAAAGACAATACATGTCAAAGCCGGTGGTCGAAATGTATATTAATAAATTGCTGTTAAGAAAAATTGAGCAAAAATAAATCCCAGCTCCGACTCTCATAGCTACTAATAATATATTAGACAATATTAAGTTAACATAAAGTGTTATTTTTAAATAAAGAAAAAAAAAAAGACTTGCCGCCCAACAGCATAACCGGCATAAAACTTCCAGTTGCAATATAGTTTGCCGTAGTATGACTCGTGCACATGACAGAAATCAAGAAACCTGAAAATATATTAACATTAGTAATTAATTA
The DNA here is from genome assembly GCF_040581485.1 of Linepithema humile. Lineage (NCBI taxonomy): Eukaryota > Metazoa > Arthropoda > Insecta > Hymenoptera > Formicidae > Linepithema > Linepithema humile. The sequence continues at coordinate 17,433,636 of NC_090130.1, read as the reverse complement.
TAGGCAATTTCTTAATTGTTGTTACTAGCTTTTTTGAGATATTGTGTGGAATATTTACCAAACATCAGTCCGCTAAAACCACAAAGAAATACAAGGCAGATAACGTTGAATATCGATCCTTTACATTCTACATTCCATACGAAAAGACTAAAGTATATTATTAAGGTGCCATGAATAAATACAAGGATAATCTGAGTAAAAACGTGAGCCAGTAAGATTTCCGCAGTGGTAACTCCTATATCATATATTTATATTTATGTAATTATTATGATGAGAAATACATGAAAAAGTAATAATAATAAAACAAAATAATTTTAAGAACTGTTCGTCAAATTACCATGAACCAGACTCCGGTTCCACATACCCTCTGTTTGATCTGTGATTATCAGAGCGGTGGAGAGTGTGATGGCCAAAAAAAAGACAATTCTGAAAAAGCATAAATGGTCTAGCAAAAAGAACTAAATATATTTTTTAGTCTAGATTACTTACATTAGCATTATGGATGGTGTCAAAAAGCGTTTAAATGCATTTGTAGTGTCTTTTGCACCATAAATCGGATCCTCGAACTAAAATAAATCAAAATTTTATTTTCTGATTTTGTTTATCTTACGTAATAAATTATGACCAAACATAATAAAATAATTTACTCGAATAGGCAAAGAAGCAAATTTTTGTGAAAATCCACAGATTTTCATGGTATCTTCAAAAAATTCGTCAAAACTATCATATAGCTTTCTTTGTAAATAAGACCCGATTGCTGTACCTGTAACAAATACCATTGGAAATTTAAATATTTATTACTCTGTTAATGTTGAACCATTAATTAAATTGCATGCTTAACTAAGACTTTTAAAATTTGAAATATGTTTGGATCTTTTAATATTTTGAATTTTTTTATATAACTTTTAATATTCTATTTAAAATAATTTCTTTAAGAAATCAAAATTTCTTAAACTTGATATAAAATTTTTATATAATGTATATACATACTACTCATGTCGAGACTAACTGTAATCTCACTCGCGAGAATATCGGCTTCTTCAGTATTAATAAAGTATTTTACTCGTGTCTGCATAGCTTCAGAAAAATTTTGGTTAAAGTGCATTATACCAACATGAGTTCCGTTGAGCATACCAATCATTGCATCGGAAAAGTCATTATAATATTTCTAAAAATAAAATATAAGTAATAACAACGTTTTCTTATTTAAAGAACGTATTAAAATAATATTTATGCTTATTTTACTAATAAATATATTTATTACAATATTAATTTTTAAATTATCGTACCTTTATTACGAGAGAATCGTCAAAACTGTGCAAAAATTTACAGCTAAGATTGGCAAAGTAACACACGAAATCCTTTTCATTGTACCATACATTACCGAAGTTACTGCCATAATTGCAATTGCCAGCTTCTTCATTGACAATCGCAATCGTCAAATTTTTCGGGTTGCCACCGATTGCAGCAAAAAATATACTGAATTGTATTATCGGAAAAATAATCACAAAAATTAACCCTCTAAAAAATATATCAAATTATTAATTATTGTTATAAAAAATTGTGCAAATTTTATTGTTGAAATATTTAAAAAAAATATTTTATATATGTAATAATTTAATATTATTATTAAAAATATATTAAAAATAGAAAAACTCAGAATAAGAACAATCGGAGTCTTTTTTAAATATATTTAATACAAAAACGTTAGTAAAAATATTAGTAAATACTTACGAGTAATAACGTAAAAATTGAATTATATTTTTCCTCATTAAAGCGTTGAATTTTTTCGATCGCGAAACCTTATATTTCGCATTCGCTTTATATGCCGCTTTATCTTTAACAAGCTGATTTGTTTGTACAATAAAATGATATTGATTTATATCATATCTTATAATAATATAATAATAAGAATAACAAATCGTTTTATATTTACCTTTGTTCGCCTACATTTATCTTGACACAAAACATCGCTTTTAGTATTTTCTACTATGGATCTATAAGTCTCAGTGATACTCGTAACTGCCATATTTTCTTGTGTCCGACTCAATGTCAAGAAAGCCTCCTCCAAAGATGAGCATTGAAATTGGTCCAATAATTGATCTGGTGATGATTCCGTCAACAATTGACCACGTCTTATCAAACCGATCTGCATGCGTGAAAAATACAGTTTTACTATCAAATTAGGATTTGTATTATTGAGTAAAAAGAATAGTTGCTTCAAATGCATAAAATATTTTTTTTGCAATTTTACTATCAATAAAAATAATGGGATTCGATTAAAATAAGACTCACTTTATCGGAATCCTTAGCTTCCTCGATATAGTGCGTTGTGATTAATATCGTAATGCTCTCCTCTTGCGTGAGCCTTATCATGTAGTCCCAAATGCTGCAACCAAAATGTATATTCAAATATTTTCTTCCTATCTTTTCTGGTTCATTGCGTCTAAAGAAAAAGTAAAATCTACTTGCTTCTGCCTTAGAATTGGATCCAGCCCCACAGTGGGTTCGTCCAAAATCAAAAGTTCGGGCTTGTGGATCAAAGTGGCAGCGAATGAAACTCTCCTTTGCTGGCCGCCACTCATATTTCTTACCAGACAATTTGCCGAGGGTAGCTGGAGCAATTCCGAGAGAAACCTCTGTCTTGTGTCTTAGAAAGAAAAAATTGCAGTTATCGCAAAATGATTTACATTACGTGAACACAACAGATGCAAAGACACGCAGATCGTTTAGAAAAAAAGAGGTGCAAAATGCTACATTTCTTACGCAATAATCTTGATATTTTTCCTAAGCAATTTTCATCTTACCAATCTCTTTGTTTTCGAGCCCATTGATTCTGCCGAAGTAGTAGAGGGCATCGCTCGTGGTAAACTCTTCGACCAAGGAGATCTGTTGCGGCATGTAACCCACTCGAGGTCCGGGTATTCCGGAACCCTTGCTACCTGGATTTCCTCCCAGAACCCAAATCTCGCCGCTGTTGAGACATCGAACTCCCACGATGCATGACAACAACGTGGTTTTGCCGCATCCGGAAGGACCCAGCAATCCATATCTGTTTGATACATTAAAAAACCAGATGTAATAAGAAAATAAATATATAGAGAAAAAATGAATAAGAAAGTATTTTGCAAAATTATGATTACACAAGAAGCAATTATTACACAAAAAAAACGTTTCTTTAGAGCGGTCCTTCGACAACACTACTCTACCGCTTCGTCCGTTTCTGACGTGCAGAGGCGCGTCTCCTACATAAACATAGTAGAAAATTATGTTAAAGAGATGTAAATTTACTCTATTTCTAGAATAAATGTGTGTGGTAACACAAACAATGCAGCAATTGACGTGTTAATCAACGGAATGTTGTAGGAAAGTACGTGATTATAATTTACAGATCGTTTCTATCAAGTCAAAGGATAAAGCAATTAAATTGATATAAAAGTATAAGATATAAATTAAATTGATATAAAAATTGATATAAATTAAATTGATATAAATGTGTTGTATGCAAATGTATCGCATTTGTCAAATAATTTAAAAAAATCGCAAATACTATCGCAAGTTTATGAATCAATATAATCATCTTTATCATCTTTGTGATGATTGCAACATGCTTTTTTAATTTTAAACAGCATTTTTTTCAGAGCTTTTTTTGAAAAATTTAAATTAACAACTTTATTTAAAACAGAATTCAATCATGTTGACAAACGATAAATTTTTTACATTGTTTAATCATTGTTTGAACAATTACTTACATGGAGCCTTTAGATACTGTCATATTCAGGCCGGTGAACACCAGCTTGTCTGCTCCATAATATTTCACGGCGTTCCTTAGGACCACTGCTTCCTCTTGTATCATTTTGCGAAACGGCGAGGATTGTTCGTGCTACGACCAAACTGTAATAGAATTTTTATTGAAATTAATCTAAAAGCATCTTCGAACAATTAGTCATTGGAAATGTTACTATAAAAAATTGAAAATATGTCAAGAAGACTACGATATCCTTTCAGCAAAGATTAGTTTATCGCGTGAATTTTATTTTTGCAACTATTATTTATTAACCATTAATTTAAGTCAAGGCTTGGAATTGTTTCATCTTTTCGGCCGATTCTTATGGTATACACCTCTTTTCCTCTCCTTACCGCGCGCGCGACAGCCGCTAGGGCCAGCGCTGCCGAGCGTTAGAAGCGGCGCTATTCGTTAAATGTTAGGTTCTTCTCCCTTGATCATTAAAAGTTAAAAAAATTTATTAAAAATATTTTTTTTATTTTTAAATTTATTATGTGAAAATATTTCAATAGATTTCCACGTCACCCAAGAGGTACTATTGCTATTGAGAAAAAAAATATTTTTAATAAATTTTTTTAACAGTAATCGGATAGCGCCGCTCCTAATGCTCGGCGGCGCTGGCCCTAGCGGCTGCCGCGCGCGCGGTAAAGAGAGGAAAGGAGGCGTATACCACGAGAATCGGCCGGAAAGATGAAACAATTCCGAGCCCTGATTTAACCCTCTATGGGCCGAATTTTTGTTTTAAATCCAAAAAAATAGTGGAACAAAAAATCAGCAATTATAAACCTATATATGCAAATGAGAACAAAAAATTTCGGTTCAAACAATTTTATTGCAGTAATTACACTATGTGACTTTCAAGTCACAGCGGCCTATAATGTTTGAAACCGTGTCTATGAAAACTTAAGCGTGAAATGTGACCTGAAAGTTACACGGGCCCATAGAGGGTTAAGTAATACAAAACAGCAAATAGCAAATTAGAAAATATTACATATAGCAAAATGGAAAATATTTTAAAAATTTAAAAAAAAAGTTTGTTTGAATCAAATGACGAATCCAAAGAAATACGAAAACGTTTCCTTGAATTGACAATTATTATTGAAGAAACACTATTTTTATCATTTTGTCAAAATTATTATTCTTTGCTATTTTAATAATTATCAAATTTATTGAAAGTAAAAAAGTTACTGTCAATGGAACGGCTTCTAAAGTAAATTATATTCATTAGCAATAAAAAAAATTAGTCATATTGATAAGAATTGAGGGCCCGGATCAAAGAACTCGCCCAGCGCTCGAAATCCTGTAAAATAATTGTCCAAATGTCTCAGAGCATGAAAATTTTGAAAGTCGCAAAATTTATTTTTTTTAAATATACGCTTATAGAGAATGACGAGGCAAAACTTTTTTCTATCTGCAGTTTTTTTGTTCGATGCTTATTTTTAATAATAAAAATAAAAAACTGAAAAATTTTTATCTCCAAATTCAATAAAATTTTAAGATATAAATCGTCATAATTTGGCCAAATTTTGTTGAAATTGTTTAAAATTTGGTATACGCATTCAGTATAGTCTAGCGATACCTACAAAACAATAAAGAAGCTGAAAATCGCCTATTGTTTAATAATAATTAATTGCAAATTGAAGCCAGTCGGTACCACGTTTTTTTAGTTTCGCCGACAAAAAATATCGAGGGAACTTGAAATTTGAAACAACCTCCAATGAGACATTTGTTCCTTACTATTCAAGGAAGGTTTCTGGAAATTTTCAGATTAATTCATTGAAAATTTGCGGAAATATGCATTTTATAAGAAAACGTGCTACGTCGCCAATGATAACTTCGTGAGCGCTGAGCACCATCAGGCAGCGTACTCGCCGTTTGGCTTTCCAGGACTCGATTTTATAATGATTTTTTAATGGTTATACATTTGAACAATCGCCCACTCACCACGAAATATCGAAATAAGGAACTATTATTTATACGGTTTCTTAATTAAATACTTTTATTATTATTATTTCGAAATATTTTACATACACTCCAGAGACGCGGTCTCTAGAACGATAGTAAGTTAACGAATAACAATAGTTAAAGTTTTAAAAAATTATTATAAAATTGAGTGGAATGCCGAATGGCGAGTACGCTACCTGATAGTGCTCAGCGCTCATGGAGCTATCATTGGCGGCGTCGCATGTTTTCTTATAAAATGCATATTTTCGCAAATTTTCAATGAATCGTTCTGAAAATTTCCAGAAACCTTTCTTCAATAGTGAGGAACAAATGTCTCACTGGAAATTGTTTCAAATTTCAAGTTCCCTCGATACTTTTTGTCGGCAAAACTAAAAAAACATGATTACCGACTAGCCTCAATTTGCAATTAATTATTATTAAACAATAAGCGATTTTCAGCTTCTATATTGTTTTGTAGGCATCGCTAGACTGTATTGCATGCGTATACCAAATTTCAAACAATTTCAACAAAATTTGGCCAAATTACGACGATTTATATCTTAAAGTCTTATTGAATTTGGGGATAAAAATTTTTCAGTTTTTTATTTTTATTATTAAAAATAAGCATCAAACAAAAAAACTGCAAATAGAAAAAAGTTTCGCCTCGTCATTCTCTATAAGCGTATATTTAAAAAAAATAAATTTTGCGACTTTCAAAATTTTCATGCTCTGAGACGTTTGGACAATACTTTTACAGGATTTCGTGCGCTGGGTGAGTTCTTTGACCCCTCAATCATCAAGGTAATTAATTTTATTTATAAAAAGCAACAATAATGCTCTTTGGTATTAAAATTGCAAAAATGGCAAAAAATAGAGTTGGTCATTTCGGCTTCTGAGCAGCTCAAATAAGAAATGATTTTATCATGCATATTTCATCACCATTAAATTATTATTCACTCATAAATCTTAATAACCTAATACTACGACTTACTATGACCTTGGTTATACACACTCTTTTTTTATGCAACGTTTTCACGAATAGTCCGCAAAAACCAAAGAAGGTATCGGAAATTAAACTCTGGATTAAAATAAAAACCTCGAAAACAAAACATTTTCTTTTAATAGAAACCGAACGCATCTAATATGTCAAATTAGATGCTGGGACTAGGATAATAAAAATCCTTCAAAACCGAAACTTTCTTTTTCCAAAATAAATATCGAATGCACACATACTTACCTAATACTTTAAATTACCTAATACCGCCATATTTGGATGAGAAACACAAAATCTGCTCAGAGGCTCAGAATAAAGATTTCAAAGAGCGACGACTACAGGGTGTCCCAGACTTTCCGAATAACCGGTTCAGGGTAGACTCCTGACGTTGTTCTGAGACGAAAGTTCCTTTGGCAAAATGTCGAGGGTGTCATAATTTCGGCGTTATGAAGGGTAAAAGTTCCCCAATCGATGCGCTGAATTTTCCCGCGCTCAGGAACATCGCACATCAAAGGAGCCCCGTGCATCGCGCAACGATCGAGCGCGTTTCTCGCGATTGTTAACGCATTCACTTGTGATTCGTATAACGCGTTCACTGTTTCACAATAAAAAACTCCACAGGAAAAATGGAGTCCGATCCGCCGGAGATTTCGCCGGCCAGTGCACGGGCCAGTACTCCGCGTACGATTGATTTATCCATCTCGCGTTTAATCCGCGATGCGTTTTCGCGCACGTGTGTGGCGAGGCTATCGTCGCGTCACTTTTCGACACTTTCTTCGCGACATTGACATTCGTATGACCGACAAAAAAGGACGGACTGATCGCTCACCGAATTGCACGAAATCACGACATGCGCGCGGAACTGTCAAGCACTAGCGTGAAGCGTCGCGCCCTCCGGCGATAGAAAATCGATATAAGCACTGCGAGGTATGACCTATCGCGTTTTACGTCAATACCTACCCTCTATTCGGTAAGTCTGGGACACCCTGTATAAAGAAGAAAAAGAATTTTCGGTTTCTAGAGATATAACAAAACACTTTGTTCAGAAAATTTCGATAAGCCAAAAAATTGACGAACAAACACGAACCGCGATATCGCTCTAATAAAAATATATTTTTGGATTTTTACAACTATGTGAAAATTTCGTTAGAAGAGCTTACCTCAATAGCTCGCTTAATCGCAAGATTCGCTTATATTCCCCACACGTAGACGAATGTTATCTCGCCCAAAATTATTCTCTCCCAAAGCTTGAAAACTAGGATTGTCGATAGTGCAGTGTCTCCGAGAGGAATTCGCTATTATATGCGAAATCAGCTGGCCTCCCGCTACAACACTCATCGAAAAGCGGTATTACCATATATAATAGACCGGTTCTTGTGACAGACAACGTCGAAATTTTAAAGACATAGCATTCTGAGTATTTCTGTCTTTTTCTTTCGCATAGTGGGAATAGAGAGGGATAGATGGGCACCCGCAGAAATTTGTCTAGGTAGGGACAAGTCTAAAATCCTCGAGATTATGTTTACATAATATTCTGTTATAATAAAAAAAAAAAAACAGTGAGAAACCTGTGTAGCTTAAAGTCAAGATTCATATTATTTAAATTAAAAACGTTTTTTAAAAAAATGTTTTCTACTTATCACCCATTTTGAATTACAAACATTTTAGCTATACTGTTTACTGTTATAAATATTGAAGAAAAACTATAGAGGTGGTGTAATAATAGTATAATTTTTAAATCTGTATTACTATGCAGAACCGTTTATTACTATAAATTTTTAATTTTATATTACATAATATTGCATATATCTGAAATTATTTAACTTTGTGAAAAAAGGAACTACAACCGCCTAGTCTCTCGTCCAAACCGATTAATTATTTCCGAATAAAAATTTTGGTTTATCAAATCACTCACTAGATTTCGATGGATATACATCATACATAAGGCATCGAGTCTTTCATCAGTCATTGTTGATTGCAACCAGGTTTTAATTTTACGTAAGGTGCTGAAAGATCGTTCAGCAGTACAAGTAGTGGCTGGTATACTAAGAGCAATGCAAAGAGCCAAAAATATTGATGAATAGAATTTCTTTGCTTGCTTCAATACGTCAAAGGTGTTGTAATTCGATTCATCACAGTCTGTTCGTTTGTGATAATGGTACCAAATCACGGATTCTGTCAAAAAGTTGTCGAGATAACATCCATATTTTGCCTGAATTTTATTAACGACTGTTCAATACTGTTTTTCGTCCAGTTTCTTGATACATTTTGGAAATAATTGAAATAATAAATATAATGCTTCATTTTCCTCCGAAAACCACTCTTCAATGCAAGTTATTAACGAATCGAGATATGGAATAAAAATAGTTTTTTTGTAATAATTTTCAGAAGAATTGAAAGGAACATTTGATCGGTGAGTTTGTTTTTGAGTAATTCTCGAAGTCCTCAGTTCAATATTTGACTGAGCTGAACATTTTTCGATTTTCTCCCAAAGTGTACTAAAAGTAACGACTGCAGTCTCCCGATGTTGTTTGAAAAATTTAATGAGAGAGGTAATTTGATTCCTTACAGTCATAAGATTCTGTTCGACACTTTGAAGGATATTGGCTACAGGTTTTAATATTGACGAATACTCTGCTATGATAAATAGGCAAACAAAAAAAGATGAATTTACCCGAGTCGAAATTTTTAGCCTAGATTAAACCTACAAGTTTTGTCGAATTTGGAGAACCAATGTAAGCTTTAATTCATATATATAGATATAACATTACATTGGCTATTGCCCTCCTTTGATACTAAAAATTGTTACTTATTGCCGTTTTTTCCATGTGGAAGCTCAAAAGAGTACCTACTGAGAACCTCTAAAAAGGCTCCAGGTTCTATAAATATGTATTTCTAGAAAATAAATATTCAAAATTACTTAATAATCTATTATCTCATATACTCTACTTGCATTTAATGTATCTTGATTTCAATAAACAATATATTAATTATTATAATTTGCTTAACTGTAAATAGGCTACTATAAGCAAATATTATATAAATAATATTCACTTATCTCTTACATATCTATCTGCAGTTAAGTAAATTACATAATTAATGTATTGCGCTTATTGAAATTAAGATATGCATTAAATACAAATAAAGTAAATGTGGTAATAGAATATTAAATAATTTCGAATTATAGATCAAATATGTAATAAAATATTAAATAAAATTTTAATTGTTTTTTGTTTATTCGAATAAATTTTTAGTTATTTATAATACTAAATATAATACTGAGTTGCACTTAATTTTTAAAAATATTTTTTACTATTTATTTGTTATTATTTATATTATAACATTTATTATATTAATCTGAAATAATAGAAATTGAACTCAATTATAGATTGAATATTAATATTTTTATTGCTAGAAATTTCGATAAGATTTGGAGATTCAAAAGAGGTAAGAGTTGTAAGAACGAAAGTAGGAATTGTATATTTAACATCAATAAAAATAAGGGTTTTCTAGGACAACAAGATTAAAGAAAGGTCAAAAAAAGACATAACACTTTCAAGATAGAACTTGTAGGTCAAGGAACATTATTAGAGGCACAAATAACCATGTATGAGGTTTATAGTAGGTTTTAAATTTCGACTCGGGTATATGCATGAGTTATATAGCTGAAATGCACGCTGTTTTGTCTTTTGATTACCATCTTCCATTAATTTCTGCAATGCTTCTATCACAATTGTAATGTTTTCTCTAAAAATCCGTGTGCTCTTATACTTGACCGTCCATCGTGTTTCGCAAAAAAGAGGAATATTTGGAATATATATTTTTTTTAGAGGACTCTCTCTCGAAAAAAATGTAATGATTTACTTAATTTAAAATTGGCTTCTTAGAATTAGCGCTGTTATCATGCGGCGGCAGCGGCTTTCATTATGCGATCTAGATAATATCTGGACATCTTGCATAATAAGTATAAATTATCATTTTTTGTATTTAAATTTTAATATTTTTATGTAATATTTTTATTTAATATTTTAATATTTTGTACTAATGCAATTGCTGAAAAGTTAGATTAGATTACATAAAAACCAATATTTTCGCGATCTTTATTTTTCCTAAAGCTGTTCCATTTGAAATGTTTTGTCCAAGAAATTTTTAAACCAGACTATTCTTTGGAAACTGAAGATTGCAAATTGATTAAATTTCGAATTTTTAGGTCAAAATGAGTTGAAAATAAGACACAGATTATTTAATTAATTGAATTTTAATTTTTAATTTTTAATTTTAATTTAGAATCTCACAATCAGTCTTTGATGTATAATGTAATATGAAATTATCTAATGCAATAGAGTAAACTTTTTCGTAGAATAAGTTAAATTATAATTTGGTATACTTGTGCTTTATAAGTATTATTTGCAAATCTGATGTTGGAATAATATTAGATTGAGTAATATGTAATGTTGCATTTTTCAAATTAATTTGCCTACTTTATATATCCGACAAAACGCATTTGTATTAACACGAAAATTAAATAATTATTTGTTGATTAATTTGCCAAATATAAATTCGCACAGGTCACAAATTGCTTTATTTTTCGAGAAATTATTTATTTGACTTTAGTGTATTAATAGAATGCTTCACTAATAAACGTTTCACTTATTGCAAACGAAGCAATGGATTATTCAGTTCAAATATATAATATTTACTTTTCCAGGTTGAAAGTGAAACAGATTGCGTGAATAAACGAAAATGTGAATAGCAAATAAAGTTTCAAATTTTAACAATACAAAGAAACTAATTAAATAAAACTTTCTCCTTTCTGCTTTCAATTTATGTTTGTTTGTTCGAAAATTTACCCGCGTGTTCTGATCGAACACTCTAGAACATTGTTATTTTTTAAATACACGATATAGCTTAAATACTTGTAACACGCACAAAGTACACACTTCGTGCGTGTTACTAGGCACATTACGCACCGGGCCGCGCACCATGCCGCACCCGAGCCGCCGCACCGCACAACGCAGATCGAGCCGCCGATCCGGCTACCGAGTGGGGCACGGTGGTATAAAAGACCGTCACTCCGGGCAATCGACACCATTTCCTGTCTGCTGTGAGCACGCAGCAGACGTTCCTCGCAGGACTCAGGGCGCACTCTGACCCGGCATTTCCTAGCTTGCTGTGAGCTCGCAGCAAGCACTCCGAATTGGAATCAGGGCGCACTCTGATTCATCACTTCCGAACACCGTCTGCTGTGTGCACGCAGCGGACACTCCGAGCCGGACTCAGGGCGCTCTCTGACCCGGCCCTACCACCTGGTCCCGATCTTCGCCCCGCACCGTTCCGACCCTCCCTTTACGCGTCGTCCGCGACAGCGAACTTTGAGTCTCGGGCATCCGCGCCCAAATCATTATTCTTCTTATCAGCGCCGCTCATTCTTGCTATTCACTTTTTCGTTATTTCCAGCGCTGCTCATTTGTTAGCTCGTAGCGACACCGCCTCTCTTTTCTTTTGTAACTACTAGCGCCGCTTAACTCGTTTCTGTTGTAATCACCAGCACCGCTTATTCTTTAGTTATTACCAGCGCTGCTCATTTGTTAGCTCGTAGCAGCACCGCTTCTCTTTTCTTTTGTAACTACTAGCGCCGCTTAACTCGTTTCTGTTGTAATCACCAGCACCGCTTATTCTTTAGTTATTACCAGCGCTGCTCATTTGTTAGCTCGTAGCAACACCGCTTCTCTTTTCTTTTGTAACTACTAGCGCCGCTTAACTCGTTTCTGTTGTAATCACCAGCACCGCTTATTCTTTAATTATTACCAGCGCTGCTCATTTGTTAGCTCGTAGCGACACCGCTTCTCTTTTCTTTTGTAACTACTAGCGCCGCTTAACTCGTATCTGTTGTAATCACCAGCACCGCTTATTCTTTAATTATTACCAGCACCGCTGCTCTTTTCGCTGCAACCACCAGCGCCGCTTATTCCACGCTCTTGCGTTGCGCAGCTATGGCTTACTTCCTCCTTGTAAATATGTAAATAATTGAGAACAGAATATATTTAGTTACTTCGACAATTACTGACTGGTTATTTGGAGTCTCACCCAACCGTATCTCCGAATCCTGGCACCGGCGAGCTTATCCGCGCTAGTCACTTGAGTCAGATAAACTCGCACCGTTACATACTTACTTATTTTTTACATAAATAATTAATTTATTTTAGTATTTTTGTTGTAAGAAAATACTGTTCTTTCTTTTGAACTGCGCGCCATGCTGCACTTAATAAGATGTTCTTTTGTACCTACGAAATGATACAAATAAATCACTCTCTTCTGGATTGTCTTTTGTCGAGTAAAGACGTGTCTCGCTTCTTATCCTAACTGCGCTCAACAGGTTATGGGCCCAGAGTAATATATAAAAATAGAAGAAGTACGTGAGCCGTGTGGCTCTGGACGAACAGCGATAATAAATCTAATTCGTGTGTGTCACAAAAGGATATCGTGTTCGAATCACCGCGTCTTTCTTTTTCTTGATTATCCCGCACAGCATTGTAAAATTTTTTCAAGATGGCTTCAAATGAATCGTGGTCGTCAATAAATAAACTAAGAAGAGCTGAAAATTATCACACTTGGTCTATGACCATGCGGGCAATGCTTGATCTAAATGGTCTCGAGGGATGCATCATTACTGGCGAAGGCGAAGTCATGGATGCGGAGAAGCAAAAAAAGGCCAAAAGAAGAATCTTGCTTAGCATCGATGAATCACTGTATGTACATGTTGAGAATGCCAAAAATGCAGCACAAATGTGGGTAACACTTGAGAATTTGTTTCGAAATACTGGAGCTACACATAAAATCGGATTAATACAAAAACTGATTAACGTTCGTTTAGAAAACTGTGAATCAATGCCCGATTATGTAAGTCAAATTACAGGTGCTGCGAATAAACTGAACAATATAGGTCTCAACATCGGTGACGAATTGGTTGGTGCAATTATGCTGGCGGGTCTTACAGACGAATTTAAACCGTTGGCGATGGGTTTTGAAGGTAGTGGAATAAAAACTACGCCTGATGCTGTGAAAACAAAACTCATGGACAATGCATACCAAAAGGAAACCCATGGAGCATTTTTTAGTAAAAGCGGGTTCAAAGGCAAGAAATCAAAGAGCATCGATAGCAAGCCAAAATGCTATAAATGTGGCAAAAGAGGTCACAAGGCGAATCAGTGTGGTAAAGAATTCAAGATCAATAAAATCGAAAAGATGATCAGCGCTGATGGCAAACCAGACAAAAGACAAAATAAGGACAAAAAGGAAAGTAATAACGCATTTAGTGCAGTGTTCTTGTCTAAAGTAATGCAAAATCAGAACGATTGGTATATTGATAGTGGAGCGTCTCAACATATGACACCTAATGCGAATTGGCTACATGAAGTAAGACCAACATTGGTGACGGAAATCTTGGCAGCTAATAACCAAAGAATGGCTGTGACCGGCTCTGGAAAAATCACCTTAAGGGTAAAAAATGAGAACGTGGATGTTCTGCATGTACCGGAGTTATCAACAAATTTACTCTCTGTCGACCAAATAGTAAAGAATAAAAACACGATAATATTTAATGCTAATGGATGCTCAATCATAGGCAAGAATGGAAACTGCATCGTAAAAGTAAAATCATTGGGTGGAGTTTATAAAATTCCAAGCGACGACGCAGTCTGTATGCTTTCAACCAATAATAATGCAATGACGTGGCATAGACGACTAGCACATGTAAACCATGGCGATTTATGCAAGATGCGAGACGGCGCGGTAGATGGTGTAAAATTCATCGATGGTGCTGAAGAGGTAAAACAATGTGAAGTTTGCATGCAAGGCAAACAAGCCAGACTTCCATTTAAAGCATCCGGAAAACGAGCGAAGCAGATATTGGACTTAATCCATTCAGACCTATGCGGACCAATGGAAACTGCCTCAATAGGAGGAGCCAGGTATTTTTTAACATTTGTCGATGATTTCTCACGAAAAGTCTTTGTTTATTTTTTAAGATCCAAGTTTGAAGTACCGAAGCGATTCAAAGAATTCAAAAAACTAATTGAGACACAAACCAAATGCAAGGTGAAATCTATTAGAACGGACAATGAAACGAAATACTGTAACAAGGAATTTGACACATTTTGCAGTAGTGAGGGAATTCAACACCAAACTTCAAATACATACACTCCTCAGCAAAATGACGTTGCGGAACGGATGAACCGTACGATTGTGGAGCGAGCCAAATGCATGCTTTTTGACGCTGAACTCGATAAAAATTTTTGGGCTGAAGCAGTCAACATGGCGGCGTATGTGGTAAACAGATGTGTTAATTCGACTCTGGATGGCAAAACACCGGAAGAAATGTGGACAGGAATTAAGACTGACGTAAGTAATTTGAAAATTTTTGGCTCACAAGTAATGGTTTATGTTCCAAAACAAAAGCGTTCCAAATGGGATCCAAAATCGACAAAACAGATATTTGTTGGCTATGATCAAGGTACCAAAGGTTATCGATGTATTGATCCATTCACGAAGAAACTTACCTTAAGTAGGGATGTTAAATTCTTGGAAAACCAACAAAAATTATCAACGGTTATGAATATAGATGAAGATTTTAATTCAGAGAGGGATAAATCATCAATAAAAGGGGATGTTCAACCATCGAAAGATCTATACAGTGATACGGAAGACGATTCTTTCAGATCAGTCACTGAGGAAATTAATACAAGTGACGAAGATTATGAGTTCGAAGAAACGCCGACGCTATCAAATCAACTAAGAAGATCGTCTCGCACACCAAAACCAAGAAACTTTGAAGGGTTTGTTACCTACCTAACTATGGGTAATGAAAACGATGATCCGTTAACACTCAAGGATGCAATGGACAGATATGATAGTAAAAAATGGAGAGCGGCGATTGATGAAGAGCTGAAGTCACTTGAAGAAAACGCTACTTGGGAACTCGTCGACTTGCCATGTGACAGAAAGGCCATAAAATGCAAGTGGATCTTCAAGACAAAACGCAATGGAGATGCAGAAATAGCACGTTATAAAGCGAGGTTAGTAGCTAAAGAATACTTGCAAAATTATGGTGTAGACTACAATGAAACCTATTCACCAGTCGTAAGATATACGTCAATTAGATACTTGATAGCCCTGGCAGTCAAACATAACTTGAAGATAGATCAAATGGATGCCGTGACAGCTTTCCTGCAAGGTGATTTATCTAAAGAGATATACATGGAGCTACCAGAAGGATTGAACAATGAACAAGGCAAAGTATGTCGATTAAAAAAGGCCATTTATGGCTTGAAACAAAGCAGCAGAGAATGGAATAAAAAGCTCAAGAATAAGTTAAAAAACTTCGGACTTATTCAATTTCGTGCAGATCCATGTGTATTTTACAATCAGAATGCATCATTGATAATAGCCATTTATGTGGATGATTTCTTGATTTTTTGGGCAAATGCTAAAGTAAAGGATCAGCTGAAGAAATCTCTCAGTGAAGCATTTAAAATGAAAGATATGGGAAAGGCAAGCAATTGCATTGGATTAAGTATTACGTATGAATCTGATGCTATTTGTCTGGATCAAGCAAGATATACGAAACAGATACTTAAAAATTTAACATGATCAATTGTAAACCTGCGGCGACTCCAAGCGACCCGAATCAGAAACTATCAACTGAAATGAGTCCAAAAACTGAAGATAAAAAACAAGAACTTGAGGGAGTACCTTATCAAGAGGCGGTTGGAAGCCTTCTATATCTGGCACAGGGCACACGCCCTGACATCGCTTTTGCTGTTAACAATGTAAGCCGTTTCAACTCCAATTTCGGCAAGAGTCACTGGACGGCAGTTAAACGCATCTTTAGATACTTAAAGGGCACTAGGGAGATTAAGGTACGTTATTCTAAGTCAGATAATGATGATTTAGTCGGTTTTTCAGATGCAGATTGGGCGTCGGATGTAGACAAGCGCCGTTCCTGTACTGGGTACATTTTCCTGATGTGTAAAGGAGCAATATCATGGATGAGCAAGCGGCAACAGATAGTCGTTCTATCAAGCACAGAGGCTGAATATATGGCCTTGTCGGCCACAATTCAGGAGGCATTATGGCTTAAAAGCTTCAGTGAGGGACTGGAGTTAAATAGTAAAACTAATGCAATAAAAATCAAATGTGACAACCAAAGCGCCTTAGGACTTGCCAAGACAGATGGTTTTAGAGCGAGATCCAAGCATATAGACGTCCGCCATCATTACATTCGTGAGAAAGTAGCAAATGGAATCATTGACTTGACATACATTTCTACTAAAGAAATGGTAGCAGATAATTTGACTAAAGCAGTAAATGGACCGAAACATGCATCATGTGCACTCAAAGCTGGATTGGTGCATTAAAACTTAGAAATTAAACTTGCGAAACTATAAGAGTTATTTTATTTGCTATACATATATAAATATATAGAAGTTTTTTTTTGTTTGTTACTGTAAAGCAATTTCTAATATTTAATGAGTGAGGGTGTTGTAAGAAAATACTGTTCTTTCTTTTGAACTGCGCGCCATGCTGCACTTAATAAGATGTTCTTTTGTACCTACGAAATGATACAAATAAATCACTCTCTTCTGGATTGTCTTTTGTCGAGTAAAGACGTGTCTCGCTTCTTATCCTAACTGCGCTCAACAATTTTAAATCTTATTAATTTATATACTTCTTTAATTAATAATCTCTCTGGAATCTAAAAAAATTTTTAACTTTGCTTTTATGTTGTATTTCTCGGGTGTCTCATAACTTCCTGTGTAGAACAAGAAAAGCGATAAATCATTTTTAGCATAACGAAAATTGTTTCAGAGTTTTGGAGAATTTTACTATTGCCTTAAATAAATCAAAGAAAAAAAACTAATATTAAGAGATATGAAAAAGTTTCCTTCTAACAAATTTTGCGGCTTTTAATAATGCAGTGACTATTTTGCAGTTTATCGTGCGCAGTGTGTTGAATATAATTATGGATTCTAAAATACCAGTTGGAGTGATTTTACAGAGATTCTAATTTTTTACGAGACTCGAAGTGATCGATATTAGGAAAATAAATCAGGATCATCTAAAGAGCGCTACCGCGTCTTTTGATAACTGTTAGGTTTGACTAACGTCAATATTTACATTCCCAAAGGAAAGTACACGTCTTTCTCCGATCTCTTCTATCGACATTTCGACAAAACGGTTCTTGTTTCGTATTCAGTTACATACATCCCGTCGTTCGAAACGCATGTAATGTCCGTGTTACTAAACTAATCGCAATTATGAAGCTTTTAGATAATCTTATATGATCAGATTTTATATGATCAGTAAAATGTACATAAGTCCGGTAAAAATAAATATTGTTACATCCGTATTATAAACTTCTGTGAATGTGTAAAAAGAAAGCATGAAGAATTATTTGAATACGAAAAAGTATACAGAGAACGATGAAAATGGCCATGGCTATTTTTCAAGTATTTAAACCTAATATACTTCCACACGGTATACATACAGTTACTCAGAATGTCTCATCCGTGGTAATTTGTGGTGTGCAATTTTGTCGACTACTTCTGAACTTTTACGAAATCACTTACACGATCATGCTAAGAAAGAACAGAAGGATTTCGCGGTTGGACATGGAAATTGTGTATAAGAACAAGTGACTTTAAGATAAAGTAGTATGTGTTCCAACGAAAATACGTTCTCTTTTCTCCAAGCTTTTAGAAGATTCTACAACAACTGCACATTCGGACAAATTGGGAAATATGAAACACAAAACATAGTTGCTTCGTTAAAATGCGTTCAGCAGATTAAAACGGTCACACAAGTCCATGCCAAATAATCGAAGAAAAAAATGCCTTTCGAGCATTTTTTGTGACTTTTAACACTGTTACGTAAGAAATTTTAATTGATGTGTAAAAGAAACTCATGTGAACATAATTTAATAGGAAGAAGCATACAGGAAAGGATGGCCTTTTATGTATTTCGACTCAGTTTTATTACAATGTTGTCTTCGTGATGTAACTTATTCATCTGATGATAAACTTGATTTAATAAATCACTTATAGGCATTTTCTTGATGCACCGGAAATCTATTACGACTGCGACTGGGTGTGGAAATATTGTAAAAAAAGAGGAGATTTTGAGGTTACATATTTTATCGAGAATATACAGGGTGTCCCATTTTAAGTGGGCACCCCTGTTAACTTTGCAAGAAATGGTCAAATAAAAAAATATTCTCTACAAAAGTTGTTTGGTTTGGAGGGGGACATCCGATGATGACATTGGTTTAACCTAGAGTGTACATGCCAAGGTCATATGAAGGTCAATTTTGTTTTTTTAAATGGAACATCCTATTTTTGATTCCAGAATCTAATAGCTGGTGACAAGTGCTTTTCAAAACATTATAATGAAATTATTTTTTATTAAGTACTTTTCGAGTTATGAGGCTTGAAAGTTACAGCATTTTGACTTAAAATACAAAATATCTTGTAAAACATTTAATTTTCGGGAATCTTATCTTAATACTTTTATGCACAAAATAATGAGACGAATCAATTAATGTATAAAAAAAACATATAGTTACTTTTAAGAAAAAATATGTAATTTGCAACATGCAACTGCATACTTTTTTTTAGCCGCAGTTGACCTTCTGATGTTGTTGATAACATAACATAAATTTAATGCATATAAATTTTCGGATTTCAATACAAGTATTTCCTGAAAAGTTAAAAATATAGCATACATTAACATTTATAACTGTTTATTTCGTTTTTTAGCAAGTCTTCTACGACAATCAAGTTTTATAATTTTGAATTATAAAAACTGAGTTCATTGTAAGTGCGAATTAAAGAGTATAACAAAAGTATAGATAAACGAGGAAAGAAATTTGGAGGAATGTAATTATGTAAAGATGTTGAAAAATTAAATTAAATTAAAACATTATAGTTGAGCGCTGATCATTTTTTAATCACTATATATATCTTTTAATTCTTTAAAGTACAAACATAGGCTATACTATTTATTTGTATATTTTATAAAATTGATTGGCAGGTTCACACCGGTGCGCTCAAAAGTCACTCTGACGCTGCTGCACGCTTGCTTTTGTTAGTTTGTTTTGATTTTTTTATTATTATTGTTTAATTATTTATTTCAGGGCTCGGAATTATTTCATCTTTCCGGCCGATTCTCGTGGTATACGCCTCCTTTCCTCTCTTTACCGCGCGCGCGGCAGCCGCTAGGGCCAGCGCCGCCGAGCATTAGGAGCGGCGCTATCCGATTACTGTTAAAAAAATTTATTAAAAACATTTTTTTTTTCAATAGCAATAGTAACTCATGGGTGACGTGGAAATCTATTGAAATATTTTCACATAATAAATTTAAAAATGAAAAAAATATTTTTAATAAATTTTTTTAACTTTTAATGATTAAGGGAGAAGTACTTAACATTTATCGGATAACGCCGCTCCTAACGCTCGGCAGCGCTGACCCTAGTAGCTGCCGCGCGCGCGGTAAGGAGAGGAAAGGAGGCGTATACCACGAGAATCGGCCAAAAAGATGAAATAATTCTGAGCCTTGATTTATTTTATTATTATTATTATTAAATTATTATTCAATTTAATAAATATTTTGATTTCTTTTTTGGGCCATGACAAAAAAGCAAAATTTTGATAAGATTTTCATTGTAATTATTATGTCACAGATATATTAATTTTTGAATTGCAAAAAGATGTGGTATAAAAGCAGTGTAGATATCAGAATAAGTAAAATATTTTGATATGATGTTCTTATACTTTTTAGCAGTATAGAATAATAAAAGTATTTCATGAACATTATTTTTCGCATATAGTTTTTCCCCTAATAGAAAAATTTTGTACTTGTTTTTTTAGATTTTTTGCGAAAATGCACTTGTTTTTTCGGACTATAATTTAGTATTTGACTGATTGTTTCATACATCACCTTATTAAAAAGTAATCTCATGTTGCATAATTTTAAAGCATGGTGAAATATAAAAATATATATAAATCTGAAAAATAGAATACTTGTAATATACAGGGTGTTTTATAATGTCCGTCAAATTGTTGATATATGTGACATGTATTTAAAACGATGATGATATTTTATCTGTTAATGTGTCCATTGACGGTTCTTCACCGCCGTAATCAGTTGGTAAAATTGCTTTTGTTTCATATAATGATTCTATTCCTGATGTGTAAACGTGGATCTGAAATAATAGAGCCAATTAAAATTGTGGAATTGTTTTAAGAAAGGAATTGTTTTAAAAAATAACAACGCATATCACTCCTGCTTTCGCTACGTGTTATTTTTCGTGGCCATGCGATCCTCGTTGTTGTCACGTTTAGAGTGTACAGTCCACGATCTAGATACGCGCAACGCGCGATTATTCGTCAATCCCTTTTAATTAATATCTCAATTACTATTGCGAAGATTGGAAAACGGCAAAGGACTGTTCTATTCAGTTTACCGCACTCTATTCGCACACGAGCGTTGGCACGGACATTATGAAACACCCTGTATATTTATTAACTATCAGTTTTTATTATGAAGTTAACACTGCAATAAGGGAATTTAATTATTATTTTAATTTTCTTAATTTTGTTTGTATTTCCAGCAATTATAAGCAATCCATTCTAAATAAGGAAAGGAATCTTTTCAAGAGATGCGTACAAATAATATGTCAAATGCATCTATAGAAACTAACATTACTTATATTAATTACAGTTTTATAAGACATACATATAAAAGGAAAAAAAATTGATACCTTAATACATTAATATGAAGTAATAAGAGAATAGCTGAACAGAAAAAAATAGTACATTTATTGAATATGTAAGGATGAATTATTGTACACGCGGAAACTTATTTATATATTTTAATATGTAAAATAAGGAAAAGAAAGATAAATTTAAAATACTTTCTTTTTCTTTCTTAGACCTTTTAATTTTGACAAAATAGAATAAAGCTGTCATTTTAGAATATAATTGTTAACCATTCTCAGTTAAGAATCGCAGAAAAAATCTGGAACCTTTTGAGCAGAACTTTTTTTGCGTTTTTTGTGTTTTCCGCGATCAAATTTAATCGCTTTATCGAGACTCTTACAACTCTCCTGTTTACATACTCCCGTACGAATTGTATTTTCATGCCATAATGTAGTATAAAGCTGAAATTATGCAAAATAATTATTAAAAATGTTGTGATTATAAACTACTATAAATATTTATCATTATAAATTACAAATATAATAATTAAGATGTGCAAAATTTACCAATTATTATATTTTTAACTAAAAGTTGCATATACACTTTTGATTTATTTATTTGTGCTTACCGTAGTAACATAAGCTGCAATCATTGAAAATAAGTGAGCGTTTTTTGCATATGTGGCATATTAATGCTTAATAAATCAGCGACAAGCAGTAAAAATTGCGCGACTATTCGCCGTATAATAATTTGTACCTTCTACCAAACATCTTAGCAAGTGCTCCCATTCCGGTGTTACTTGCCGTAAATACGGTCTCACCCAAGTTTCGGTAAAGTCTCGCCCCCCTTTGCTTTATCTTTTCAAGACTGCCGCGACAAAAATTGTATCTAGAGCATAGATTTATTGTCGATAAAACGTATTAATTTTATAGAACAGATTATAGAATAATATATTATAATAATTATAAAAAGTAATAAATCAGTCAACAAACGCATAACAAATAAAAATCAAGAAGCAAAAGCATAAATATGCATTGAATAAAGACTAAAAACCAATGTTCAGATAAATAAAAAATTTATTCTAGAATGGAAATACGTTAAACTCAAAAGAAAAGTTTAAACTCGTTATTAGTAAAACTTACTGCCATAATGATCTTGCTATTAACATCGCAGTGTTTGAAATGTAATGATGAGCGAACTTGCGTGGAAACGTACTAACAGATCGTACTTACTCATTTTCGATACCAAGAAGATATCCTATACCTCTCCATAGGTGACAAAAAGCTATCTTCGTCGCTAACGTGAACGCCGAGCTCGTGCGAATAAAGCAGAATTATTCCCATGAAAGCGAATTGCGTAGCTGCCAATATCAGATTGATTTAATCCCGTGGGTTTGAGCAGTAGATGAAGACAACCGTTTGCCACGGTCGGATACGGACTGGAGGAAAAATCTTCTAAAATTGTTTTTCTATCCGGGCACCATGGGTTTGGGATTTTAGTGGCCGCATCGAGTTCCTCCTGATCGTACTCGCAAAGTTTCAGCCGTAACGTACGGTGCATTCTACGCACAGCTTGAATATCTTGATGAGCCTTTGTATCTTCAGTCAAAGGATCTTCTGTTATTCAGTTTCTCACACGGCAAACAATATATTCAATATTCACATGCTGTTTTAGTTACCTTGATGCTCCAATTCCAATTCGATTTATGCCTAAGTATACAGGGTGCGTCAGCTAAATCCGGACAAAATTAAATTAGAATTCCTTGCTACGTGTGAATTTAGGAACAAATGATTGTTAATGTTCGCGTTAGTCAAATGTTTGTGTAAAACGTGTATAACCTTTAAAATGTCCGAGTTAATAAAATCAAGTGCGGAATACAATCGAAGAGCGGCGATAATTGAAGCGCTTCGCGCCGGACGTTCGCCGATCGAAATTATTCGGTTTTTCAAGTACTCAAGATCGACAAAAGTGAGTCGAAGGAACGACCGTTGGCTCGCCCGTGGTCTCGAGGATGTCCCCATAATAGGCAGGACGAAGTTTCCAGCCAATGTTCACGTCTTAAGCGTCGTCTCTAATGAGGGTGATGTCATGCCGTCGTATTTCTTTAAAAAGGGAGAAACCATCACGAAGGAGGTTTACCTCCGGATTTTGAGGACTGTAATAAAGCCATGGATGGAAACTACGGCCTCCGGGAGGCCGTACATTTTTCAACAAGACGGTGCACCGGCTCACACAAGCCAATTAGTGCAAAATTGGCTTAAGGGGGGACGCCTACCTAGAGAAGTGAAAAATACATGCTTTTTCGGGAATTTTTTTTTAAATACTGAATAAATTTTTATTAATAAAAAGTAGATTATTATAAAATATACATTTTTGACATACTATAATAATTTTTTTATGACCAAATTATAAAAAGTAATTGAGATATTCATCGATGCCGTGGATGTCCTTTTTTAGAGGCGTTGTGCGGTGACCACTCTATCTCAAAGCAGGATTATCTAAAATCAAAAAATCGAAAATTTTTAGTTTATATATTAAATTATCTAGGTCTCTACGGGCCGCATTTTTGAAAAATTGATTTGAAACAAAATGGCGGCGGTGTAAAGTTAAGGTATCGATTTTGACCAAAAAATTGCTCTTTTTTTGTGTATAAAAAAAGAAGTAAGCAAAAAAAAGGAAAAAGCCCTCGTAGTGACCTAGATTTTGATCTCTTAAATAAGCCTGTAAAATTTGAAATAAATCGATCGACTGATTTTTTAGTTATGTTGGTCACCGACTTTGAAAAAGTGATTTTGAGAAAACGCGTTTTAAAGTTTTGTGTCATGTTTACACCTAAATAAAAAATTAATTTTTTAACTTACATTGAATCATCTATTCCTGGTCCATATAACAATCTTTCTGCATCAGCTGCCATCTCCAAAACTTCAAGCTGGTCTTGCCTACGACCCTGTTTCGCGATTGTTTGAATACCTGCTCGAACGCTCGAACGCTCGAACGCTCGAACGCTCCTTCCGAGTAACATTTAGACGCCTATAACTTTGTCAATTTGATTCGGATTGACTTGAAATTTTTAGGAAATATTTTTAAAATGTTGTACTTCAAGAAAATATCAAAACCCAAAAATCGATTTTTTCAAAGTTTCTAGGTAGGCGTCCCCCCTTAACGATAACGTGGATGCGTTTTGGTCCAAGGAATTCTGGCCTCCTAATAGTCCGGATTTAAACCCCCTAGATTATTATGTTTGGGGCGTTATTGAAAGATTGTTTAACAAGTCCAGGCACCCCAATGTGGCAACTCTTCAAGCCGCTATTGAAGCAGCATTCGTTGATTTAGACAAGAAGCAGTTGAAAAGAGCGTGCTCGTGCTTCAGGCAAAGGATTGAAGCAGTGATCGCAGCAAACGGGGGTTATGTAGAATAATTGCACTCAGAGAGGATCTCTTAAGCAACGTACAAAAAAATATTTCATAATTTCAAGTTTTTTCTGAGTCTAAAGAGTGTTTTAATAAACAATTTGTTTTGTCCGGATTTAGCTGACGCACCCTGTATAAAAGATAGTCAAGTTATGTAAGAAAAGAGAAGAGATTTCGAAAGAAGTAGGAATAAATTATTATTATTGAAGAAGCTATTTCACATATCAATTTTGTTTAGAACGGCGATTTAAATTATTACATTAATTATTATTTTAATAAATAATTTATTTAGAATAATGTCTCTAGTAGACGAATTAATTTTTTATGTAAAAATATTAGTACTCTTGTACTGAACATTCGACCTGTTCATCTCATTTATATAGGTAAATTATATATGAGTACAAGAATTGGATCTTTAGTGCAAGAGTTAGCATAAAAATAGGAAGGATGGTTCAGCTAAGCTGTATTGTGTTTATTGGTATTGCACTAGTGTTTGTTTTCGCATAGGAATTATACTCCAGTCAGTATGACTATATCGATGTCGATGCCATTTTAGCAAATAATAAACTACGAAATCAATATTATAAATGTTTCATGGACACTGCGTCATGCAGGACAGCAGATATGAAATTCTTTCTAAGTATATTTACATCAGTGAACTTTATGCATACTGGAATGAGTACTGTTAAAGCTAGCCGAGCTTGTTTGTAAGATAGAAGATCGATAGGGGCAGAGAAGGCATCCCCTGCTATGGAGATTATTATTATTATTATTTTTCCATTTAGATAAACGTGCGAAACAGAATAAACATCACCCTTTAGACTCTTTCTCTCTCAGCTCGGAGCCATTAGGCAAATCTTTACTCGGTGCTCATTCCAGTATGCATAAAGTTCACTGATGTAAATATACTTAGAGAGAATTTCATATTTGCTGTCCTGCATGGCGCAGTGTCCATGAAACACTTATAATATTGATTTTGTAGCTTATCATTTGCTAAAATGGCATCGACATCGATATAGTCATACTGACTGGAGTATAATTCCTCTGCGAAAACGAACACTAGTGCAATACCAATAAACACAATACAGCTTAGCTGAACCATCCTTCCTATTTTTATGCTAACTCTTGCACTAAAGATCCAATTTTTGTACTGAACATTCGATCTGTTCATCTCATTTATATAGGTAAATCATAGGTATAAGTAGTGGGGATGAGAGGGGGGGGTCAAGGGGAGGGGCACAGCCCCTCTCAGAAATTTCGAAATTAATTTAAATAGTAATGAAGAGTAAAAAATAATAATTAATTTAAATAAAAATAATTTTGGCATGCAGCACAGAATTATGACGTGAAAAAGTTAGAAATATTTTAATGTATTTATTTGGTTTAGAATTATTATCATATCATTAAATAACCGTTCAATAAAAGACATAATAGAAATTTAAAATTCACAGGTAGAAGAGGAAGATCATGGCCTTCCACAAGAAAGTTTCCTAATCCTTTCCTTTTTTTAATGAGATGACGTACTCAGATAAAAACTTGTTATGTTAAAATTATGTTTAGTAAGAGATCCTTTCCAGTAAGCAAGAAACATTAAATCAACGTTTTAAAATATTAATTTTGTGTAAATTTTTATAATGTTTAGATATAATGTTGTATATATATTTTAAATATATTATTTTATAATATAGTTTTCTTAAATATCAGAGAAATATTTTTAAAACATTATTTTAAACTTTGTTTTCAATGTTATTTTAACACTTCCATTTGCTGCAAGTTCAACATAGTTACAATAGTTTTAATTTAATAGTTTTTTTTTAATTTAATAATTTTTTTTATATTATTTTAATATTAAATTTATAAGAAAGAAATATTATAAAACTATTTTATAGAATTATATAAAGTAAAAATAATCGATATTAATATTTATGTAACTAACATTAAGTTCGCAGATAAGTAATGTCAAAATTCTTTGCGAGAGAAAGCCCTATTATATATAGCTATTTCTATCCTCAATGCACAGATGTCTATACTAGTACTAGATCGCTAACTTTAGGCTTTGACGTATGGAAAAACTGAGGCTGGCAGGATTTCCGGTTTCGGCCATGACACCCTACAACAAAATAGCCGCTCAACAACTGCTCAACAACTGCTCAACAACTGCTCGGCATCTTTCAAGAATTTTTACAATATTATCAATTTGTATCACCACGCCGGGTATCACATGTGCATACGCACGTACAGATATAAGGCCATCACACACAAAATGACATAACTGCATATGCATAGCATAAGACCGTCTCGACCAATGAACATGCTATGTAAATCAATATGGCACCTTTATGCTAGATGTTCATTGGTCGAGACGGTCTTAAGGTGCCTTTTCATGCATCGCCAAATCGCTCGAATTTTAGCGACAAAACTTGACGATCGCTGTTTTTTTTTGGCGATCATGAAAATAGAATGCGCGATAAAAAGTAGCGATGACAGTAGACTTTTGGACTTTTGTAACAATTTTGGTATCATAATGTCATTACTATTTACTGCCAAGTATAGCGAGTGGTACAGTCGTGCTGTTCAATATATACAAGAATATCACGAGTGGCAAAGGAAATGTTTAGAAATTATGAAAAAGCAAGAAGAGGTTAGAAAGAAACGATTGTTTAGTGCAGCATTTGTTGCGGTTATGTCTGTAGATAGAAAAATATACAAAAAAAGAAGATTTTGGAGGACCCCTATTTGTGCAGAACGGGAATTTCATGGTTTTTATGCTGCAATTTTTCCATCACTTCGACTGGAAAATATAGGCTTCCATAACTATTTCCGGATGTCAGCGACAAAATTGGAAGAGTTGTTGCATTTAGTTCAACCTGATTTAAGCAAAGAATATTGTATAAGACAACCAATTGTTGCGGAAGAAAGATTGATGTTAACCTTAAGGTATGTAACTAAACGTTTCTGATGGAAATATATTCCCTAATAATCCCTGATATTGCATAGAAATGTATTGTTGGAGAAATATGTGAGAGAATTTCTGCAAATGCTTAGAAAGTGTGTTTAAAAAGCGTTTGTAAACATCAAGAAATTTATGTGCAATTTGTGAGATAATTATGGAAAAAGTTGTCACCAGGTTGTGTGTATGATTAATGTAAATAATTATTGACATAGCTATCACTTAAAATATAATTTCAAACGCTCTGTTTAGATATCTGGCTTCGGGCGACTCTATGACATCAATGCATTACCAATATCTAGTGGGATTAACAACTGTAAGTGCAATTATATCGGAAACCTGTGCTGTCATATGGAAAAAACTTTGTCCTCTAGTTCTCCCATCGACTATAAACACCGAAGAATGGCAACGTATTGCTAAAACCTTCAGCAATACTTGGAATTTTCCTCATTGTATCGGGGCTATAGACGGAAAGCATGTGGTTATTCAAGTAAGATTCCTATAAAAAATGAATACATTTGGTTAAATTCGTTATTTCAAACACTGTAAATTAATATATCCTTTTTTGATTATAGTGTCCCAATAATTGTGGATCTATGTACTATAACTACAAAAATAGTCATAGTGTAGTATTATTAGCTATTTGCGATGCCGACTATGTATTCCGGTTTGTGGACATCGGTGCTTATGGACGAAGAAGTGACGGAGGCATCTTTAAAGATTCCATAATGGGTATAAAATTAGAAAATAAACAACTACATGTTCCAGAAGCAGCGCCTATTTCAGATGAAAGAGAGACTCCCTTGCCATATTGTATTGTTGGTGATGAGGCGTTTCCACTAACGACATACTTACTTCGTCCATATCCTGGGAAACAGAAAATTACGCCACAGAAACGCATTTTCAATTATTGTTTAAGTCGTGCTAGACGAGTAATTGAAAATAGCTTTGGTATCTTAGTTAGTAAATGGCGCATTTTTCGTAAGCCGATAATAGCCAGTGTATTGAATACAACACGTATAATACAAGCAACTATAGTTTTTCATAATTGGCTGCGTGAAGATGATTTGAACAATTGTCCAAATCTTTCGTACGTTGAACCACACCTAGTTGATCGAGAATCTGAAATTGGATCTGTCGTAGGTGGTACTTGGAGAGATATAACAGGTACGACGGCATTTTCTGACATTACTCGTGCGGATACTAACACAAGCACTCGAACAGCAATTGAAGTACGAGAAGAATTTTGTGCCTACTTTAATAACGAAGGTGCTGTTAGTTGGCAGAATGATTATTTGTGAACCTATTGGTAATTAATAATTTGTATAATTTTTAGTTGTATAATTTTTTTTGTATAATACATTTGTGTATTATAATTTCAAGATATGACAATAAATAATAATAATTAATAAGTTTATTTCTTTATTTATTTCGAATTAGTGAGCTCAACAGTCAGAGGCAATTAACATGACACCAATAACAAAATAATACTGTTGAATATTACAGAGAAACTACAAAATTTTTAAGAAAAATAACTAAAATAACTAAAATAGCTAAAATAGCTAATTTTAATTACTAAAATAACTAAAACTAAGAAACAAAAATAATTAAATCTAATAAGTAACAAAATATAATATGACTGAGCATTTTGTCTCTCTTTGGTTTTTTTTTAAGAAACTAAAATAACATTAAATCTAATAGTTAGACAAGAATACTGTGTATAAGACTGTGTTACTAATTAAAGTAACATTAAATGTAATGACTGAGCATTCTGTCTTTTTGGTTTTTTTCAATAATGAAAATATTTACGTAAAAGTAGAACTAAAGAAGAAGCAATCGACAGATTAGCTGACGTTATACGAAGTCAATATCAATGTGTATGTTTCTTTTTTTCCTCATGAATATATGTATGGATATTTAACATGACATCACTTCTCATGCTATCATTGAGTGAACGCAATTCATGCCCAATCATAGTCAAAAATGCATCAACAGCATCCATAGGAGGTGGAGGTGGTGGAAAAATAGGTGGTGGAAAAATAGGTGGTGCAGGGAACTGTATAGCTGGCTGTGGTGTGCTTAGAGCATCAGCTAATCTGTCGATTGCTTCTTCTTTAGTTTTACTTTTCTTCCGCTTCGATGCTTGTCCTTTTGGGGCTTCATTTTCATCATGCTCATCTTCATAACTATCATTTATATTAATATTTGACACAGTATTCTTCTCAACTAATTCAATATCACGCATGAATCCCATTTGCTCATAGTACATCCATTTATTTTTTTTCTTTGTCGCAGATCCACTACGAATATTTTTTTCTTCTTTAACATATCTTCGGTGGGTATCACACAGATTTTTCCACTTTTTTTTGGCTGATTCCACAGTATACTTTCCTTTCATTACTTTACATACTTCCTCCCATAATACAGATTTTATTTCTTTGCTCCTCTGTGCAACTGGCAATTTAATATTCCATAAAGGCTCACGAATCTCTATTGCTGAGATAAACGTTTCGTCTGATGAGGAACAATTACTTTTGGAAACTAACTTGGAATTGCTAACTTCAGTGTTAACAACCAGTTGCTTTCCACCAACTGCACTTCTTGCGAGGATCGTACCATCATCTGTAACATTTGTTTCCTTTACTATATTTATACATATTTATATATATACTTGGATACAATATACTTAAAAAATAATGAACTACTTACCACACTGTGGATAAAAGTAAAAAGAATTCTCGTTTAAAAAATAGCTTTTGAACCCATTCAGGCATGGATGTGATGGAATATCATCACAAATAGTTTCACATAAACCACATGTGAAGACTTGTACCAATTCCTAAACACAGATTTTTAATTATTACTTAATGTAAATATCAATAGTAATGACCATTTTTCTCTTATTTTAGGTCTCTTATTTTAAAGATTAAATAAAGAAATATACTACACGCTATTATTTATGAGTCTTATTACGTTAACAAATATCAATATTATATTATAATTGCTCAAATTTCCCTTTATTATAAACATTACATACGTTTCGGCCTAAAGGATGTGGCCATCTTCAGTGTAACAAAATAAAAAAATTGTCGTTAGTCGTAAAACGTTGACAAGATAGTCAATTTAGGTAACGCATCCTTATCTTGATATGGATAGTACATTTTTTCATAAATTTATGAGAAGCCATGGATCATCTATCTTCGGAGATCCGTTAGAAATAAGTATCAAGTAAATAACATGACTGTAAATGACATTGACTGTCAAGCCTGGCTCACTGCCGTCGACGCATGTTATTTACTTGATACTTATTTCTAACGGATCTCCGAAGATAGATGATCCATGGCTTCTCATAAATTTATGAAAAAATGTACTATCCATATCAAGATAAGGATGCGTTACCTAAATTGACTATCTTGTCAACGTTTTACGACTAACGACGATTTTTTTATTTTGTTACACTGAAGATGGCCACGTCCTTTAGGCCGAAACGTATGTAATGTTTATAATAAAGGGAAATTTGAGCAATTATAACTAGCTTCGGCTCTGTCAGCTTGTTTTTTTTCAAGAATATTATTTGAATAAGAAAAAGAGCTATATATTTATATTGTATTTTTAATATTATATTACTTACCTCATTTTCCTGCTCAATTAGTTCATCTGTATCACTCATGATAAAAAATTCAAATAGCAAGTAGCGATTAGTAGCCTATTGTCGCTGCAAGATAGACCAAATCTAACTACAGAAGCGACTAACAGCGACGACTTTCAAGCGACTGATGAAGTCACGTGACTCTCTGATCGCTATAAAAGTCGCGACGATCGCTACCATGAAAAGGTACCTTTATGCTATGCATATGCAGTTATGTCATTTTGTGTGTGAGGGCCTATACACATTAGGGCCATTCTACAATGAGTTGCAAATGCCTCGTTGCCAGTTGCAAAGAATGGCAACTACTAGTGGAAAAGTGGTATTTCCGGTTGCGCTTGGCCGTTGCAGTTGCCAACACAGAGTTGGTCAACTTTTTACTTTTTGGCAACAGCAACTGGCAATCGCAGCACGTCAGCCAATCAAGTGTCGTGCATTTTAGAAAAAACGCGAAGAGTGAAACCAAGTGAAATAAGTTGTGAAATGTAGGTTATATGATTTTCGGTGTTCTTTTTCCAAATATTTTTGTATTTTATTTTGTTAATATTTTAATAATTTATGAAAATGGAAGAAACATACGATTTGGATACGTTTGAAGAAGTAGAAGAATGGAATGAATCCGAAATACGATCGCTCATTACACTAATAAAAGCGAATGAATTTTTAGTTAATAAGACCAATAAAGATTTTTTTAATAAAGAAAAAAAAAATAATGCTTGGAAAATAATAGGAAATTTACTACATAAAACAGGTACGTTTTTATGTGCTGTATTTATGTGTAAAATTTAAAATTAATTTTATTCATAACCTCAACACAGTATAATCGTTATTTTGCCATTTGTTACAGAAGTAGAAGTGCAAAGGAAATGGAAATCATTGAGAACTGTATTCAGCCGCAAATTAGCGCAATTGAAGGAAAAAGTGCCAAGTGGGAGTGGAGCT
Source organism: Linepithema humile (assembly GCF_040581485.1). Lineage (NCBI taxonomy): Eukaryota > Metazoa > Arthropoda > Insecta > Hymenoptera > Formicidae > Linepithema > Linepithema humile. The sequence continues at coordinate 17,401,209 of NC_090130.1, read as the reverse complement.
GCTAAAGAAAAGTCAACAAATATTGAATGGGAGTACTGGGGTGACATGCAGTTTCTTATACCACATATGCGTCATAAGTAAATAATCAATTAATAATAACTTATAAAAAATATATTCTTATTTTTGTTTCTAATTTTATGCTTATGTAATGTATGATGTATAATTTATAATTTCATTTCTGTTTTATTATTTCAGGTCAAACAGAACATCAAATTTTTATAAAAAGCCATTTTTAGCTTCTTCTACAACTAGTGGACCTTTGGCTTCTACAACTAGTGGACTTTTGGCTTCTCCTTTAAACAATAAAAACTCTGTTCTTAAATCATCCTCGGAACCATTTAAAAACACAATGAAATGTACTGCACCTGAATCGTCTTTGCAGAATACAAATGTGATAGATTTTGAATTTTCAAGTATGTCATGTATATTTCAAAAATATTTGTATTATAATTTTGTTTTTTGGTTAATCTGATCTGTATAGATTATATTTGAATTTGTAGATTTTGCACCAGTTCTCACTGAGACACTAAACAGTGAAACATTGCTTTCTTCAGATGACTCTTTTTCACATGTTGAATCATTGTCAGCAAGCAGCATTGAACAAAAGATATCTCTGTCTGAAACTGAAGATAAGAAATATTTATCTAATATGAAATGTAAACGTAAAGCTCCCACACCAGATAAATTCCATATTAAAAAAAAGAAGGAACTTGATTTTTGCTCTGCTCGTATGTCAGAAGCTTCTCACTATTTGAAGGAAACACTTGACACAGTAAAACAATCCTTAAAGGAACCAAATGGAAGTGACGATCTTCAATATTTATCTTGTCTTCTGCCTACATTTAAAAAATTAAATGATGATCTAAAGACTGAATGTTTAATGACGTTGTTGAATGTTGTAAAAGAATATGGAAGTAAGAACAAACAACAATGAAAAATATGGATGGAGAGTAACTTATATATGATTTTTAGCTTATACTCTATTTTTTTTTATTTTATGCCAAATGTGCAATATAATTTTTATAATTTAGTAATGTGCATTTAATATATATTTTTTATTTTTTAAATTTGTGCTAATGTCTTACTTTTTTTCTTCTTTTACTACTATTGTTTTACAAGATGGATAAGATACATAAGATTATAGATATATATTATGAATATATATTAATAATAATATGTTAATGATACTTGTTTTTTTTATATATAGTATAATAAGAAGTGATATTATTTTATTAGTTATGCCAAATATACTAATATCTGTGATTATTTAACTTATTAGGCATGTGGACTTAGCGTCTACTAGTTGCATGAGACTGTTTAAAAGATGCTGACTATTCAGTATTTCTTTAAGATAATTCAGTATTTCTTTAAGATGCAGAGAATAAAATTCTTATGTGTTGAGTATTATAATTTTAATTTTAATTTAAAATTCTTTGTATGGATGTTAATATGTACATCTTATAATAGAAAATAATGGATGGTACTAATGATTAGTTATTATTTTAAATAAATAAATAATGTGATTTTGTAAAATCTTTATTTGTATTATTTTTATCTTACTATACTATATAATAATAAATTCCCCTTTTAAAACTTTGCTTTACAGTGTTTTTATATATAAGATAATTTATATACAGGATTTATACACGTAATTCAATATGATAAACATTACTATAAGTCAATTTAGATTTATATTGTTATTACAAAAAACATGAGCTCGTTGCCACTCAACTTGGCCCTCGTCACTATTAACATAATTCAGAAGTATATTCCTTAAATTAATTACTGCTCTTCCAGAATTATTAGAACCAATTCTACGCAACTCTTGCATATGATTTAAAGCACCTTCATTTCTCCAAGCACCAGGTTGAAATATTCCATTTATTTCATGATCTAATAAATTATTGGGGCAATAACGTCCGCCAATACCTCCTTCCTTAGTAAGAAGAAAATTATGAAGACATACTAAAGCTTTTACTATCACTTCAGCATTGGTAGGAGAAAAACACAGAGAACGTCGCAGCACTCTCCATTTAGCAGTAAGTATACCAAAAGAATTTTCAATTACTCTGCGTGCCCTACTAAGCCTATAATTGAAAATTCGCTTACGATCACATAAATCTTTCTTTGGGTATGGCCGCATCATGTACATCTTTAATGGAAAAGCTTCGTCCCCCACAAAAAAATGTGGAAACATTATATTTGAATTGGGAAGCAAACGTGGCAGTGGTAGATCAACAGAGCCTTCTTCCAGAGCAGAACCAAATGCGGACTCAGCCCATATGCCTCCGTCACTCATAGAACCTGTAAGAAATGAAAAATGAACATATTAACAATAAAAAAACATTAATAAATCATTTTTTTTTCAGTTAATACACTTACCATAATCTCCTATATCAACCCAAGTAAATTTATATTCAGCATCAGCAGCAGCCATTAGCACTATGCTAAAAAATTGTTTATAATTGTAATATAAACTTCCTGTTTTAGGAGGGCATTGGATTTGAATATGTTTTCCGTCTACTGCGCCAATACAATTTGGAAAATTCCAAATTTCATAAAAATCTTCAGCAATGCGCCTCCATGAATCTGCTGTTGGTTTGGGAAGATAGATTGGTTGAAGTACATTCCAGATAACATTACAAGTTTCAAAAATAATTTTATACGCAGTAGATTTTCCAATTCTAAATCCTCTTGCTGTTGTATTCACATTGTCTCCATGAGCAAGAAACCTATAATATAAAAATTCTTTACATATTAGAATTTTAATCAATTTTGTATTCCAACACATAAAAATTAGATTACGTACGATAATGTCAAAGCTAAACGCAAACCCGGTGGATGTGGAGTCCTTTTAGAAAATTTTTGTAAATGTGGCTGTACCATAGCGAGTATAGTTTTATACTGTTCAACAGACATTCTATAATCTTGATAGAATAATTCATTATCTTCATTTAGAAGATAATTAAATAAGTTTTGATAGTGGCCGCATTTTTCTTGATCAAAATGAACTGGTCTTACCCACCATCTTCTATTTACTTTTGTTAATTCTTCTAATAGACTAGAACTCGTTATCATAAATAAATTCCAGGCCATTGAAAGATTTAAAAGTGCGTTTTGTAGACGCTTTAAACGTTTTCTTTTATTTCGTAACATATTTTACTCTTTCGTAATACACGTAATACACGTAATACACTTGTACTATTAACTCATAACCTGATGTAAAATGTAAAGAAATTTTTTTTTTTCAATTTTAGCTGTTCATACGATAGATGCTCTATTTTCTGATTGGCTATTTCTGGACAATTTTCAACCGCCATATATCCCAATGTAGATTAGATGTTGCAACGACTTACAACTTGCGACTGGCAACTCACAACTTGCAACTGGCAACGAGGCATTTGCAACTCATTGTAGAATGGCCCTTACACACGCATTGTCGCCATTTTGTTGTAGGGTGTCATGGCCGAAACCGGAAATCCTGCCGGCCTCAGCTCTTTTGACGAAGTTAGCGATCTGTGGGGATTTTGGACAGAATGTCGGTAGTCTCCCACTGACTACTGTCGGACCAACACAGAAAATTAAACAAAGAAGTTCCACTAATATCACATTTATTGAGTACGAGGTATACAGGCAAGTACTATCAACTAACTACGCGCGGGAGACTCTTTTTCCTCACGCCTAACCTGAATAACTGAAAAACCCTAGAATGGTCACTAGGCGGACGGACTAAACTTTTTTCGCGCCGCAGCGCTGGTTGTGGTATATAGCGCCACAATACTCCCCCTTGAGATAAAAATAAAATTTGAAATAAACATTTGCACGCTTAAACTTAAGATTAACTTAAAACTAAATTTTAACATAAATATTATTTTTGAAAAGACACAGTCTTTTTAACTTTTTTGGAAGCACCCGGATAAGTTTTTAAATCTAACCACACTTTCTCTTGTTGGCTGCTGGGTTCTGATGAAGGTCCTTGAGTAGAAGGATCGGTAGTTGTACTAGGAACAGCTGGATGATCTAGAGTGAAGAAAGCCGGTTTGAGTAGGTCTACTGCCACGTTGGTTATTCGTCCGTCTATGTCGATGGTGAAAACCCTGTTGTTGATTCTTTTAATGACTTGATGTGGTCCTGAGTAAGAGGCTGAGCACAATAAAAGGAATAAGGAACAGGGAACAGAGAATAGGGAACAAGGAATACTGGGAACAAGAAATTACGCACAACGGAGGAATAGGGAATAGGAAACAAGAAATAAAGTATGACCGACGAGCAGATTGTATTATTATTAAGTACATCGGTTTTGCAAATGGGATTAATATATTTACGAAATAAGGAGAAAAAAAGACACAAATTATGGAGAACACGTAGATGGTGGGTTCGTCCTATTAATCTTCAACGTGATCAGTTGGGTGATTTTTGCACGTTATTTCAAGAGCTAAAACATGACCCAGAACTATTTTTTCGATATTTGAGAATGTCAAAAGAGATATTCAATAAGTTGTTGGAAAAAGTGTCAGTGTATCTGATAAAAACTAGCCACAGAAAACCACTGCTTCCAGAACAACGCTTAGTAATAACGCTGAGGTAAATTGCATTACTTTTTTATGTATAATTCTCTTGCAATTTATAGAAGATTATTTATAACTTTTCAATTTATTCAGGTATTTAGCTGCAGGAGATCTACCTCTCTCTATCGCATTGCAATATCGTGTAGGAGAATCGACAGTGCGTCAAATAATCAGTGAAACATGCTCTGTGCTAATAAAAGTATTGTCTCCTGTCTATCTAAAGCCACCAAATGAAGTAGAATGGCTGAAAATTAGTCATGGCTTTTATGAGAAATGGAATATGCCCAATTGCGTAGGAGCTGTGGACGGGAAACATATTCAAATTGAAGCTCCGCCAAATTCTGGTTCAATTTGTTTTAATTATAAAAAAACATTTAGCACAGTTCTAATGGCAGCTTGCGATCATGAATATAAATTTACTATAATTGATATCGGAGCTTATGGAGGTGAAAGTGATGGTGGCATTTTGGCAAGATCATCTTTTGGAGTAGCAATAGATAACGATGATTTAAAACTACTTGCAAATTCTGCAGTTCTTCCAGGTTCTAATCAAGCAACGCCTTATTTCTTTGTTGGTGACGAAACTTTTAAGATGTCACGTCATATGATGCGCCCTTATCCGGGTAGAAATCTGACTGTAGAAAAAAAAATATTTAATTACAGACTTTCTCGGGCCAGACGTGTCATCGAAAATGCATTCGGAAAAGCGTTGAATAAGGCTGCCTCGAATTGCGTACCACGGTCAGTGGTGATGGTATGGGGAGCACCGAAACGAGAAATCCAGTTTGTAAAGAAGTGTTTTGCAACAGTGTCCGCTGCTATATCTGGTATTGGTACGACTTCGGGCCATCTGGAAAATCGGTCAATTAGGGTTAGACAATATTTAAACCCTTGTGAAGTTGGCAGTGGGCCTATGATATCCAGGTGAACGTGTTCAAACCGTGCGTCTGGAACTTGAAGTTTTTTAGGTACAAAATGATTGTGTCGAGCTATCTTCGAACGTTGACAATGGAGACATGCTTTTGCCCATGTAGTGATGTCTTTATTCATGCCTATCCATACGAATTTCTGTGCTATTTGCCGTCTGGTGGCTCTTCCGCTGGGGTGCGACAACCTGTGTACCATGTCAAATATGCGGCGTCGTAGAAAAACGGGAACAAATGGTCGTATTTCAGTCGTGGAGCAATCACAATACAGACTTGCGTTGGTCTCCGGTAGTAAGAATCTTTGCAGCCTAAGCGATGATGACTGGGATTGAAGTTCGCGTTGCAATTCTTCGTCAGAGGCTTGTTCGCGTGCAAGTTCTTCCGTGTCAATGATTGTTGGCATTGCTATTGCATCTACCCTGGAAAGTGTGTCGGCGACTATGTTGTCTTCTCCGGGCACATGTCGAATGTCGGTTGTAAATTCGGAAATGTAAGTCAATTGTCGACATTGCCTTGGTGAAGCCTGTTCAAATTTCTGATTAAAGGCGAATGTAAGCGGCTTGTGATCGGTGAGTACAAAAAAATCTCTACCTTCCAACATGAATTTAAAATGTTTAATAGCTGCGTAAACTGCTAATAGTTCTCTGTCGTACGCGCTATATTTACTTTGTGCTGCTGTGAGCTTCCTGGAGAAAAAACTGAGTGGTTGCCAACTTCCATCCTTGACTTGTTGTAACACGGCGCCGATGGCTGTCCCAGATGCATCAGTTTGTACTGAAAACTGTGTGGAAGGATTCGGAAATGAAAGTAATGTGGCATTGGCTAAATCTTCTTTAATCTGGCCAAAGGCGGTCTTCATGTCTTGTGTCCAGTTGATCTGCGTTCGTCCATTTTTCTTTTTACCCGCAATCGCTTTCTGTAATGCGATCTGAGTGTGCGCTATATTAGGTAGGAATCTGTTATAGAAATTGATTATACCTAGAAATCGGCGAAGTCCTCCGACATCGGTAGGCTGAGTGAAATCTCGTATAGCTTGGACTTTTTCTGGATGAGGTGCGAGGCCTTCTGAAGAGATGCAATGTCCCAGGAATGAAACTTCTGTCGTCCCGAAGACACATTTAGCGACGTTAATGACAATTCCAAATTGTTGCAGTCGGATGAATAATTGTTTGAGATGAGCACGGTGTTCCTCTGGGTTCCTTGATGCCACGATGATATCATCTAGGTAAGAATAACAAAAATCGAGTCCTCGTACAACTTCGTTTATGAACCTTTGAAAGGTTTGCGCCGCGTTACGCAACCCAAAAGTCATAAACGGAAACTCGAAGAGTCCAAAAGGGGTGATGATGGCCGTCTTGGGAATGTCTTCTTCCCTGACCGGAATCTGCTGATATGCCCTGACGAGGTCTATTGTTGAGAATATAGTTGCACCATGTAGGAATTGTACACAGTCTTGTAAAAACGGGATTGGATAGCGATCAGGCTCCGTAATAGCGTTGAGTTTGCGATAATCCCCGCATGGCCTCCAGTCTCCGTTTTTCTTTGCGACTAGATGCAATGGACTTGCCCAACTGCTGTTAGAAGAACGACATAATCCTTGTTGTAGCATAAATTCGAACTCTGCTTTCGTCGCTTTAAGCTTGTTAGGTGCTAAACGACGAGCTCTGGCTACGACTGGCTGTCCTTTTGTTTCGATTGCGTGCGTCACGTTATGCTTTTGACTTTTGTTGATTAATGAAGCTCGTGTGATCTCTGGAAATTCTTTGAGTAAATCCTCGAACTGTGTGTTTGTTTTGAAGTGAGGTACTTGTGAAGCGGAAATGCTATCGATATGTCCGGATACTTTGAGGCTAGTGTTACCATCGATCAGTCTTCTTCGGCGTAAATCCACTAAAAGATTAAAATGTGACAGAAAATCTGTGCCTAGAATAGGTTTACTTACGTCTGCCAAAAGAAAAGACCATTGGAACGCTCTCCGAAGTCCAAAGTTTATTTGCAGCAGCTTTTGGCCATAAGTCGGAATAGGTGTACCATTGGCGGCTCGTAGTATAAGATTTGATATGTTTTGCTTCATTTTAGTCGTTGCAGGAATTACGGAAACATCTGCCCCGGTATCTACGAGAAATTCTCTTTTTGAAAGTCGATCGGTAACAAATAGGCGGCGTAAAGTTGTATCCGAAGTGTCCGCCGCAGATGACACCCCGGGTTCTAGTTTTCCTCCTTTTTGTCTGGTTTACTCTTCCAGCTGCAGGGTGAAGTGCACTTTTTAGCTTCTTGTCCGAAACGTTTGTGATACCAACAATATTTTGGTTCCGCGGAGGTTGATCTTGTACTTGATCTGCTGCTAGATCTTTGGCAAAGGCAAGGAGTTGCACTGCGACCTTTTGATTTGATACGCTCGAGTCTTTTGATGATCTCGCAAAGTTGACCTTCCCAAGGAGACGCGTTGCCAGCTGTGGGAACTAACTCTGTGCTGTAGATGTTGGGAGTGACAATGTCGTGAATTCGGTCTGCCATTGTTGCTAATTTGTCCAATGTATCTTCACTGGTTGAAAGTACTGTCTGCGTATTGGTTGGTAAACGTTGCATCCATAAAGATTTGAGTAATTCATCGGATACTTTGCTCTCTGCAAGATCTTTCATGTGTTTTAACAGTTTAGACGGTTGTTGGTTACCAAGTTCCGTTGTGTTTAACAAGGCCTTTAGGCGTTTCTCTTCGCTGTCTTGAAACTCATTTAAAATGCGTGTTTTTAACACTTCGTATTTATTATTTTCAGGAGGATTAGTAATTAATTCGCTTACCTCAGCGAGGACTGATGCATCTAAAGCTTGTAATGCGTGGTAAAATTTGGTTAGATCCTGCGTGATACCGTTCGTTGCGAATTGAGCTTCCATTTAGATAAACCATATTACCGGTTTTTCTTTGCTGAACTGTAGTGGACGGATGCTGATGCGACTGACTTCTTGTGGTCCAGATCCGTGAGCCATTGTTAAGAATTGCGTAGGAAGATTGACTAAAGGCGTGGACGCGTATTGTTATTCTCCCCGTGGACACAATTATCACGTCGGGGTCACCAATTTGTGGGGATTTTGGACAGAATGTCGATAGTCTCCCACTGACTACTGTCGGACCAACACAGAAAATTAAACAAAGAAGTTCCACTAATATCACATTTATTGAGTACGAGGTATACAGGCAAGTACTATCAACTAACTACGCGCGGGAGACTCTTTTTCCTCACGCCTAACCTGAATAACTGAAAAACCCTAGAATGGTCACTAGGCGGACGGACTAAACTTTTTTCGCGCCGCAGCGCTGGTTGTGGTATATAGCGCCACAGATCTAGTACTAGTATAGACATCTGTGCCTCAATGGATGTTTACGATAATTCAAGTTCGAGTTAGTTTCACTAGGACCGAAAAATGAGGTAGACATAACCATCTAGAACCTTTATGATTTATGACAACTTGACGCTGTCTTGTATTGCTTGAGTTAAATTCATTGAATTTGTTGAGTTTATTGAGCAAATTTTATTGTAATAGAAAAATGTCATTTATTATTATTATTAATTATATTATTATTATAAAATTATATTATATTTATATTATTATTATATTATATTATTATATTATATTATATTATATTATATTATTATTATATTAATTATATTATTATTAATTTATTAAAGAGGTATACCAACATACATACCAACATTATTTGTTTCTTTCATAGACTGATTTGCAGTTGACATTTTTCTATTACAATAAAATTTGCTCAATAAACTCATAGCGTTTTCGATTATACAGGATTTGAACGACCCAAGATTGGTTAATGACGTCATTGCAACCTCTCCACCAATGAAAGACTTGCATTTATAGTAAAATAGTGATTGATCAACCCTAGATCGTTCAAACCCCGTTTATTCGAAAACGCTATCAATAAATTCAATGAATTTAACTAAAGCAATACAAGACAGCGTTGAGTTGTCATAAATCATAAAGGTTCTAGATGGTTATGTCTATCTCATTTTTCGGTCCTAGTGAAACTAATGGCCGGTTTATGCTTCGGTCTTAATCTTAATCTTAAGAGTTGATAACGTAGAATGCCATAAGGGCGTTTATACTTTCCTAGTCTTAATCTTAGTCTTAATCTTAATCTTGGAAAGATCCCATCTTTTAACTTTAGTCCCTAATGTCCTAAGGCCGGGCCAATGAGGTAAGTCTGACGTCCGACGCAGCACGAAACCGCGCGAAATAATGGTTTTCGATCCGTGTATATTTAAAAAATTGTTCCTGATCGTATTTAATATTCAGCATATCTTTCATTAAAGAAAAGAAATGACCAGTTTCGTCTTTTTTGATTCAGTGGCCGAACAGCGTATCTCCGTGGTTTTCTTTTATTTTTTTTTTAATTTCTTAATAATACACATGCTGCATAGGCACTTGATAACAAAAGTGCCATTCCAAACATTAAAGTTTTTTGCCGCTGACGATTCATTTTAACATTCACTATAATTTGCAGCACCGGGATCTATTACAATTTGTGGTTAGGTTAGGTTAGGTTTTGTTACATATGCACATGCGTAGTCCGAATTTCCAGGGAAGCATAAACGAGTCCTTAAGATTAAGTTAAGACTAAGACTAAGATTAAGATTAAGACCGAAGCATAAACCAACCATAACTCGAACTTGAATTATCGTAAACACCCAATGTAAGCGTCAACTTGTATGAACGCGCAACGTGCAGTATTGCCAATACTGAAAATCTATAAGATATGTGACATGATATGAACTATAAATTTCCAGCACTGGTAGCAGTGAATTTTGGAACGCAGCGTATGTGTAATCCTTCTCGGCAGCTTCGTGATGTGTGTGCAAGCACGTGCATTTATAATCTCATATATCTTTGATTTTTGCAAGTGATTGCAGGAAGAACTTTATTGAGTGGAAAATTATAACATTGATGTTATGTTGCTTTGTATTTACTAAGAATATAAAATAAATAATAAAATATTAATATTGTGTGAATGTTGATATAATGATGAATTAGGTTAAAAGTAAGTTAAAATCTAATCATTTATTTAATGTTATATGAAAAACATTATATTAATATTATAAAAAACATTTGCACAACATTATTCGTAATATTAAGACACTCCCATTTCAACGTTATTGAAACCTTAAAATCAATGTCAAAGTTTGTTTATAATGACGTCGATTAGAATGTTAAAACCTACATATTTAACAAAGTTACATATTACTAAATATCGTTAAAATAACGTTATATCAATGATTTCTTGCTTATTGGGTAGTTATTGAGATATTAATTAAACTTGTCTGTTCAACGCAATGTTCTCTCACAGATCACAGATTCGGATTCTCATAATTATTTAATAAACTTTCTGAAAAATTAGATTTATTTTTACATGATATTTCACATAATATTAAAATTTTAATCACTTGCATCTCATTAAAAACACGATAAGATTAATGTATCTGTTGTCTGCCTTTTTATCTATAACATTTTTCTTTCTTCAGAAACTTTTAGAGCAGCATATCCTCGCACAACTGAAAAACATTTCGAACATTCTGTCATGGAATGGTTTAGATTTGCCAATGTTCGCAAACAAAAGAGAGGAATTTGAAAAAGCAGTCACGTAATGTTATTATGTAGTTTGTTTAAAAAAAAAATGTGATTTAATTTTTATTTAAAAAACTTTTATTTTTTGTTTTACAATACAATATTATGCAATGCAATGTTATATAATACTGTGATACTTTTGGCATTGCTACTGTATATGTTATATGCAATACATATTATACGTAGAATATAAAGCAAAAGAAAATATTTTTACTTCTTAATTAATTATTCTTTTACATTCTATTACATTTTTATTTTATTTTAATTTATAATAATGTATTTTTATAGAAAAAACATTTTTCCTGTATATGTATATACAGGGTGTTTTATAATATCCGTGCCAACGCTCGTATACGGATAGAGTGCGGTAAACTGAATAGAAAAGTCCTTTACCGTTTTGCAATTTTCGCAATAGTAATTGAGATATTAATTAAAAGGAATTGACGAATAATCGCGCGTTGATCGCGGCTAGATCGTAGGCTGTACGTTCTAGGCGTGACAGCAATGAAAATCGCATGGCAACGAAAAATAACAACGCATATCACTCCTGCTCTCGCTACGTGTTATTTTTCGTTGCCATGCGATCCTCGTTGTTGTCACGTTTAGTGTGTACAGCCCACGATCTAGCTACGCGCAACGCGCAATTACTCGTCAATCCCTTTTAATTAATATCTCAATTACTATTGCAAAAATTGCAAAACGGTAAAGGACTTTTCTATTCAGTTTACCGCACTCTATTCGCACACGAGCGTTGGCACGGACATTATGAAACACCCTGTATACTGCCTGACAATAATTTGTTTCGGTTTCCTAGCGAGATGACCATAAAATAATTCTTATCGGATAATGTACCAAGATTTTTTCTGCATCTTCTTACAAATAAAAAATATATATTGAAACATTTTAGTAACTTTTTAAAATAATTTATAAATTATTGATTATAATAAAAATTAAATAATTATTTTATTATTATATCAACATTGGCGCCATATTAATATTTTATTATTTATTTAATATTTCTGGTAAACACACAGTAACATCCCAGTAAGCAAGAAATCATTGATATAACGTTATTTTAACGATATTTGGTAATATGTAACATTGTTAAATATGTAGGTTTTAACGTTCTAATCGACGTCATTATAAACAAACTTTGACACTGATTTTAAGGTTTCAATACGTTGAAATGGGAGTGTCTTAATATTACGAATAATGTTGTGCAAATGTTTTTTATAATTTTAATATAATGTTTTTCATATAACATTAAATAAATGATTAAATTTAAACTTACTTTTAACCTTATTTTATCATTATATCAACATTGACACAATATTAATATTTTATTATTTATTTCATATTCTTAGTAAATACAAAGTAACATAACATCAATGTTATAATTTTCCACTCAATAAAGTTCTTCCTGCAATCACTTGCAAAAATCAAAGATATATGAGATTATACCCATACAACAATTCGACGTTCGATGGATGTCTATAGGACGTCCCACTCGACATGTACGGACGTCCAGATGACGTACCAGACATGTTCCGAGAACGTTCAGTAGATGTCATTTGTACGTACAATGTACCGCCCTTAGACGTCCTCTGTACGTCCTTAGTACATCCTTTGTACATCTTTAGAACGCCGTCGTATGTCGTTGGTACGTCGTTAGTACGTCATTATCGTGACATTACTACGTCTTCTATACGTCCTTAGTACGTTATTGTATTTTATTTAGTAAAATATATTTTCATGTCAGTAAAAATAGTGTAATTAAAAGTAAACAAATATTTTATAATAATGACAAAAACAAAATTAAAACGCGCATATTTGTTTACATTTTATACTATTTTTACTGACATAAATCATTTTTCAAAAAAAAACGTCCGTAAGAAATCCATTATGTTACGTTACAACGATGCACTAATGCCGTACTACGAAAATATGTTGTTTAAGTATGGGTATATACTTGTACTTAAATGCATACAAGTATAAATAACGGACACCAATGCAATTAAACTATAAAATACTTTTTTTATTTTAATTGAAACACAATATTTAAATAGAATTTAAATTTTTTATTATGAAACGCATTACACATTCTTCTCCTGTTTTTTTAGGCGATCTGTCGCTCGCCGGAACCAATCAATTATTGTTGTTTCGATCGCACGATCGTCGATCTTTTTGTATCGGTGTTTCACAGCTTCTGTAAAAGGAATAGTGACTATATTACAATTACGTACAATTATGTACCCGGGCATAATAATATTGCACGTTATACATTATATATATATATATATATATATATATATATATATATATATATATATATATATTTTTTTTTTATTTTATGAATATATTTAATAATCATATATACATATATTTTGTAATTGCATGTAAATTAAATTATGATTAGTCAAAAATTAATTCTGATTATAAAAAATAAAAAATTTTGAAAAATCTGAATTTTTATTTATTTTATTTAATTTAATTTTTATAAATTTCACTTACATCTATTTGTTAAAATGTATTAATTTTTGATTGTTTATTTAAAAAAAACAAATTGTTAATAAATTCAACATTTTTGTATAATGCATTTAATTTTTACGGAATGAATTGTAAAGTATTGTAAAATATTAATAAATTATTACTAAAAATGTTTTTATACAATAAATTTTCATGTATTTAAATAAAATATATGATATATTTATTACTTAATTAAAAATGTACAGTTTATTTTTAAATTATAATGTAATCAATGTAATTTGTTATTATTTTAATTTATTTAATTATTTACTATTTACAAAACTTTAATTTATTTGAATAAATTATATTATATTTTTATTACATGATTTAAAACGTACAATTTATTTTTTATTGACATATTTTTAATAAATCCAATTAAGAATCGATTTAATTTTTATAAAAATAATTTCTATTTCTTCAATTTTCTTAAATAAAATATATAATATTTAAATAGCTGATTTTTAAACCCCAATAAAACATAAATAAAAGTTCTTATATAATTAATTAAATTCAGTTTATTTTTATATAATTAATTTCAATTTATTTAAATAAAATTTATGACATTTATAATTGATTATTATTGTTATGTATTTAATTTTTATTAAAATAAATTTGCAATTTTTAAGTAATCCAATTTTTGTATTTTTAATTGATTATTTTAAAATGTTAAAAATATTATATTAAAAATTTTTTGTATTATTAAATTTTTTTATTTTCAACTTTTTATTAAGTATATATATATATTAAATATTTTTATTATATATGATTATATATATGTATAATACACTAATAATATAATATAGTATATATAATATAAATATGTGTAAGTTCGCACGAATTACATTATTCTCTGGGAACGGATGTCTTTTGAGACATTATTATGGACGTCTTTGGGTCATACCACAGATGTCCTCGGGCCGTACCACAGACATCCTGGGGACATTTTATGGATGTTCCCAGGACATCTTCAAAACATCTTATCTCTCATAAAGATGTAGACAATATTTTGGAACGTCCATAAAACGTTCTCTGGACGTCTTTTCGACGTCCAAAAACTGACGTCATAAAATGGACATCTGAGAACATATGTGGTACGTCCCGAAGACGTCCATGTGTTGTGTGGGTAAATGCACGTGCTTGCACACACATCACGAAGCTGCCGAGAAGGATTACACATACGCTGCGTTCCGAAATTTACTGCTGCCAGTGCTGGAAATTTATGGTTCATATCATGTCACATATCTTATAGATTTTCAGTATTGGCAATGCATTTGTATTTGGTTCATCTGTTTCATTTTTATTTATTGCAGGTGGATCAGGTATATCGAAAAGTGTTGGTATGGCGTTTGGTTTTAATTTTCGCCAATTATTGCTCGACCAGTCTCAAACTGTGATTCTTCAAAATGTTTCTGAAATAAAAAAACTGTTTATAAGATAAATGTCCTTATTGATTACAGTTATTCATATTTATGTAATTTCAAACGGTGACAAATCTAAACTACACTTAAAAAAACAATCCATGATTCTAAACAAACAGAAAAAGCTAAATTGGAAATTTAAGAGAATAAACTTACTTCACAGAGGCACGATGATTTGGTTGGTGTCCAAGACTCTCTGCGGAGATTACGTATCCATTGCTGTCGACGAACATCATCCGCAAGAAACAAAAATAATCGAGCGCCTTTTTCTGTTCTATTGGAACAATTGACGGCAACGCAGTAAGGCATTTTGTATCTTTTTTTTGTTCACAGTCGGATAATCAAAATACACGTAAACACAGAGTTCGAGCAGCTTAGAAGCCATAACCTAATCATCATAAACTTCTCAGCTCAATGACAGAGGTGAGAAGGCAAGGAGTGGGGGAATGGAACAAAAATGGCGGAAACGTGAGCAGACGTGAGAATACTCACGTTTTATAGTGCCTTAATAATAGGGCTTTCTCTCGCAAAGAATTTTGACATTACTTATCTGCAAACTTAATGTTAGTTACATAAATTTTAATATCGATTATTTTTACTTTATATAATTTTATAAAATAGTTTTATAATATTTCTTTCTTATAAATTTAATATTAAAATAATATAAAAAAAACATTATAACAACTCAAAATCTTTATCATTATAACGTTATTTTAAACATAAGATTTCATCAAATTAAAACTATTGTAACAATGTTGAACTTGCAGCAAATAGAAGTGTTAAAATAACATTGAAAACAAAGTTTTAAATAATGTTCAAAAAATATTTCTCTGATATTTAAGAAAACTATATTATAAAATAATATATTTAAAATATGTATACAACATTATATCTAAACATTATAAAAATTTACATAAAATTAATATTTCAGAACGTTGATTTAATGTTTCTTGCTTACTGGGATAACATCCCTGACGGAAAAATATCTACGAAAAAGTACGCTAAGCAACTTGCAACTACAAACAATTACGGAATACTATAACGATTTAAATTTTTTAGAATGTAGTAGAAATGCGTAAATATTTGCACGAATTAGTTTGCCTTTTTACGCTCTATTATACATTTCTACGAAACGAGCGTAGAATTTCGTTGGTCTTTGAGAAAACTCTGCCGCTCTACGTCTTACCATGAATTTGTACGGAGTTGGCGTAGAATTTCTTTATTTTTCGAACAATCCACGCCGCTCTACATTGCTGTACATGTCACTACGAATAACTCAGAATGGGATGTAGTTTTTCTTAGTTTTTTTTAGTTATTCGGTAAAACTACGCCATACTGCGTTTTACTGCGATAAATTTTTTCAAATCACGCAAAGAATTTTTTCGATATGTTGAACAATGTACTGAATATATAATGAATATTCTGTAAGTTGCAATGCGCTTTACAATGTTTCGTAAGGAACAAGTGAAAGATTTCTTGATTTAGATTTGCAACGTCTGGATGCAAAATTTTTAAAAAACTACATGTTACATATATATTCAATTATTTTTATTTATACATTATAACAAAATATTATTCTTCAAAGAATACGCATATAAAAAAAGATATTATTTAATATAACATCATATATTACTTAATATAATATCGTTCTACATTAATATATATATTAATCACCCAGGCATCCTCTTGGTATTTCGCTGATATAAGATTTACCACTTCTTTGCATTATAATGTATTGTCCTTTCAATGATTCCGGATAACATGAATATAATGGCCCATCTTGATTAGCGTAACATCTTTGAATATGATTCACCTTAACATGAGTTGATGTCAGATAAGGTTCATTTATGACCAATTGTTTGAATAGGCTTTAATATCCCAAAAAAAAAACAAAACTATGTGTCGCAAGAAAACATAATCCAAATAATAATACTTAATAACGCAAAATAAACATCAGATATAATATCTATAAAAAAGAATCAAGAGATATCAGATGTTAAGATATTAGTTTTGTGTACAAAAAGAAAACATGAAACTAAATTATTTAGTTAATGAACTCAACTCCTTTTTATAGATTTATCAGTAATGAAAATCGTCTCAGTGGACTGTATCATTTTGCATAAACATGCTCGTCAATGAGTAAACCGTACGAAAAGAAAAGCAACTTATAAGTCAAATGTACCGTTCAAATAACAAATCAAATATCTCTCGATTAACACAAAGTCATATCGCAAAAGGTTAATACTATATTGTAATTTTGAGTCGACTCAAAACGCAAAGGATAATACTTATAATACTTAAGTACTATTTATACAAATGATCTTCAATTATTACATTAATGTAATTATCTTAAAAGAGCACAGCAAGACTCTATCGCAGAAGTTTTACATCAAACGCTATGTCTAGCGATGTTCAAACGTAAATACAATAATAATATTATTGAGTCACAAAGAAATAAATGTGATAGAAAAGAATCTTAATCATTCCACACTCTTCGTTGTGAGGTAATGAGTCGCTCATTATTGCAAAAAAAGGCCGCACCTGACCTTTACAAAATAAAGGAAAAGATACACTCACCGCAAGACAGGCAAATGTATATTATGTTAAATAGTTCAGTCAAGGCAAATTATTCCGTGCATGTGTGTGCAGGTGTGTTCCAAAGAAAAGCCAAGCATTCGTCCATTCCAAGGTACATGCAAGTGGGATAGGTCTCCAAAGAAACAAAGCAGGCTATCCTAATCTGTTGTAAATCAAGAAAAGAAAAGAAAAGACTTAGATTTTCTCACAGTCTAGAAATCCGCAAACGTAGTGCTGCGTTAACTTGTAAGGTTAACTCAGGCTTGCAACGCTGTATAAATACAGCCCATCCAGCGCCTAATGGCGATCGGCAGGAACACGCTTACGCGTGTTCTGCGCAGCAATGATCAACTCACCTTGTGATGTGACTATATATACAATGGCCAGCAAGGGCCGCAACTTTCTATAAAATGGCCAGCAAGGGCCGCAACTTTCAATGGCCAGCAAGGGCCGCAACTTTCAATGGCCAGCAAGGGCCGCAACTTTCTATGGCCAGCAAGGGCCGCAACTTTCTATGGCCAGCAAGGGCCGCAACTTTCAATGGCCAGCAAGGGCCGCAACTTTCTATGGCCAGCAAGGGCCGCAACTTTCTATGGCCAGCAAGGGCCGCAACTTTCTATGGCCAGCAAGGGCCGCAACTTTCAATGGCCAGCAAGGGCCGCAACTTTCTATGGCCAGCAAGGGCCGCAACTTTCTATGACCAGCAAGGGTCGCAACTTTCAATGGCCAGCAAGGGCCGCAACTTTCTTCAAAGAGATCACAAGATTAAACAACGTTCTATGTCGCGACGAATACACGACGGCGACTAGACTCGATTCGTGCACGGCACGCGTAAGATGATGCAACGTACACGCGCGACGAACAACAATGATGACTAGCCAAAAACAAGGTCTAGGCGGATGCCGGAAAACAATACAGGCCTGGCGCGGCCGTTCCTTCCGCATCGGTAAGCGCCACTCGCGGACCGGGAACGAACCGGCATACAGTGCCGCTCGTGCTGCACGCTTTGCCTTAGTGGCGAAAAAGCGCGCATTTTAAACACCAATATTTGTCGGAAAAAAATGATTACTTTTTTATTCGCATTACCATCTTCGCTGTCAATATTAAAAGAACAAATATTAGTAATTGAACCTTTAAGACCATCATGAGTAACAATTACAGAATCGTTGGTTTTACGGGACCGATTGTATGATGTACTTGTAAATCTTATACCATTCACAATAACTTTTTTGTACGATAAACAATTACGAGGGAGCAATTCAAATAAGCAAGCACTTTCGACAGGTAGAAGAGTATGTTCTTTTCCTGAACCTAGCAACGTACAATTTCCTACTTTTAAATAAAATTTCAATTTTTTATTGACACATATTTCTTCGCAAAATTGTGTGTATCGCTCACCAATTATAATATTATTTTGAAAAACCGGAATTGACCTGTAAAAAACATACCGCCGTGCAATTAAAATAGCTACGCGATAAGGACTTGTTTTCATTTGCAAAAGCAATCTATTTTCGTTTTCAAAGAGAAAAGTGTTGGTTGTCCATAATGGTCCCCAATTCCTAATACTCGAGGGTATATGAAGAAGTAGATGAACGTTATATCTCATTGCATGCTCTCCAAAGAAACTCTGCACTTGTATGGCATATTTTAACAATAACTCGTTAACTGTACTTATCATACTATGACTTATCGATTTTTGTAAACAAATGTGTATTGCAGTAACGAGAAGTGCCAAGTGCAATAAATATTTTTGTGGCAATATACCTTTGAAGCAAATTAAACAATACCATATGAGCCAAGACCGCCATTCCGAGGCTTTCCAAAGACGACGTTCATCGATGCTTCTTGGCAGTCGAGTAATAACCGAGGGACAAACAATAGACTTTAAGCCTTTATTGATAATACGTATGCAATTTGGTGACCCAACATAATAGGGTTCGCCAACAGATGTAAGAAGAATCTCTGTGTGAAATTTGATGACACCTAGTAATACCGAATGCATGTAATCCGGGACCATGCCTCTCACCAAATCAAAGTGTTGCAGATTCATAAGAACGGAGGGACCTTGAACACCTTTCGTGTTATCATTAGTCATCATGCTTTCTCGAATTGATGTATCGGTCCGATCCGGCGGTACATCAACTGATATCGGGTATTTTATGTAACCATTGACGCTTTTTGTCGGATGTTCGCAAAATGTGCAGCCATATGAACCGTTAAATTTTTTCATGCAAAGGAGACTGCATCGGGCAGCGGAATCGATACAGCAGCATATTGGTAAAACTTTTGTAATTATTTCTTGTTGTTTATAATACCATTTAATTCCTTTAGTTGCAAGTGCATTCGCGTCGGTAATAAACGGATTCAGAAATAAATTCATATTAGGCTGATTTTTATGTACCCATAATCCGACTAAAAGCATATTTTTACCTCGCAATTCCGGAGTCAATTCGTGGATCATGGCATATATAGGCCAAACCGACATTTTACTTGATTTACTGGGCTGACATCCATCAGTATTAAAAGTGTATGATAAATTCCATTTATTAGATAACGGTTGTCCCGAACGTTCCAGATTCGAATATACGGCGCCATCGTATATATCCGACATTACACCAATCTCTTTTGTTCGTTCAAACCGATACTGAATGTTTTTTATAATTGTTTGATCATTCAGTAAATTCTTGATTTGAACAGCAAAATCGAAAGTCACAAAATATGAGGCTGATTGCTCATCAAAGCTCGCCGAACAATTGTTACATGTAAATATTTTTTTTGACTTTAAATTTACACGAACGCCAAGGTACGTTTCGCAGTTCGTACAGAATATGTGATGCTTAAATGAAGTGTCTTGTATCGAAAAGTTTTTAAATAATTTATACTTTGAAGCCGGTAATACGTCTTTGTCGTATAACTTGTTTATCATAATTAAAATATCCAGTATGGCTGCCCAAGTGAGTGAATGTCGCTTCCCAATTTGTAGCGTCATCAGTATCGCTTCTCCTTTTGTTGTTGATGTACAATTGCATAGCTTTTCATTATAGTTGTTATCGCGTCGTCGATTTTTATCCGAAAAGTCCTCATGTATAGAAAATGAAATATACATACAATATATTGTTATAATATTTGAATACAATTTTAAACGAGATTAGTGCAATGATTTAAAATTATGAAAATTGGGGAATTTGTAAAATTGTTCCTCGAAATTCTTATAATACCAAAAATTATCGTTATACACATTTGAAATGAAAAGACAGACTTTCGATAAAGTCTTCATGATAACTCGACGTTGAATATAAAAAGAATTAAAATACGTAAATTGAAAATAAAATATCATGAAGTTTTATAGTCTACTTATTTTTTTTACAAGGCTTAAAATGTAATATTTTAAATACAATGTATGTAATTTTTTAGCAAAAATGCGTTTTGTACACAATAACACTCCGATTCCAACTAAGAGACATAATGTTCGTAAAATCGATCAATTTTCTAAATTTATCACTTTCAACAATTACTGAAATGAGAATAAATGAGTTACAAACTCTATCTAACTAACTAAGTTGGCATTCCATAAATTAATAAAAAGTATCATTGAAAAATAAATAAAAAAATGAAATAAAAAGAGGTTAAAGCTTAATTAATTTGACATAAAATCCTCCACATATAATGCTGCATGTAGTATATACGAAGCATATAAATACATAAAAGTTTTACAATTTATATTTGAACGAAACTTTATAAAGATTTCTACATTATCGTTATTTTACTAACTTTCTACACCGTTAGAAATTTCTGTTGTGAAATTACAATAGTGTTGAAAAAAAACTTTTAACACTATTGTAATTTTACGTAATACACGTTGTGATTATTTATAACAGTTTTATTGAAATATAAATTGTGCAAACTTTATTTTGAACACATTTTGACAAGAGTGTACACATATTTTGCACAATGTGGAAGCCTTTGTATATAATTACTTACATTATTCGGTACATTGCAATTGGCATCTTCGGTTGAATCTTCGATATCGTTATCAGATAATTCTTTGTTCAACAATCTATCATCCTCGATATTGTTATCATATAATTCTTCATTCGGCACAATCCATCACTCTCGATATTATAATTCAATTCGTCCAAATCAGGTGTAGTCTGCATCCATAAGTTATATTTACAATGTTATTCAATAATTAATGTTTCGAAAACACTATAGGCAACATTGTCAAAATTGAATATCATTATTGTTGGCAAGACAAATTGTAAATTTTACAATTTATAAGTACTTACACACACACACACATTCGATCACGATTGGCATTTAATTCCGCAGCTGTGATTGCACCTTCGTCAAAAGATAATTGTTGATCGTATAATCCGCCATCCTCGATATCATAATTCAAGTCATCCAATAAGTTTGCAGATCCTGTATGTATATAAAAATGTAAATGATAAAGAGGATGATTGAACAAGTGCAAAATCCATAAAAAAAATGTTAATTAAATAGTTTGTAACGCAGTTTTGATAAAAAAGTAGCCTTCAATGATATTCATTTCGAAAAGCTAAGTGCTCACCTGCATTTATTTCAATTATTTCACTTTTACTGGCCTGTTCTCGTTTTCGTTTCCGATATGCCGTTGTTCGTGGAACATTTTGAGTGGAACCCGGATATAAATATCGTTGATAAGACATTTTTATCTCGGTTTTTTTATGAACCGTATATCTATAAATATATATATATATGAATGCACTTTAAAAATATATACATAACCTATATAGATCACACGCGAAATTCGTATCACGCACCACACCATCATACACTGACAGGCTGGCAGCCACTGCGATCTGCGATCCCGCGTGATTTTTCTAGCGCGTCGGCTTGCGTCAATTGTTTGCTGCGCTTAACGTTCACGGCGCATGAAGATTAGCCATGATTGGCCAATAGCGATTAGCTGATGCAATCACAATAAGCACGAGCACGATGCAGGCCGTGAGTCCTGATCCGCCATTGTGAGTCCTGCGCTCGTCACATTTTTGACTTATGTATTTTCTTATTTATGTATTTTCGATTGTGCGTATATATATATTAGTTATTGTACGCAAGTGTTAACGGTATTAATCGTTATTCTATTTATATTGTGTTTGCACCCTTATATTATTTTACCTTCGGTCCTGATAATTAATATTCAAGTAGGCATTATACGCGGTCGCGTCGGTAAAGCCTTGCATTATAATAATAGTGCGGCCATAGACGTTTGTGCCGGTTTCTTTTGGTCGCTGTCTATCTATATAGTTAGGCCTTAAGCAGAATGTCTTATAAGACTCCAAACATAAGACAGTACTTCAAGACACGTAACGCACAATACTGTCTCATGTCTGGAGTTTTACAAGACAGCAATTCTGCTTAAAGCCTTATTGCAAGAATAAAAATGTGGGCACACGTTTTTCTCACCAAAACAAAAACGCACTTACAAGTACAAATCAAAGACATTTTAAAATTTGACCCCGACCGTTTTGACGATAGTGAAGAAGCAAAAAGAAAAGTGTTCTACATCATTCACAATAGGCAAAAGACACCGTGTCAGGTGACAAAAATTGCAGGTTTGTATACATTTTTTGATCTTGTTATTTCGTAGTATTAACAACGGAAATTCTAAGGATAAATAATTTATTATTTCATCAGAATCAAAAGAGGAATTATTACAAGGGAAACGAGTGCGTATACCGAAGTTGAATTATTCCGATGCAGAGACCAGTAATAATAATTCCAGTGACGAAGAAAAAGAACTGTCAAATCAGAAAAAAAGCCGAGAAGTAAGTAAAATTTACAATTAAAAAAATGGAGTCATAACAATTTTTAAGACATGAAATTTCCTATTTTGTAAAAAAAATATATAAATAACGAAAAACACTTTGGCTGATTAGTCCGGTATACTCGATTTCAAAATATAAATGCATATTATCAAGTGTCTGCCTCGTGATTGATAAATGCATATAATTGCATATTAATAGTAGCACTTCAATACCAATAAGTAGATTTTCAAAAGATTGAAATGACAAATAATAAAAAATAATTTTAAATTGATCATTTCCGGAAAATCACTGTAATATTACATTTGGAATTTTTGATATTATATAAAAATTACAAAACTTGTTAGAAAGAGCAATCTTGTAGGAAAAAATTATTTAAAAAAAATCGATTTTTGTGACAAAATGGTTTTTCTTCTTCACTTCTTAGTATCTTTAATATAAAACTTCTGTCTTATGACATTATTATTTTATTTTTTATGTCAAATTAAAATAACTTTAATTCATTCAGCGTTTCAAAAATTCTATATTTCAGGCAAAAGAAAAGAGTTTGTCACAAATAAATCAAAATATTTTAATGGCTCATTTAAAAAGTATGGAAAAATACAGAAAAAATAATGAGGTAACATTTAGAATTGTTTACAATTTATGTAATAATTTGTTATGCTATAAAAACGTCATTTTACTATTATTATGTCTATCAGTCTTACAAATTATTATATTTATCAGTCTTAGTATTATTTTTTTCTTTATTAGCTTATATTTACATTTTCTTATGTAGGAAAGTAAAATGCAGCACAGTATTGAACGAAATATCCATCGTGAGAATAGCCAAAAAAAACTATATTCTAAAGATCTGGTAGAATGCAGAGAAGAACTGGAACGCTGCCAAGAAAAGCTGCATTTATGTCAACTGCAACTTGAGGAAACGGCAGAAAAAGAGAAGCAATGGTCAGTAAAATACGCGAAACTAAAAGAAAGTAAGGCTTTTCCCTTGACGGAAGCCACAGGGCAGCAAATCGTGGATCTCCTCCTACAATTAAAGTTGGCAAAAGGTAAAATGGATAAGTTTTAAACTTATTTAAAGATAATAATTATTTCTAATATGTCTATATTACTAACTCGTTTTGAAATTGGACAGAAATCGCGATTTTAAAACATCGTGTTTTTTTAAGTCATTTAATTTTTTTACATAAAATATATGCAAAATAGTAAGAACATTATTTTTGTTTGTCAATAAACTCATTAACCGAATTTTGAATTGTTTAATAAGTTCAACAAATAAATTTTTATTCTGTTTGGTAATAATTAAAATATAATATATTTGATTCTATTTATCCGATATATCCGATTCTGTTTTATACAGTGATGAAAAACATCATTTATCATTTTAAAATTAAAAGTATATAATTTAATAAACTATTTTGTATTTAAACATAATTAATTGCTATAATTGTTATAAACAATCAAATTAAAATTTATTCATCAGTATTGAAAATCCTACCCGAAAATTTTTTAAACATAACTTTATTACATTTTACATTTAATTAAACAAAAAATTTTTTTAGAGTGGATAATATATTTTGCTATTTTTTCTTGAATTTAAATTCAAGCGCGGTCCAACTTAAATTTTATAAAATAGTTTAATACATTGTATACTTTTTGCTATTAAATGAGTTTTTTACCACTGTGTACTACAAATAGAACTAGATATAATATTTTATAATTAAACAGAGTATACATATTCGTTCCAATTAAATTAAATAATTCATAAATCGATAAATCAATCTGTTTTGGCACACAAAGAAATACGTCCTTACTTTCTTCCGCATATTTCGTATAAAAAAATGTCAAATAACTTACAAAATACAGCTTTTTTGGTCTGATTTTAAAAAGAATCAGCCACGATGTTTTATATAATAATAAAATTATATAATGTATCCATATTTTTTTCTAGGACGAACATTGCCACATCAACACCATGTGGCAAATAGTGATATATCTATCATGGACAACAATAATGAAGATGACAACTTCATAATTCCGAAAGAAGTGTATAATGAAATTATGCGGGAAAAAAATAATGGAAAAGTTTTAAATACCTTGTCATACGCAGCCTGGGGCATAGAAATCCTGGCAAATAGAGTCGTACGTTCAGCAGTAAACACACCGTACAAAGAACTGACTCCGCAGAAGAAAGCGGCTGTAGTAAATATGTACGAGCGATGGTTAAGAGAAACGCGTAAACTTCCCGAACACATAATCAATGAAGAAGTGGAAAGGAGGAAAATAAACGAAAGATTTAATAAAGCTATAACAGGAGCCCGCAAAAAACTACGTCAGATAACCGATAAAAAAACGATGACCGAAGAAGCATCAGCATTAAAAGAAAAATTTGAAAAGAATTTGCGTAATAATTCATCGGACATCAGTGATAAGGAATAAGTATTTTATATTATTATTTTTGTTTTTAGGTTTTATTTATAGATGATGTTTGTCATGAAAAGCCAAGACAAGGCATTTTCTTTATTTTATTGTTGCAATAAAAACCAAAGAACATAAAGTTGATTGGAACGAACAGTGATAAGTTCGAATGAGTAGAGTTTTTAGGTTTTGTTTTGTACAAGACGTTATAGACGTAATTTATTTGTTGATGTTTATCAGTTTTTACGTTCCAAATGGATTATTATATAAGTAATTATTTTACCTAGAATCTTTATCTACGCAATCAGTATCAGAAAAATAATGTATCTTTATGTTATTGAAAATTAAAAGCAAAATATTTGCGCACATACAAAATAAAATATTGTGGTGCAAAGACATTTGTAATTTTTTTTTCAAATTAAATAATATATAAAAATATGTGTTCTATTTCTATATATCTATTATATATATAAATTTACAGCTAGTAGACAATTTTATTTGTTTCGTAGACTTCTGAGGACTTCTGAAGAAATAATAACTACGAATTTCTACAAAAACTTCACAATGGTTTAATTATAATTTATATAATTTTTTTAGGGTGATCTATACTACATATATTCAAAAACGACTGAAGAAAATATTAGCACATATATAATAGAAGAATAATCGTCTATTGTTTTCTCAAGTTTTTTTTTGTGAATAATATAATAAATATCAATAGGATATAATTGTAAAAATTTTCTATGGTGATATGGATATATATAATAGCATTCGAAGAAAATCTGAAAAAATAATAGACACGATAAATTTTATATTATATATAATATATTTATGAGTTTCTTATAAGCCGTCTCTTCGATGTATGTAGTATAGTGTTATCGTAAAAAAATTATATAATATTATATATAAAAAAATTATTTCGAGGTTTTCGTAGAAATTCGTACTTTCTTCAAAATTCTACGAAAAAAATTATAATTTTCTACGAACATTACAATTTCCCATGAAAACCATCGAATTTCTACGACAAACTAAAAATATTTAAAATAATAAACGACAAACTGCAAATTTTTACAAAAAATTAAAAGAATTAACGAAAACTTGCACATTTCTACAAGCAACTACAATTTTCTATTACAAGCTATAATTTTATACAAAAAAAATAAGAATTTCTAAGATCTTGTTTCAATTTCGGTAGTTTTGCGGTACTTTTGTGTAAATATTCTCAGTACGCCGTAGCTACTTTCTTAGATTTTCGTACTTTTTCGTAAATATTTTTCCGCCAGGGATCAATGTTATAATTTCTCACTCAATAATGTACAGCAAGGTATATATAACATTGCAGTTACATTGTTGAATTATTTAACAATTAACTGCAATATAACATACCTTGCTGTACTTTATTGAGTGGAAAAATTATAACATTGATGTTATGTTCCTTTGTCTTTACTAAGAATATGAAATAAATAATAAAATATTAATATTGTGTCAATTTTGATATAATGATAAAATTAGATCAAAAGTAAGTTTAAATCTAATCATTTATTTAATGTTATATGAAAAACATTATATTAAAATTATAAAAAACATTTGCACATTATTCGTAATATTAAGACACTTCCATTTTAACGTTATTGAAACTTTAAAATCAGTGTCAAAGTTTGTTTATAATGACGTCGATTAGAACGTTAAAACCTACATATTTAACAATGTTACATATTACTAAATATCGTTAAAATAACGTTATATCAATAATATCTTGCTTACTGGGTATATTATGTATATTATATGCTTCATATTATGTATATTTACATCAAAATATCTATGTAAAAAGTTAATATCATTTTGTATATTGTATATATTTTTATAATAAATGTATATGGAGAGGGGTTCAACTGCCTATATTTCCATTTGCCAACAGCTTTGTTTGCCCACAACATTTTGCCGACAATTTCATTTGCCGACATTCCCGATTGCCTACAGAGCAATTGCCTACAAGCATTATTGCGCACATTTAAAAATTAAAAATACAAACGTACGTTTGCACACAAGACATTATTGCACACATACACATTGCACACATAACATTATTGCGCACATACCCATTGCACACATGACATTATTGCGCACATACACATTGCACACATAATATTATTACGCACATACACATTGCACACATAATATTATTGCGCACATTTAAAAATTAATAGTACAAACGTACGTTTGCACACAAGACATTATTGCACACATACACATTGCGCACATGACATTATTGCGCTTTAAATAGAAACTCGTAAACCCACGTTGAACCTCACTTTGTTTGAAATTACACGCGTAGGCGGCGGAGGACTTCGCCCCATAGGGGCGAAGCCTCTTCCCCGCGTAAAACAAATAACAAATCCTACTCAGTTTATACCTAACAAGGTAAACCTAACAAGGTTAACCAAGGTCCACAAACAAAGTTGTAAACCCATGTTGAACCTCGTTTTGCATGGAAAGAATATGCGCAATAATATTATGTGTGCAATGTGTATGTGCGCAATAATGTCATGTGTGCAATGTGTATGTGTGCAATAATGTCTTGTGTGCAAACGTACGTTTGTATTTTTAATATTTAAATGTGTGCAATAATGCTTGTAGGCAATTGCTCTGTAGGCAATCGGGAATGTCGGCAATTAAAACTGTCGGTAAAATGTTGTGGGCAAACGAAGCTGTTGGCAAATGGGAATGTAGGCAGTTGAGACCCTCCCGAAAAATTTAGGTATTTTTAGTTTTTTGGATGTATTATTTGTAAAAAAATCTTGATAAAAGAAACAACATTAATTTTGTGATATGCAATAATCTGTTTCAATATATACTTCTTTCAAATACTTACAATTAGCCTTATTTTATGCGTTTACTTTGGTATCTAAAATACACATCAAAATATAAAATTTATTTCTATCACAACAAAAAAAAAATATGTTATAATATATGTTATTATATATGTTATTATATATATATTGTTTATAATTTTAACAGTTTTTATTGGATTGTACTTTAGACAATATTATATTTTGTCATTTCTCTCTGTTATAAGACACAATGTTTCTTTTCTACTGTAACAGAAATAAGGCATAAAATAAGGCTAATTTTAAGTAATTAAAAAAAGCATATATTGAAACAGATTATTGCAAATCGCAAAATTAATGTTGTTTCTTTTATCAAGATTTTTTTACAAATGATAGACACAAGAAATTAAAAATATCTTTATATTTCATGCTATAGAAATAAAAAATGTGGCATATATCATATATTTTTCTTGTAAAAACAGTATACAAAATGGTGTTAGTTTTTTATATAAATATTTTGATATGAATATAGATAATATGGAGTACATAATATACATAATATATATATAAAGCACATGACGTGATAAAAGTATTTTACAATAAAGAATAAGACAAGCCAGAGGCGATCTAACGTGTGCTGGGGATGTAGAATTAGAAAAGTCGGAGGCGATCTAACGTGTGCTAGCGATGTAGAATTAGAAAAACCAGAGGCGGTCTATCGTTGTCTGGTGATGTAGAAATAGAAAAGCCAGAGACGATCTATCGTGAGCTGGCGATGTAGAATTAGAAAAGCCAGAGGAGATCTAACGTGTGCTGGCGATGAAGAAATAGAAAAGCCAGAGGCAATCTATCGTTGTCTGGTGATGTAAAAATAGAAAAGCCAAAGGCGATCTAACGTGTGCTGGCGATGTAGAAATAGAAAAGCCAGAGGCGATCTAACGTGTGCTGGCGATATAGAAATAGAAAAGCCAGAGACAATCTAACGTGTAATGGCGATGTAGAAATAGAAAAGCCAGAGGCGATCTAACGTGTGCTGGCGATGTAGAAATAGAAAAATCGGAGACAATCTAACGTGTGCTGGCGATGTAGAATTAGAAATGCCAGAGGCGATCTATCGTGGGCTGGCGATGTAGAATTAGAAAAGCTAGAAGCGATCTAACGTGTGCTGGCGATGTAGAATTAGAAAAGTCAGAGGCGGTCTACCGTGAGCTGACAATTTTTAATAAATATAGTCGGAGGCGATCTAACGTCAGCTGACAGTTTAAAAAAAAGATAGCCAAAGACGATTTATTGGTGAGCTGGCAAATTGTAACAAATATTGTCAGAGGCGGTCTACCGTGAACTGACAATTTTTAATGAATGCAGTCAGAAGCAACCTAATGTCAACTGACAGTTTAGAAAAAAGAGAGCCAAAGATGATTTATTCGTGGGCTGGCAAATTGTAAGAAATATTGTCAGAAACGATCTATCGTGAGCTTGCAGATTTTAAGAAACACGTATTTTTTTTAGTTCGTAATTTACTACACGTGTGGTCTGTTAATATATGATGAATGTATGATGTACATACGAGACGAAATAGACTTATACAAGGTGTCTAATAGATATGAATTAGAAATGATAAAATATTTTATTTAAAAAATGTATATATAATACTATATATCTAATTGGAAAAAAATATTATATACTTTCCCTATTTTTATTCTTATGTAATTAATACATAATAAATAAATAAGTTAATTATTCAATACATACATATACATATTAAATATAATTATCTTTTTTTTATATTTTATATAATGACTGAAATGATATATACTCTCATTATTTCAGTCATTATTATATAAAATACAAAATAAAGATAACTATTTATTCAATATATGTGTATATGTATATATTAATTAATTGATTAATTAGTTACTTTGTATTTACTACATAAGGATAAAAATAAAAAAAGTATATGACATTTTTCTTCAGCGATATATATAGTATTATATGTATATTTTTCAATTATTATTTTGTCATATTTAGTTTATATTTATTTGACACCTTGTATACGCCTATACGTCTTCTCGGACATTATATTGCAGCCTTGCGACAAAATTTCAGTCGAGGAAACAAGCGCAAGCATCGTTTGTTTACAAACTTCCGATGACACACGTACCAGACCACACGTCAGTGTAGTGAGTTACCGCTACAAACAAATGCGTACACACGGACCTACGCGGCGTAGGCTACGCCGATAATGTCATTTCATTTTTAGTACCATCGAAATGATGGCGCTTTCGCGTCGGAGTTCGGGTCGAGTGAGAGAAGAAGCTTTCTCTCACTGAACTGAGTATAGACATCCTATTTTAAATTCCAAAATAATGTATGCTCGCTTCATCTTCATCTATCAGTCGTTTTTTTTATTTATCCTTATCTATTCCCACTATACGAAAGAAAAAGACAGAAATACTCATAATGCTATGTCCTTCAAATATCGACGCTGTTTGTCACAGCAGGAACCGGTCTATTATATATGCCTATGGTAATACCGCTTTTCGACGAGTGTTATAGTGGGAGGCCAGCTAGTTTCGGATATAATAGCGAATCCCTCTCGGAGACACTGCACTATTGACAATCCAAGTTTTCAAGCTTTGGGAGAGAATAATTTTGGGCGAGATAACATCCGTCTACGTGTGAGGAAAGAAGTGAATCTTGTGATTAAGCGAGCTATCGAGGTAAGCTCTTCTAACGAAATTTTCACATGACTGTGAAAATCCAAAAAAATATTTTTATTAGAACGATATCGCGATTCGTGTTTGTTCGTCGATTTTTTGGCTCATCGAAATTTTCTGAACAAAGTGTTTTGTTATATCTCTAGAAACCGAAAATTCACTGTCTTCTTTATAGTCGTCGCTCTTTGAAATTTTTACTCTGAGCCTCTGAGCAGATTTTGTTTTTCTCATCCAGATATGGCGGTATTAGGTAATTTAAAGTATTAGGCAAGTATGTGTGCATTCGATATTTATTTTCGAAAAAGAAAGTTTCGGTTTCAAAGGATTTTTATTATCCTAGTCCCAGGATCTAATTTGAGATATTAGATGCGTTCGGTTTCTATTAAAAGAAAATGTTTTGTTTTCGATTTAATTTCCGATATCTCTGTTTGGTTTTTGTAGACTTTTCGTGAAAACATTGCATAAAAAAAGACTGCCCCGAGTCGAAATTTTTAGCCTAGATTAAACCTACAAGTTTTGTCGAATTTGGAGAACCAATGTAAGCTTTAATTCATATATATAGATATAACATTACATTGGCTATTGCCCTCCTTTGATACTAAAAATTGTTACTTATTGCCGTTTTTTCCATGTGGAAGCTCAAAAGAGTATCTACTGAGAACCTCTAAAAAGGCTTCAGGTTCTATAAATATGTATTTCTAGAAAATAAATATTCAAAATTACTTAATAATCTATATCTCATATACTCTACTTGCATTTAATGTATCTTGATTTCAATAAACAATATATTAATTATTATAATTTGCTTAACTGTAAATAGGCTACTATAAGCAAATATTATATAAATAATATTCACTTATCTCTTACATATCTATCTGCAGTTAAGTAAATTACATAATTAATGTATTGCGCTTATTGAAATTAAGATATGCATTAAATATAAATAAAGTAAATGTGGTAATAGAATATTAAATAATTTTGAATTATAGGTCAGATATGTAATAAAATATTAAATAAAATTTTGAATTTTAATTGTTTTTTGTTTATTCGAATAAATTTTTAGTTATTTATAATACTAAATATAATACTGAGTTGCACTTAATTTTTAAAAATATTTTTTACTATTCATTTGTTATTATTTATTTTATATTATAACCAGGGTCGGACTGGAACACCAGGGCCCATCGAGAAAATTTGTAAAAAGGGCCCCCATTCTAAAGCGCCGCGGCAAAAAATTTTTTTAGTTCAAGGTCAAACGTGTTTTAATGAAATTTGGAGATATTTTGTCCTTTAATTTGTTTGTTGTTGTTTTTATTGTAAATTTTTTTGTATTGTAGTAAAGTAGCATACGTAAAATAAATAACCATGTATAGTGCATGTATTTTATTTAATAATAAAATAATATTTCTTTGGCTTTTAGTAAATATTCTTTTATAAATTGTCAGTTGCCATAACCTTTCAGACGAATTATAAAAAAAAATGAAAGGAGAACACGAAAGACAGTGACGCACTACAGATAGTTGACTAACGCTAACTCGTGCTCAGCGCTATCTTGGTTAGAGAAGGAAAGCACGTTGTTATTCAACTGTCGCAATCTGATAATTTAGAATTTAGATTATTAATTTCTTGCATAAAAAATTAAAAAAAAAATTGGATTTGGGGGCCACTGGGGTCCTCAAAAACATAGGGCCCCCCGAGAAATTTCTCGGTATCTCTCCTGTCCAGTCCGCCTCTGATTATAACATTTATTATATTAATCTGATATAATAGAAATTGAACTCAATTATAGATTGAATATTAATATTTTTATTGCTAGAAATTTCGATAAGATTTGGAAATTCAAAAGAGGTAGGAGTTGTAAGAACGAAAGTAGGAATTGTATGTTTAACATCAATAAAAATAACGGTTTTTCTAGGACAACAAGATTAAAGAAAGGCCAAAAGAAGACATAACACTTTCAAGATAGAACTTGTAGGTCAAGGAACATTATTAGAGGCACAAATAACCATGTATGAGGTTTATAGTAGGTTTTAAATTTCGACTCGGGTGGGCAGAGTGAAAGTCGTAGCAAGCCGTAGTATTAGGTCATTAAGATTTAGGAATGAATAATAATTTAATAATGATGAAATATGCAAGATAAAATCGTTTCTTATTTGAGCTGCTCAGAAGCCGAAATAACCAACTCCATTTTTTGCAATTTTTGCAATTTTAATACCAAAGTGCATTATTGCTGCTTTTTATAAATAAAATTAATTACTTTGATGATTCTTATCAATATGGCTAAATTCTTTTATTGCTAATAAATATAATTTACTTTAAAAGCCGTTAATCAAGAGGTTCAAGAGGTAGTGTCTCGCGCCAAGTTCACGCGCAGCGCAAGACCGACCGTGTATCTTTACGCGAGCCCGAAAGTTGAGACGAGCCGAGATTATCGGATCTCAATAACGGCTGGGCCGATTGAGTTGATAATAGGCTCAATCGATAGCGCACACCCAAATTATATAAGAAAAGTATACTTGTTTTTACTGTAGGTGCTGTAGAAAAAAAGTTATCCATAATAGTCCAAAGTCGAAATCTATAAAATAATACGATAAAAATGTCCAGCTAAAATGTCCAGCTAAAATGTCCTGCTAAAATGTCCAGTTTTCGATTTCTGACGTTAGGTGCGCTGATGGCGCTGAGAAGCCGCGCTGCGTGCGCTTATGATTTAACATTTTTACATAACCTTTCAGATCAGAAAGTGTTATAAAAAAGTAGGTAATTATGCAGAATACCCACGTCACCTCCGATTTTGACCCAACTGGTCTCATTCAATGCGTTTTTTCTTTTAAAAAAACTTTTTCTTTTCACTAAATTGTCGCTCTGTCCCAGGAGACGAGATATTAAGCGTCAAAGTTGACGACTTTTCAGGTTAAAAAACTGTCACTTTGACGAATTATAGCGATGTGAGCATACGCTGCGGTCAGGCGCGCATGCGTTGTAACAGAATTGTGCGCGGATAATCATTAATTGCATGTCGCAAACCCATATAAAATAGTATAATTATGGACCTTGCTTTGCGTAGACACAGGGTATTCCGCCCCCATTGTGCAATCCAAACTAGCTATGCTAAAGCTAGTTTGGATTGCAAAAATATATAATGCTAAAGCTAGTTTGATAGATTAAGCAATCTATGCCGCTCTGGAATACGCACGAAAGTTTTATTATTTTTATTTTATACAGGGGGTCCGCCCCCCCGCAGGGGGGGCGGAATACCCTGTGTCTACGCAAAGCAAGGTCCATAATTATACTATTTTATATGGGTTTGCAACTTGCAATTAATGATTATCGAAAATATATTTTATACTTCGCGCACAATTCTGTTACATCGCATGCGCGCCTGACCGCAGCGTATGCTCACATCGCTATAATTCGTCAAAGTGACAGGTTTTTTAACCTGAAAAGTCGTCAACTTTGACGTTTAATATCTCGTCTCCTGGGACAGAGCGACAATTTAGTGAAAGGAAAAAGTTTTTTTAAAAGAAAAAACGCATCGAATGAGACCAGTTGGGTCAAAATCGGAGGTGACGTGGGTATTCTGCATAATTACCAAAAAGTAATAATAGTGAATTCGGTCTAACAAATTTAGTCACTCGCACTACATTGTTCTGTTACTTTGGTGCACACTCAAGACTGCTTATCAATCCAGAGCAGTGTAGTGCGAGTGACCAAATTTGTTAGAAATTCGTATTAAATGAAATAAGTGATATGTTGGTGAATGTGAATGCCTTAGTAAGTATCTACTACACCTTTAAAAATTTTTTATTTTGCAGGTTATTCATACATGATTCGAGACTTTAGAGGATGATTTGTCTAAAATAAATAAAATTGAATAGCTCAAAGTTTAATATTTCTGTTCTGAGTATCCTAGATTAGTTTCAACAATATTTGTAATTTTCAGTCAATTTTATATTTTAAAAAATATAGCATAAGTCGCCTTCTGTAGTTAACGCTATGATTGACAACAAAATTATCCACATCACAGTGTGGGCAGAGAATTAAGTGTAAAAAAATGTTTATATCATATTTTAGGTATATTATTGAATTTTATTTATCCATAGAAAAAAGATTATAAACATAAACTAAACAAAAAATCTTGTAAAACACAAAATGAAATTGACTGGAAATGATAAATATTGTTAGAACTAATTTAGTATATACATAGAACAGAAATATTGAACCTTGATAATTAATTTTATTTATTTTAGACAAATCATACACTAAAGTCTTGAAACATGTGCTTTTTTAATAGAATGTATGGTAAAATTAAAATTTATACAATCACACCATTTATCACTGTCTTATGTGACAATTGTTTAGAGACTTTAGTATATGATTTGTCTAAAATAAATAAAATTAAATAGCTCAAAGTTTAATATTTCTGTTCTATGTATACAAAATTAGTTCCAACAATATTTATTATTTCCAGTTAATTTTATTACAATCAAAACAAAACAGTGTTTTATCTTTCAAAAAAATTGTTGTATATATTAAATAAAAAAAACTGTCGTATATATAATATTAAAAAAAAAAAAATAATACCTATCAAAAAATTACCTTTTTTAAAAAAAGGTAAAAAAAAGGCGCCAAGTACACGCTCTTATCACAACTAAAACAAAACAGTATTGTTTTACTTTTCAAAAAAATTGTCGTATATATTAAACCTTTCAAAAAAACCTGTCGTATAGGTATATTAAAATTTTCAAAAAAGCTATCCTATATACTTCTTACAAAAAAATGTGGTATCAGGAAATGGCAACAAGTGGGACTAAAGAACTATGAAAAAACTTGCACACTATTTCTATAAAACTCTTGTACATAAAGCTCGTATATATAATTAATTATATTATATACTATATTTTATCATATTTTACATGTACTATACTATATATACTATATATATTATTAGATATACTATATATATTATAAAAAAATTTTTTAAATATTAAAAAAATAAAAATATTTATTAAAAAACGCAAAAAAACTTGGCGCTGCTACACCTCAAAGTAATGAAATTAACATGTAGTTTACTGCAGCAGCGCCAAGTTTTTTTGCGTTTTTTAATAAATATTTATATTTTTTTAATATTTAAAAATTTTTTTTATAATATATATAGTATATCTAATAATATATATAGTATATATAGTATAGTACATGTAAAATATGATAAAATATAGTATATAATATAATTAATTATATATACAAGCTTTATGTACAAGAGTTTTATAGAAGAGTTTTATAGAAATAGTGTGCAAGTTTTTTCATAGTTCTTTAGTCCCACTTGGTGCCATTTTCTGATACCACTATTTTTTGTAAGAAGTATATAGGATAGCTTTTTTTGAAAATTTTAATATACCTATACGACAGGTTTTTTTGAAAGGTTTAATATATACGACAATGTTTTTGAAAAGTAAAACAATACTGTTTTGTTTTAGTTGTGATAAGAGCGTGTACATGGCGCCTTTTTTTTTTACCTTTTTTTAAAAAAGGTAATTTTTTGATAGTTCCATTAACGGTAATTTTTTTACTTCCAATAAATTTGATAATTTTTAAAATAGCAAAGAATAATAATTTTGATATACAAAATGATATAGTGTTTCTTCAATAATAATTGTCAATTCAAGGAAACGTTTTCGTATTTCTTTGGATTCGTCATTTGATTCAAACAAACGTTTTTTAAGATTTCTTAAATATTTTCTAATTTGCTATTTGCTGTTTTGTATTACTTAAATTAATGGTTAATAAATAATAGTTGCAAAAATAAAATTCACGATAAACTAATCTTTGCTGAAAAGATATCGGAGTCTTCTTGACATATTTTTAATTTTCTACAGTAACATTTCCAATAACTAATTGTTCAAAGATGCTTTTAGATTAATTTCAATAAACATTCTATTATAGTTTGGTCGTGGCACAAACAATCCTTGCCATTTTGCAAAATGATACAACAGGAAGCAGTAGTCCTAAAGAACGCCGTGAAATATTATGGAGCAGACAAGCTGGTGTTCACCGGCCTGAATATGACAGTATCTAAAGGCTCCATGTAAGTAATTGTTTAAACAATGATTAAATAATGTAAAAAATTTATCGTTTGTCAACATGATTGAATTCTGTTTTAAATAAAGTTGTTAATTTAAATTTTTCAAAAAAAGCTCTGAAAAAAATGCTGTTTAAAATTAAAAAGGCGTGTTGCAATCATCAAAGATGATGAAGATGATTATATTGATTCATAAACTTGCGATAGTACTTGCAATTTTTTAAAATTATTTGACAAATACGATACATTTGTATACAACACATTTTTATATCAATTTAATTGCTTTATCCTTTGACTTGATAGAAACAATCTGTAAATTATAATCACGTATTTTCCTACAACATTCGATTGATTAACACGTCAATTGCTGCATTGGTTGTGTTACCACACACATTTATTCTAGAAATAGAGTAAATTTACATCTCTTTAACATAATCTCCTACTATGTTTATATAGGAAACGCGCCTCTGCACGTCAGAAACGGATGAAACGGTAGAATAGTGTTGTCGAAGGACCGCTCTAAAGGGACGTTTTCTTGTGTAATAAATGCTTCTTGTGTAATTATAATTTTGCAAAGTACTTTCTTATTCGTTTTTTCTCTATATATTTATTTTCTTATTACATCTGGTTTTTTAATGTATTAAACAGATATGGATTGCTGGGTCCCTCCGGATGCGGCAAAACCACGTTGTTGTCATGCATTGTGGGAGTTCGACGTCTCAACAGCGATGAGATTTGGGTTCTGGGTGGAAATCCAGGTAGCAAGGGTTCCGGAATACCCGGACCCCGAGTGGGTTACATGCCGCAACAGATCTCCTTGGTCGAAGAGTTTACTACGAGCGATGCCCTCTACTACTTCGGCAGAATCAATGGGCTCGAAAACGAAGAGATTGGTAAGGTGAAAATCGCTTAGGAAAAATATCAAGATTATTGCGTAAGAAATGTAGCATTTTGCACCTCTTTTTTTCTAAACTTTGCATCTGTTGTGTTCGCGTAATGTAAATCATTTTGCGATAACTGCAATTTTTTCTTTCTAAGACACAAGACAGAGGTTTCTCTCGGAATTGCTCCAGCTACCCCGGCAAATCGTCTGGTAAGAAATATGAGTGGCGGCCGGCGAAGGAGAGTTTCATTTGCTGCCACTTTGATCCACAAGCCCGAACTTTTGATTTTGGACGAACCCACTGTGGGGCTGGATCCAATTCTAAGGCAGAAGCAAGTAGATTTTATTTTTTCTTTAGACGCAATGAACCAGAAAAGATAGGAAGATAATATTCGAATATACATTTTGGTTGCAGCATTTGGGACTACATGATAAGGCTCACGCAAGAGGAGAGCATTACGATATTAATGACAACGCACTATATCGAGGAAGCTAAGGATTCCGATAAAGTAAATCTCATTTTAATTGAATCCCATTATTTTTATTAATAGTAGAATTGCAAAAAAAATATTTTATGCATTTGAAGCAACTATTCTTTTTACTCAATAATACAAATCCTAATTTGATAGTAAAACTGTATTTTTTACGCATGCAGATCGATTTGATAAGATGTGGTCAATTGTTGACGGAATTATCACCAGATCAATTATTAGACAAATTTCAATGCTCATCTTTGGAGGAGGCTTTCTTGACATTGAGTCGGACACAAGAAAATATGGCAGTTACGAGTATCACTGAGACTTATAGATCCATAGTAGAAAATACTAAAAGCGATGTTTTGTATCAAGATAAATGTAGACGAACAAAGGTAAATATAAAACGATTTGCTATTCTTATTATTATATTATTATAAGATATGATATAAATCGATATCATTTTATTGTACAAACAAATCAGCTTGTTAAAAATAAAGCGGCATATAAAGCGAATGCGAAATATAAGGTTTCGCGATCGAAAAAATTCAACGCTTTAATGAGAAAAAATATAATTCAATTTTTACGTTATTACTCGTAAGTATTTACTAATATTTTCACTAACGTTTTTGTAAAAAATGTATTTAAAAAAGATTTAAACGATTATATATGATGTATATACATACTACTCATGTCGAGGCTAACTTTAATCTTACTCGCAAGAATATCGGCTTCCTCAGTATTAATAAAGTATTCTACTCGTGTCTGCATAGTTTCAGAAAAATTTTGGTTAAAGTGCATTATACCAACATGAGTTCCGTTGCGCACACCAATCATTGCATCGAAAAAGTCATTATAATATTTCTAAGAATAAAATATAAGTAATAATAACGTTTTCTTATTTAAAGAACGTATTAAAATAATATTTATGCCAATTTTACTAATATATATATTTATTACAATATTAATTTTTAAATTATTGTACCTTTATTACGAGAGAATCGTCAAAACTGTGCAAAAATTTACAGCTAAGATTGGCAAAGTAACACACGAAATCCTTTCGTTGTACCATACGTTACCGAAGTTACTGCCATAATTGCAATTGCCAGCTTCTTCATTGACAATCGCAATCGTCAAATTTTTCGGATTGCCACCGATTGCGGCAAAAAATATACTGAATTGTATTATCGGAAAAATAATCACAAAAATTAACCCTCTAAAAAATATATCATATTATTAATTATTATTATAAAAAATTGTGCAAATTTTATTGTTGAAATGTTTAAAAAAAATATTTTATATATGTAACAATTTAATATTATAATTAAAAATATATTAAAAATAGAAAAACTCAGAATAAGAACAATCGGAGTCTTTTTTAAATACTTTTTTTACAAAAACGTTAGTGAAAATATTAGTAAATACTTACGAGTAATAACGTAAAAATTGAATTATATTTTTTCTCATTAAAGCGTTGAATTTTTTCGATCGCGAAAC
Organism: Linepithema humile; assembly: GCF_040581485.1. Classification (NCBI taxonomy): domain Eukaryota; kingdom Metazoa; phylum Arthropoda; class Insecta; order Hymenoptera; family Formicidae; genus Linepithema; species Linepithema humile. The sequence goes on along the minus strand of NC_090130.1, from coordinate 17,360,852 downwards.
CTTATATTTCGCATTCGCTTTATATGCCGCTTTATTTTTAACAAGCTGATTTGTTTGTACAATAAAATGATATCGATTTATATCATATCTTATAATAATATAATAATAAGAATAGCAAATCGTTTTATATTTACCTTTGTTCGTCTACATTTATCTTGATACAAAACATCGCTTTTAGTATTTTCTACTATGGATCTATAAGTCTCAGTGATACTCGTAACTGCCATATTTTCTTGTGTCCGACTCAATGTCAAGAAAGCCTCCTCCAAAGATGAGCATTGAAATTTGTCTAATAATTGATCTGGTGATAATTCCGTCAACAATTGACCACATCTTATCAAATCGATCTGCATGCGTAAAAAATACAGTTTTACTATCAAATTAGGATTTGTATTATTGAGTAAAAAGAATAGTTGCTTCAAATGCATAAAATATTTTTTTTGCAATTCTACTATTAATAAAAATAATGGGATTCAATTAAAATGAGATTTACTTTATCGGAATCCTTAGCTTCCTCGATATAGTGCGTTGTCATTAATATCGTAATGCTCTCCTCTTGCGTGAGCCTTATCATGTAGTCCCAAATGCTGCAACCAAAATGTATATTCGAATATTATCTTCCTATCTTTTCTGGTTCATTGCGTCTAAAGAAAAAATAAAATCTACTTGCTTCTGCCTTAGAATTGGATCCAGCCCCACAGTGGGTTCGTCCAAAATCAAAAGTTCGGGCTTGTGGATCAAAATGGCAGCAAATGAAACTCTCCTTCGCCGGCCGCCACTCATATTTCTTACCAGACGATTTGCCGGGGTAGCTGGAGCAATTCCGAGAGAAACCTCTGTCTTGTGTCTTAGAAAGAAAAAATTGCAGTTATCGCAAAATGATTTACATTACGCGAACACAACAGATGCAAAGTTTAGAAAAAAAGAGATGCAAAATGCTACATTTCTTACGCAATAATCTTGATATTTTTCCTAAGCGATTTTCACCTTACCAATCTCTTCGTTTTCGAGCCCATTGATTCTGCCGAAGTAGTAGAGGGCATCGCTCGTAGTAAACTCTTCGACCAAGGAGATCTGTTGCGGCATGTAACCCACTCGGGGTCCGGGTATTCCGGAACCCTTGCTACCTGGATTTCCACCCAGAACCCAAATCTCATCGCTGTTGAGACGTCGAACTCCCACAATGCATGACAACAACGTGGTTTTGCCGCATCCGGAGGGACCCAGCAATCCATATCTGTTTAATACATTAAAAAACCAGATGTAATAAGAAAATAAATATATAGAGAAAAAACGAATAAGAAAGTACTTTGCAAAATTATAATTACACAAGAAGCATTTATTACACAAGAAAACGTCCCTTTAGAGCGGTCCTTCGACAACACTATTCTACCGTTTCATCCGTTTCTGACGTGCAGAGGCGCGTTTCCTATATAAACATAGTAGGAGATTATGTTAAAGAGATGTAAATTTACTCTATTTCTAGAATAAATGTGTGTGGTAACACAACCAATGCAGCAATTGACGTGTTAATCAATCGAATGTTGTAGGAAAATACGTGATTATAATTTACAGATTGTTTCTATCAAGTCAAAGGATAAAGCAATTAAATTGATATAAAAATGTGTTGTATACAAATGTATCGTATTTGTCAAATAATTTTAAAAAATTGCAAGTACTATCGCAAGTTTATGAATCAATATAATCATCTTCATCATCTTTGATGATTGCAACACGCCTTTTTAATTTTAAACAGCATTTTTTTCAGAGCTTTTTTTGAAAAATTTAAATTAACAACTTTATTTAAAACAGAATTCAATCATGTTGACAAACGATAAATTTTTTACATTGTTTAATCATTGTTTAAACAATTACTTACATGGAGCCTTTAGATACTGTCATATTCAGGCCGGTGAACACCAGCTTGTCTGCTCCATAATATTTCACGGCGTTCTTTAGGACTACTGCTTCCTGTTGTATCATTTTGCAAAATGGCAAGGATTGTTTGTGCCACGACCAAACTATAATAGAATGTTTATTGAAATTAATCTAAAAGCATCTTTGAACAATTAGTCATTGGAAATGTTACTGTAGAAAATTAAAAATATGTCAAGAAGACTCCGATATCTTTTCAGCAAAGATTAGTTTATCGTGAATTTTATTTTTGCAACTATTATTTATTAACCATTAATTTAAGTAATACAAAACAGCAAATAGCAAATTAGAAAATATTTAAGAAATCTTAAAAAACGTTTGTTTGAATCAAATGACGAATCCAAAGAAATACGAAAACGTTTCCTTGAATTGACAATTATTATTGAAGAAGCACTATATCATTTTGTATATCAAAATTATTATTTTTTGCTATTTTAAAAATTATCAAATTTATTGGAAGTAAAAAAATTACTGTCAATGGAATTAACGGCTTCTAAAGTAAATTATTTTTATTAGCAATAAAAGAATTTAGCCATATTGATAAGAATCATCAAAGTAATTAATTTTATTTATAAAAAGCAGCAATAATGCACTTTGGTATTAAAATTGCAAAAATTGCAAAAAATGGAGTTGGATATTTCGGCTTCTGAGCAGTTCAAATAAGAAACGATTTTATCTTGCATATTTCATCATCATTAAATTATTATTCATTCATAAATCTTAATGACCTAATACTACGGCTTGCTACGACTTTCACTCTGACCAGTCTTTTTTTATGCAATGTTTTCACGAATAGTCTACAAAAACCAAACAGAGATATCGGAAATTAAACTCTAGATTAAAATAAAAATCCTCGAAAACAAAACATTTTCTTTTAATAGAAACCGAACGCATCTAATATCTCAAATTAGATCCTGAAACTAGGATAATAAAAATCCTTTGAAACCAAAACTTTCTTTTTCGAAAATAAATATCGAATGCACACATACTTGCCTAATACTTTAAATTACCTAATACCGCCATATCTGGATGAGAAAAACAAAATCTGCTCAGAGGCTCAGAGTAAAAATTTCAAAGAGCGACGACTATAAAGAAGACAGTGAATTTTCGGTTTCTAGAGATATAACAAAACACTTTGTTCAGAAAATTTCGATGAGCCAAAAAATCGACGAACAAACACGAATCGCGATATCGTTCTAATAAAAATATTTTTTTGGATTTTCACAGTCATGTGAAAATTTCGTTAGAAGAGCTTACCTCGATAGCTCGCTTAATCACAAGATTCACTTCTTTCCTCACACGTAGACGGATGTTATCTCGCCCAAAATTATTCTCTCCCAAAGCTTGAAAACTTGGATTGTCAATAGTGCAGTGTCTCCGAGAGGGATTCGCTATTATATCCGAAACTAGCTGGCCTCCCACTATAACACTCGTCGAAAAGCGGTATTACCATAGGCATATATAATAGACCGGTTCCTGCTGTGACAAACAGCGTCGATATTTGAAGGACATAGCATTATGAGTATTTCTGTCTTTTTCTTTCGTATAGTGGGAATAGATAAGGATAAATAAAAAAAACGACTGATAGATGAAGATGAAGCGAGCATACATTATTTTGGAATTTAAAATAGGATGTCTATACTCAGTTCAGTGAGAGAAAGCTTCTTCTCTCACTCGACCCGAACTCCGACGCGAAAGCGCCATCATTTCGATGGTACTAAAAATGAAATGACATTATCGGCGTAGCCTACGCCGCGTAGGTCCGTGTGTACGCATTTGTTTGTAGCGGTAACTCACTACACTGACGTGTGGTCTGGTACGTGTGTCATCGGAAGTTTGTAAACAAACGATGCTTGCGCTTGTTTCCTCGACTGAAATTTTGTCGCAAGGCTGCAATATAATGTCCGAGAAGACATATAGGCGTATACAAGGTGTCAAATAAATATAAACTAAATATGACAAAATAATAATTGAAAAATATACATATAATACTATATATATCGCTGAAGAAAAATGTCATATACTTTTCTTATTTTTATCCTTATGTAGTAAATACAAAGTAACTAATTAATCAATTAATTAATATATACATATACACATATATTGAATAAATAGTTATCTTTATTTTGTATTTTATATGATAATGACTGAAATAATGAGAGTATATATCATTTCAGTCATTATATAAAATATAAAAAAAAGATAATTATATTTAATATGTATATGTATGTATTGAATAATTAACTTATTTATTTATTATGTATTAATTACATAAGAATAAAAATAGGGAAAGTATATAATATTTTTTTCCAATTAGATATATAGTATTATATATACATTTTTTAAATAAAATATTTTATCATTTCTAATTCATATCTATTAGACACCTTGTATAAGTCTATTTCGTTTCGCATGTACATCATACATTCATCATATATTAACAGACCATACGTGTAGTAAATTATGAACTAAAAAAAATACGTGTTTCTTAAAATCTGCAAGCTCACGATAAATCGTTTCTGACAATATTTCTTACAATTTGCCAGCCCACGAATAAATCATCTTTGGCTCTCTTTTTTCTAAACTGTCAGTTGACGTTAGGTTGCTTCCGACTGTATTCATTAAAAATTGTCAGCTGACGTTAGATCGCCTCCGACTATATTTATTAAAAATTGTCAGCTCACGGTAGACCGCCTCAGACTTTTCTAATTCTACTTCGCCAGCACACGTTAGATCGCCTCTGGCTTTTCTAATTCTACATCGCCAGCCCACGATAGATCGCCTCTGACATTTCTAATTCTACATCGCCAGCCCACGATAGATCGCCTCTGGCTTTTCTATTTCTACATCGCCAGCACACGTTAGATTGTCTCTGGCTTTTCTATTTCTACATCGCCATCACACGATAGATCGTCTCTGGCTTTTCTATTTCTACATCACCAGACAACGATAGACCGCCTCTGGTTTTTCTAATTCTACATCGCTAGCACACGTTAGATCGCCTCCGACTTTTCTAATTCTACATCCCCAGCACACGTTAGATCGCCTCTGGCTTGTCTTATTCTTTATTGTAAAATACTTTTATCACGTCATGTGCTTTATATATATATTATGTATATTATGTACTCCATATTATCTATATTCATATCAAAATATTTATATAAAAAACTAACACCATTTTGTATACTGTTTTTACAAGAAAAATATATGATATATGCCACATTTTTTATTTCTATAGCATGAAATATAAAGATATTTTTAATTTCTTGTGTCTATCATTTGTAAAAAAATCTTGATAAAAGAAACAACATTAATTTTGCGATTTGCAATAATCTATTTCAATATATGTTTTTTTTAAATACTTAAAATTAGCCTTATTTTATGCCTTATTTCTGTTACAGTAGAAAAGAAACATTGTGTCTTATAACAGAGAGAAATGACAAAATATAATATTGTCTAAAGTACAATCCAATAAAAACTGTTAAAATTAAACAATATATATAATAACATATACAGGGTGTCCCAAAGCACCCTTAACAACTCTCGTGAGGTGATAGAGGAGATCGAGACGAACAAAAAAGTCTAATACCATTTTGCGATATTTGCAATAATAACAGAGATATTTAATGTTAAAGTCAGGCGAATAAGAGCGCGCCGCGAGAAGCGTAGGACGGCCCAGTGTGTACCATTATAGGCCGTCGGCGCGCGGTAAGGGGAAGGCAGCGCGCCGCTGCCCATGGTTACGTCGTCGTTCCCGCGTCTTACCGCGCCGCGCCAAAAGACTCGATAACCGATAGTACAAAATAATAAATAATGAAAATAATAATAAATAATAACAAATATAAATTAATAATTAAATAATAATATGTATAAAATGTTTGAGCACGTTTTCCGTAAAATATCGTATAGTATTTCAATACATGAGATAACGATTACAACTTGCATTCTGCTCTGCTTCACATAATTCTAGTGTCTACAGAATTGGCAAAACGCTCTACACTGAGAGAATTTTCTCTTAGACTTTATCCTGAAAATCATACACATGTTTGATTAACTTTACTAAACTACATAGTAAAATTAATCAAACATATTTTATATTTTATTGTGATAGATATTTTTATTTTTTATTGTGATAAATATTAATCATAAAAATTCTTATAAAATTCTTTCCAAATTGTCCCACGATTATCATGATTTTTAAAGTATAAATTATAAGAGAAAATTCTCCCTGTGTACGAATTAAAAAAAATACTAAGAGTTCCAATAGCACTTTTAATAGTTTTTCGATAAAAATTAAAAGATTCTATGTACATACACATTTCTTATTAAAAGAATTAAAAAATTAATTTATTAAAAATTAAAATTAAAAAATATCGTTTTAACTTTGTAAATCTAACACGACATTCTCTTCCCTAATTACTAACACGCATTAAATATTATAATTTGTAGCAAGACTTCCTGATAGCTGTTCAACTGCCAAAATGCTTCTTGCCAAAAATGATAGTATTTAATGTGTTTTAGTACTTAGAATTAGAGGAGAGAAGTACGACACTTCGCAAATCTAACACGACGTTAAATTTGCGAAGTTAGAATATTTTTCAATTTCGATTAATTTAAAATGAAGAATGCGGAACTTTATAATTTTTATCGAAAATTGTAGAACTATAAAAGTGATATTAGAACTCTTAAATTTTTTTTTTAAATTTGTTAAACGTCGTGCCTTCTCTCTCTCTCTCTCTCTCTCTCTCTCTCTCTCTCTCTCTCTCTCTCTCTCTCTCTCTCTCTCTCTCTCTCTCTCTCTCTCTCTCTCTCTCTCTCTCTCTCTCTCTCTCTCTCTCTCTCTCTCTCTCTCTCTCTCTCTCTCTCTCTCTCTCTCTCTCTCTCTCTCTCTCTCTCTCTCTCTCTCTCTCTCTCTCTCTCTCTCCCTCCCTCCCCCCTCTCTCTCTCTCTCTCTCTCCCTCTCTCCACAGATAAATTCTATTAATATTTTTTCGAAATAAAATTATTTCGTAGCAAGAAAACGCTATCGTTTCCACACCACTCTGAGGTAGATAGCTTAGCGCGTTTTTTTTATAGTGGTTTCTCCAGTAGACCTAATCCACTCTCAAAATTTAATTCAATAATTGTTCGAAGTGCCTTCCTCGTGCTTGTAAGCAGAGGTCGGCTCTTCGAACAATTTGTCGCGTTGCACGGTGCGCTATATCGGGGGTAATAGTGTTGAAGGCTGCTATGATCGCCTCGCGTACCTCATCTTCGGTACCATTGCGACAATGTTCTACCGCAGCTTTTATGTATCCCCAAATAAAGTAGTCCAGCACGTTCAAATCTGGCGAACGTGCTGGCCAATTGATTGGGCTGCCACGACCTATCCACCTGTCAGGATATCGCGCATCTAAAATTTCCCGCGTACGACGGGAATAATGTGCGGGAGCTCCATCATGCTGATAAATCAGCCTTAGCCGCGTTTGTAAAGGTATATCTTCCAGAAGTACGGGCAATTCATTTTCAATGAACTGCGCGTACGTCTGTCCGTTGAGACGCGGCGGAAGGAAATATGGCCCAATCTGAAAATCGACAATAGAGATACATTATACAAGGACATTACTCGAGAAAAATTTTTCAATTAACAAAAATATATTTACCACTTTATTCGCAATTACGCTTGCCCATACATTTATCGTCCATCGATATTGAAAGGCGCACTGACGAATGGCGTGAGGATTCTCCTCTTGCCATATTAAAAAGTTCTGCGAATTAAATACACCATTTGGCGTAAATGTGGCCTCGTCTGTCCACAAAATAAAATCGGGAAATGTATCATTTCGCCGACATTGTGCGAGAAATCCTGCGCATGTTTTATTAATAATTACTAAATAATCTACAATAAATTTAATTAAAAAAGAAAAATTAAAATTATAATAATGAAAATACCTTCGCAAAAGGTGATGCGTTGTATTTCGTCTCTTGGAAGAAGTTGTTGCACCCGTTGATAGTAGAAAGGATGCAACCCATTCTCTTTTAAAATACGATGTATCGTGGATCGCGGTACATCGAGTGCACGAGCCACACGGCGTATACTCGTATTAGGATTTTCTTCAAACGCACGCAGTACTTACTCGTCATCATTAACATGACGATGTGCTGGTACATTAACGCGGTTCTGATGATGCGGCAAAAGAAATCCTGTTTCTCGCGATCGTCGAACACTATCCATTATTGTGACATGTGATGGATGCCGCTCACGGTTCGGAAATCGTTCTACGTAAAGACGCTCCGCGGCACAAGCATTTTCCATGGCCATTCCGTAACAGATAATCATGTCTGTATATTCTGCCGCCGTATAATTCATTTTTAAAGCACTTTGATACAACCCGTACACAACGTGCAACCTATACGCCTACACGTATACGTGTAAAAACATGAAAAAACAATTGAAAATCGGCACATTGCCTGTGCTGCTCTCTCAACAAAACGTGCACTCGATGTACCGCGATCCACGATACATAGTATTTTAAAGGAGAATGGGTTGCATCCATTCCACTATCAACGGATGCAACAACTTCTTCCAAGAGACGAAATACAACGCATCACCTTTTGCGAAGGTATTTTCATTATTATAATTTTAATTTTTCTTTTTTAATTAAATTTATTGTAGATTATTTAGTAATTATTAATACAACATGCGCAGGATTTCTCGCACAATGTCGGCGAAATGATACATTTCCCGATTTTATTTTGTGGACAGACGAGGCCACATTTACGCCAAATGGCGTATTTAATTCGCAGAACTTTTTAATATGGCAAGAGGAGAATCCTCACGCCATTCGTCAGTGCGCCTTTCAATATCGATGGACGATAAATGTATGGGCAAGCGTAATTGCGAATAAAGTGGTAAATATATTTTTGTTAATTGAAAAATTTTTCTCGAGTAATGTCCTTGTATAATGTATCTCTATTGTCGATTTTCAGATTGGGCCATATTTCCTTCCGCCGCGTCTCAACGGACAGACGTACGCGCAGTTCATTGAAAATGAATTGCCCGTACTTCTGGAAGATATACCTTTACAAACGCGGCTAAGGCTGATTTATCAGCATGATGGAGCTCCCGCACATTATTCCCGTCGTACGCGGGAAATTTTAGATGCGCGATATCCTGACAGGTGGATAGGTCGTGGCAGCCCAATCAATTGGCCAGCACGTTCGCCAGATTTGAACGTGCTGGACTACTTTATTTGGGGATACATAAAAGCTGCGGTAGAACATTGTCGCAATGGTACCGAAGATGAGGTACGCGAGGCGATCATAGCAGCCTTCAACACTATTACCCCCGATATAGCGCACCGTGCAACGCGACAAATTGTTCGAAGAGCCGACCTCTGCTTACAAGCACGAGGAAGGCACTTCGAACAATTATTGAATTAAATTTTGAGAGTGGATTAGGTCTACTGGAGAAACCACTATAAAAAAAACGCGCTAAGCTATCTACCTCAGAGTGGTGTGGAAAGGATAGCGTTTTCTTGCTACGAAATAATTTTATTTCGAAAAAATATTAATAGAATTTATCTGTGGAGAGAGGGAGAGAGAGAGAGAGAGAGAGGGGGGAGGGAGAGAGAGAGAGAGAGAGAGAGAGAGAGAGAGAGAGAGAGAGAGAGAGAGAGAGAGAGAGAGAGAGAGAGAGAGAGAGAGAGAGAGAGAGAGAGAGAGAGAGAGAGAGAGAGAGAGAGAGAGAGAGAGAGAGAGAGAGAGAGAGAGAGAGAGAGAGAGAGAGAGAGAGAGAGAGAGAGAGAGAGAGAGAGAGAGAGAGAGAGAGAGAGAGAGAGAGAGAGAGAGAGAGAGAGAGAGAGAGAGAGAGAGGCACGACGTTTAACAAATTTAAAAAAAAATTTAAGAGTTCTAATATCACTTTTATAGTTCTACAATTTTCGATAAAAATTATAAAGTTCCGCATTCTTCATTTTAAATTAATCGAAATTGAAAAATATTCTAACTTCGCAAATTTAACGTCGTGTTAGATTTGCGAAGTGTCGTACTTCTCTCCTCTAATTCTAAGTACTAAAACACATTAAATACTATCATTTTTGGCAAGAAGCATTTTGGCAGTTGAACAGCTATCAGGAAGTCTTGCTACAAATTATAATATTTAATGCGTGTTAGTAATTAGGGAAGAGAATGTCGTGTTAGATTTACAAAGTTAAAACGATATTTTTTAATTTTAATTTTTAATAAATTAATTTTTTAATTCTTTTAATAAGAAATGTGTATGTACATAGAATCTTTTAATTTTTATCGAAAAACTATTAAAAGTGCTATTGGAACTCTTAGTATTTTTTTTAATTCGTACACAGGGAGAATTTTCTCTTATAATTTATACTTTAAAAATCATGATAATCGTGGGACAATTTGGAAAGAATTTTATAAGAATTTTTATGATTAATATTTATCACAATAAAAAATAAAAATATCTATCACAATAAAATATAAAATATGTTTGATTAATTTTACTATGTAGTTTAGTAAAGTTAATCAAACATGTGTATGATTTTCAGGATAAAGTCTAAGAGAAAATTCTCTCAGTGTAGAGCGTTTTGCCAATTCTGTAGATACTAGAATTATGTGAAGCAGAGCAGAATGCAAGTTGTAATCGTTATCTCATGTATTGAATTACTATACGATATTTTACGGAAAACGTGCTCAAACATTTTATACATATTATTATTTAATTATTAATTTATATTTGTTATTATTTATTATTATTTTCATTATTTATTATTTTGTACTATCGGTTATCGAGTCTTTTGGCGCGGCGCGGTAAGACGCGGGAACAACGACGTAACCATGGGCAGCGGCGCGCTGCCTTCCCCTTACCGCGCGCCGACGGCCTATAATGGTACACACTGGGTCGTCCTACGGCTCAGGCGGCTCGAGCGCTTCTCGCGGCGCGCTCTTATTCGCCTGACTTTAACATTAAATATCTCTATTATTATTGCAAATATCGCAAAATGGTATTAGATTTTTTTGTTCGTCTCGATCTCCTCTATCACCTCACGAGAGTTGTTAAGGGTGCTTTGGGACACCCTGTATAATAACATATATCCCACTAAACATGAAACATTTACGGAACATTACATTTTTGCAGTAATTCTGCAATTTTGAACCGTCTATAATGAATATTAATGGGATGTTTCATTAACATTTTATAAATAACATCTTATTTGCAACATTCACGAAACATACCGTAAATGTAACATTTTTGCATTTAATATGCTAACTAGAAACGTTTTAAAACAAACGTTTCACAACGCGTAGAAAACATTGCATTGAAACGACTACTTTAATAACATCTAAAAACATGATTGCAATGTTATACATGCGATATTTTAAAAATACATGTTTAATGTTACGAAAATATATTTTATGAAACATAATATTTTGTAACATAGCAACGTTAGATTTTGAGCGGCGTGAGTTGTTGGATTGTTTTATTGTTTGTTGTGCATAGAAGAACAGAAATAATAAATAAGTTTATTATCCGTTATTTACTTTGTTGCAAATATAGATTGTAACTGCTGAGGAACAATGACTGCTGAGAAAGATGAAGTTCGTGAAGTAAGTATATATACATATATGCAATAATGTAATTTATATAATCTATATATTTTATTGGAAAAATCGCACATAATATAACCTCAAAGATCTCGATGAATGGTTATCGTGTGTATCTCGTGTCTATATTCTCTCGTCAATTTCATATATTTCTCACGTGAAAATTGTTATTGCCTAAACGCAAATTTATTGACTTATAAATTAACAATGCCTAGTAATAAAAAATTCATCAAAAATAGGTTTTTCGTAAGCAAGCGGCATATGCGTCGGTTGATACAAAAAGAACTCATGAAAATTGGGTTAAATCGACAATCAAAAACAGTTACATTAAGCGATAATATGAACAAATTGTCACTAATAACAAATGTCAACTAATAACGCATCAATGTTAGAAACGAATACGCTAATTAGTGAGAATGATAATATTTATGACGATAATAGTCAGGGTCGGACTGGAACACCAGAGCCCATCGAGAAAATTTGTAAAAAGGGCCCCCACTCTAAAGCGCCGCGGCAAAAAATTTTTTTAGTTCAAGGTCAAATGAAGTGGTGAGGTGTTTTAATGAAATTTGGAGATATTTTGTCCTTTAATTTGTTTGTTGTTGTTTTTATTGTAAATTTTTTTGTATTGTAGTAAAGATAGGCATACGTAAAATAAATAACCATGTATAGTGCATGTATTTTATTTAATAATAAAATAATATTTTTTTGGCTTTTAGTAAATATTCTTTTATAAATTGTCAGTTGCCATAACCTTTCAGACAAATTATAAAAAAATGAAAGGAGAACACGAAAGACAGTGACGCACTACAGATAGTTGACTAACGCTAACTCGTGCTCAGCGCTATCTTGGTTAGAGAAGGAAAACACGTCGTTATTCAACTGTCGCAGTCTGATAATTTAGAATTTAGATTATTAATTTCTTGCATAAAAAATTTAGAAAAAAAATTTAGATTTGAGGGCTACTGGGGCCCCCAAAAACATGGGGCCCCCCGAGAAATTTCTCAGTATCTCTCCTGTCCAGTCCGCCTCTGATAATAGTCAAGCGGTAACCAATTTTGATTATCAGGAACCTATACGATACATTGAAACACCTCCCTGGTGAAAAAAACATTTCATAATTTCCTAGAAAATTTTAAGAATTTTTCATAATTTTATTTTATGAAAAATTCTGAGAAAAAATTTCTTGTTTATTCATATTTTTAAAACATTTTTTAGAAAATTATAAGAAATCTCAGAATAAGAAATCTCAGAATATTTTCCATTTATCAGCTTCCATATTTTGCCCTGCCTACATTTCATTTAACGGTACAAATTAACGCAAGTATATATTTCTATTCTATCTTTTTCATTGGATGTCAAACACAGAATAAAACATGTATTAACAAGTACGTGACATTCTATGTTCGATATCTACTAGAAAATAAATATACACGTTTTTACATTGCTAAATGAAATGCATTCAAAGATAAAGTAGAAAAATAAAAGCTGATACATCGTATATTTTTCAACTTGTAAAAATATTTGATATTTCTAAAGGCCTGTGTCCACGATGCAAGAAATTGGTCCAAGTTCTTGGTCCGAGAAATGTATAGCCAATTAAATTGAAGTTCTTATGGAAAAACAGCAAGTTGATTGGTTACACATTTCTTGAAGCAATCCAACCATTTTGGGCCAAGAACTCGAACCAATTTCTTGCATCGTGGACACGGGCTTTAATATATACAGATCTGGAAAATATGAGAAATAATGAATTTATTCATATATTTTTATTTCTTTTCTGAACTTTTCTGAAAAGTGTGCCAATTCATATAAAAAATCTTAAAATTTTCTGAAAAAGTTATAAAATTTTTGTAAAAAATCTGAAAATTTTTATGAAAAATTCTGAGAATATTTTTCACCAGGGCTCAAATAACACAAACACATTCTATAAACATTCCATAAATATTTGTTGAAAATATTAGAATATTCTTTTAAAGTACTAAAAGATGTTCTTTAAATCTTTATAGAACGTTCAAATGAGACCAATTTTAATATTCCAGATTGAAAAAATATTCTTTATTATATTTCAGAAATATTCAGAGAAGATGTTTAATACCATGTAAAGAACATTCACTGAATATTCTACTAAATTATTTTTAGTATTCTAAACATTTATGCAATTACATTGATATAAAAAAAAGGTTTAATCAACTTTATCAATATTAAATGTTAAACAAAAGTTTTTATTGTTTTAATTTTTTATTTCAATAATATGTTTTAAACATAAAAATTGATATTTTTAACAAAATAATTACATCTGTAAAATTGCACACATTTTTACAGTAAAATATATAATTCTAAACAAAATTTACTACGTTTCATATTATTTTCGAAAAAATTTTTGAAGATAAACTCGAAAAGCCAGAAGTCTTGCTCGGCTTTCTAAAACGAGAAATTATTTGTTATAAGACAGTACTTTTAAGATTATGTTAGGATTAGGTTAAAGAATCTATTATTTTAAGCAACCATTTTTACTAAAAAAACTCTTAAAATCTAAACTTATCTTTGGATTAATTGAATCTTTGTATTAATTATAATTGCGGCTTGAATTGTACAGACTAATCAAGACTAACTGCGTAACTATTAATGCACGTGCTGAAGTGGAACGGAAATGAAATTGACAGAAGTTGAATGTTGATCTATTTTCTGCTATACATTCTGAACGTCATCTATATGTACATTTTCAGTTGTCACATTTGAATATTCAGTGAACATTTATGGAATATGTAAACAATATGTTCCTATTGCTGATTTTAACATATTCTGGGCAGGTTTATAGAATATTCTTTATGAACAAGGATATTCTACAGACATATATAAATGATTTTTTCGAGAATATTCTCATCAAAATATATTTGATGCAACATAGAATATTCATACAATATTGTGTGTTATCTGGGACTTGACACTGATGATGATCTTCAGGATGTTTGTAAACCGGAAGGACAATTTTGCTTTCTTGACATTCGAAAATGCCTTCAAGTGCAATGCAGACAGTGCGATTGATACTATCAGTGAGTTAAAGGAATGGTTCTTCAAATATAGACACTTATTGAGTCAACGTGCTATGAATGATTTGCTGCGTATATTACGAATTACATTTCCAGAACTGTGTCTCAATTCGCGTTCTTTCTTAAAGACTCCTAGTTTCTGCCCGTATGACATTATAAGCGTTTCTCCAGGTTTGTACTACCACATCGGTATCGAAGCTGGATTGAGAAATAAAATCAACGAGATAAAGCAAAATACGTTTCTGGAAAGTGATAATGAAGTAGTATTACCTGTCAATATAAACATAGATGGGATACCGATTTCCAACAGCTCAAGGAGTCAACTGTGGCCAATTTTAGTTGCAATTGATGTAGCAACATTTGACACAAACGCAAGAAAGCCATTTGCGGCAGGCATTTACCATGGGAATACGAAACCAGCTAGTGCTGATGAATTTTTAAAGAAGTTCATAGAGGAATTCCTTTATCTTCAAGAAAATGGCTTCAAAATCAAGAACAAAGTAGTTAAAATAAAAGTTAACAAGATTCTTTGTGACGCGTCGGCAAAATTATTTGTATTAAGCATAAAAGGACATAATGGACACTTCAGTTGCACAAAGTGCGTTCAAGAGGGTACATTCATAAACCGAAGAATGGCTTTTTTGGAAGAAGATTGTGAATTGCGAACCGATGAAAGCTTTAAACTCCAAGTAGACGAAAAATTTCATAAAGGAACAAGTCCTTTCACAAAGCTTGATGTCGGTTTAGTATCGTAAGTGCCACTTGATGCTCTACATCTTGTATATTTGGGAACAATAAAAAGAGATATTACATTTTGGATGAGAGGACCAAAAAATTTTCGGTTCTCTGACACTGAAAAAAAGACATCGATAGAGAAATTGATTATAAGATATTCAGTACCAAAAGATTTTGCTCGTTGGCCACGAAACCTGAATAATATTGAATTTTTTAAAGGCATTGAACTACATCAATTCACACTTTATATCGGACCTATTGTATTAGCAAAGATTAAAAATCGAAACATCTACATGCTTCATGAGTTTCTCTTGCGCTATTCGCATTTTATGCACTCCAGAATTGTACATTACGTACTGTATGGTACACGAAGAATATATGTTAATTTGTGTTATTTTGTATGCTCGCGCCTTTTCTCCGTACGCGAGCGATCGAGCGTTTTCGCTATTCTGTTGTTGTTGCCACGATTGCTCGCGAGTACGCGCGCTTTCCGGTAGCGTCACTACCTGACTTCCGTCTTCTTACTTACTTGCATTGCAACACGTGACGTAAATAAGTCTTTATCGAAAAGTGCAATAAATAAATTTAAAACCTAAGAGAAGTGTTTATTTCTCGGCCACACCGTCCTCGATACAATCTTCCGTGGACAAGCGTGGATATCGTACGGCAGTACGCTACACGTACAATGCTTATGCATCGCAACTTCTGCGTTACTTTGTGACAAAATATTCTACAATTTACGGTGAAGAATGTCACTTATAATGTGCATGGCCTCATTCATTTGCCTGCAGAATGTTTAAAACATGGTTCCTTGGATACTTTTACGTGTTTCCCATTTGAAAATTATTTGTTTTATTTAAAACAAAAAATTCAACTCTCTAGGAAACCGTTGCAACAAATATGTAACAGATTGGAGGAGCAAAAGTATGCATGGAAAAGCAATGAAGAAATAACATACCCAATTTTACGAAATCGACGTTCAGTATATCAAGCACACGAACAAAAAGATTTCGTCTACTACCGAGCAGTTGAAACGGAAAAGTTTGAATTGATTAGCTCATCAAGTACAGACAACTGCGTTATGTTGAATGACAAGTCTGTGCTGTGCATAACAAGTATTTTTAAAAAGTATAATACATCGGAAATATTTGTCACGGGAAGAAAATTCTCACAAACCAAACCATTTTTTACTTCTCCGTGCTCCTCAGAATTATTTAATATTCAACATGTGCACAACTTGTCAAATGATTTAGTGACAGTTAATATTAATGACGTTAAAAACAAATGTGTAAAATTCCCTAAAGATAATGGTCTTATAATAATGCCATTAATTCATACACAGTGTTAAATTTAATTCTTGATGTACCAAATAAAACGTAAATTAATATAATAAACATAAATTAATTAATAATAAATAATAATATATAATATAATAAATATTAATATAATAAAAGTACGTAGATTAATATAAAAATTAATATAATATTAATAGTATAATATTATAGTTCCCGTATCTACGAACAGTCACTCATTCCGTAAGTACGAATAATATCATTTACTTTATTTTTTAACTTTATTATATTGTACACGATGTCTTTCATACTTGAACTCTTGAAAGAAATTACAATTAATATATGATATTAGTTTTCAAGCAAAGTGTGTGATGGAATATCCACCGATAATTATACAAGTAGATAAGATACTGTATAAGACTAGGTCATGTGTATTCCAAAAACTTTTAAAAATGTTTTTTATTATTTCTGTTTATTTATTGTTTTTATTTATTTCTATCTCTATGAATTAATTAATTACTTTTACTTTATGCAATACTTTTACTTCGTTCTTTTACTTCTTTCAGAATTATTGGTCCGTAGTGAAATTTCCCAGTAACAATATTGACGAATCACCGAGCATTGAAGCAATTCCAACTTCATGGATAACAATGAGCGAAAAAGGGATTATCACTTGTAAATGGCCTGAAAAAAATCATAGGAAGTACATTTCGAAAGCTGTAGCTCCGAAGAGTACTTAGAGTACTTATGACATTTCGATTCTATTTCAAAGTGGTAAATATAATTATTATAGATATTGTATATTTATCTTTCAATTATCTCACATTTTGAATTATTAAATTTTTTTGAGAATTATAAAAAATTGAATTCCTATTATATTCCTGTATATAATAAATAGTAAATATTTTATTCCATACTGAAAACTATATGTATTCTGTTTTCCTTGTGTAGGAGACATTTCTGTATTTATTGAGAGGTACCTTTCCACAAAAGCAGATACGGACTGCTTTGGGAAAATTGTTTTCCAATAAATTGGAAAAAAAATGTTCATGGATGGGAAGAAGCGGAAATTTCCAATTGAGTAATCTCATTGTCATGGATATTTTGAAACGTATGTCTTATATATTATATTATATTTATATACTTTACGTAATATAATTATTTTTCCATTACTAATCATAATCATTTATATTTATATTTAAATTTCTGTAGTCGCAGTTCGTCGACACTTTCTTGCTGTGACTGATAAAGAATATAAATAAAAGCTATGTGTCAGATTGGTTTCGCCATGCGAATACGCGTTACAAAAGAGATGAATATATATACAGGGTGTCCGACAATTGCTGAATCACCTCTTGGGTGCAGGTAGAGCGGGTTAAACCGAGTAGAAAAGTCCTCTACCGTTTTGCGATTTTCGCAATAATTAATTTTATATTAATTATATAAGATCCTGACGTTCCTTAAATGTTTCAGAAACGTCGCAAATGTAACATCCCATATGTAACGTAAATGATGTAGGACATTTTGGGTTACCGACATGTTTCGTAGATGTTTCTGAGATATACCGGCAAACGTTACACTGCCACAATGTGACATTGTTGTAACATTTCTAAAACGTAATTTTGTTTAGTGGGATTATAACATATTTTTTTTCTACTGTAATAAAAATAAATTTTATATTTTGATGTGTATTTTAGATACCAAAGTAAACGCATAAAATAAGGCTAATTGTAAGTATTTAAAAGAAGTATATATATTGAAACAGATTATTGCAAATCACAAAATTAATGTTGTTTTTTTTATTAAGATTTTTTTACAAATAATACATACAAAAAACTAAAAATACCTAAATTTTTCGGAAGGGTCTCAACTGCCTACATTCCCATTTGCCAACAGCTTTGCCCACAACATTTTGCCGACAGCTTCAATTGCCGACATTCCCGATTGCCTACAGAGCGATTGCCTACAAGCATTATTGCGCACATTTAAAAATTAAAAATACAAACGTACGTTTGCACACAAGACATTATTGCACACATACACATTGCACACATGACATTATTGCGCACATACACATTGCACACATAATATTATTGCGCATATTTTTTCCATGCAAAACGAGGTTCAACATGGGTTTACAACTTTGTTTGTGGACCTTGGTTAACCTTGTTAGGTTTACCTTGTTAGGTATAACCTGAGTAGGATTTGTTATTTGTTTTACGCGGGGGCGAAGTCCTCCGCCGCCTACGCGTGAAATTTCAAACAAAGTGAGGTTCAACGTGGGTTTACGAGTTTCTCTACAAAGCGCAATAATGTCATGTGCGCAATGTGTATGTGTGCAATAATGTCTTGCGTGCAAACGTACGTTTGTATTTTTAATTTTTAAATGTGCGCAATAATATTATGTGTGCAATGTGTATGTGCGCAATAATATTATGTGTGCAATGTGTATGTGCGCAATAATGTCATGTGTGCAATGGGTATGTGCGCAATAATGTCATGTTTGCAATGTGTATGTGTGCAATAATGTCTTGTGTGCAAACGTACGTTTGTATTTTTAATTTTTAAATGTGCGCAATAATGCTTGTAAGCAATCGCTCTGTAGGCAATCGGGAATGTCGGCAATTCAAGCTGTCGGCAAAATGTTGTGGGCAAACAAAGCTGTTGGCAAATGGGAATGTAGGCAGTTGAACCCCTCTCGTTTTTTATAATTTTAATATTTATAATAGCATTTAATTTTATATAATGTTGTTCATATAACATTAAATAAATGATTAGATTTAAACTTACTTTTAATCTAATTTTATCATTATATCAACATTGACACAATATTAATATTTTATTATTTATTTCATATTCTTAGTAAATACAAAGTAACATAACATCAATGTTATAATTTTTTCACTCAATAAAGTACAGCAAGGTATGTTATATTGCAGTTAATTGTTAAATAATTCAACAATGTAACTGCAATGTTATATATACCTTGCTGTACATTATTGAGTGAGAAATTATAACATTGATGTTATGTTACTGTGTGTTTACCAGAAATATTAAATAAATAATAAAATATTAATATGGCGCCAATGTTGATACAATGATAAAATAATTATTTAATTTTTATTATAATCAATAATTTATAAATTATTTTAAAAAGTTACTAAAATGTTTCAATATACAGGGTGTTTCATAATGTCCGTGCCAACGCTCGTGTACGGATAGAGTGCGGTAAACTAAATAGAAAAGTCCTTTACCGTTTTGCAATTTTCGCAATAGTAATTGAGATATTAATTAAAAGGGATTGACGAATCATTGCGCGTTGATCGCGGCTAGATCGTAGGCTGTACGCTCTAGGCGTGACAGCAATGAGAATCGCATGACAACGAAAAATAACAACGCATATCACTTCTGCTCTCGCTACGTGTTATTTTTCGTTGCCATGCAATCCTCGTTGTTGTCACGTTTAGAGTGTACAGCCCACGATCTAGCTACGCGCAACGCGCGATTATTCGTCAATCCCTTTTAATTAATATCTCAATTACTATTGCGAAAATTGCAAAACGGTAAAGGACTTTTCTATTTAGTTTACCGCACTCTATTCGCACACGAGCGTTGGCACGGACATTATGAAACACCCTGTATAATTGTCATATAAGTAATATATTTTCGGAAAAGTTACGTAGTTTGACGACGGTGAAGAAAAAGGTAAAAAATTCAGTAATTCTGCAAAAATTTTCGTGCAATGAAAAAGGTAATTTGAATTGCACGGACTGTTACGCAATGCACAGAGTAAACGGAGTCGTTACGGTACTCGTTGCAACACTCGATAATATAACAAAGAATTTTACAAATCGCAGTTGTTAAAAATAAAATTGTTTATTTAAGTAACTTATGGGCTAAAAAAAGATTGATATTTATAATTATTAATAATTAATTTTAGAAATAATATAATAATATAAAAAATAAAATAATATAGAAATAATATACTTGTCTAAGTAAAAATATTTCTTTTTTTTTTCAAAACAAAATCAACAAAAATAATAACTGCCATAAAAAAATAGTGTGCAAAAAAATTAAATCCGCAGTTAATTCAATTTTAATGAATAATACGTAACGTAACCGTAGTATATCCTCACTATACCAATAGATTGTTTTGCGTGAATTTTATGAGTGTAATAATATATGTCAAATCTCTCTCTCGTATATGATATCAAATTAAGTTTTCAGAATATTACGGTTCTCGTACTTGTAAGCAATCCTTACATGCAAAATACGGTGTTTACTCAATATAGAGTTATTAGCGGTGACACGAGATACATGTGTAAAGGCGACTGGTCCGGTCACCAAAATGCCTGTACGAAATTTCGCTCGCGTAAGCGAAAACCGTCGTCGTCGGCGTAACCGTAAGCACCACCGTAAGCAACGTGGATGAAAATAAATGGAAAAAGTTCTGCCGGGGATATCTATTAGCCAGTAACCTACATATGAAGTAACTTAGAGGTCGCGACAGGACGCGACGCCGTAAATCAAGCCGGAGGCGCTTAATTGCACATTTCGCTCGGCCGGGGGGGGGGGGGGAATAATCTGGTGAGCGCGCTTCTTAACTTTGCGAGAGCACAACGCGCCCGTCTCATCCGTAAATCACGTCACCGCGCCGCGCGATAGTCACGGTTATTTATCCGTCCTGAATGCGGAAAATACGCGTCGCAACTTACGAGCGTTCAGAGATAATCTTCAGCCGCGACGAGCAACCATTTTTCGGAAATAACGACCCACGGTAGATCCGCGATAGAGATTTTTAATAAGCGTCTCAGAGGTTTTCGAGACGAGGACCCGGGCTATCGTTTATCTCCGCGGATTCTTTGCGCCTCGTTACATCCGCGAGTTGCCTGGTCAGTCCGCAGACTTTTTACTTCTCGGAAAATGTGCTCGACTGAGCAGAATTACTTTCTTCTAAAGTGCTACTTGAAGTAATAAACAATTCACCCCGTTATTAGAGAATTTGCAAAATATAGAAAAGCGAAATTAAAAAGCTCTTTTTCTCTCTCCTTCTCTCTTCCACTGTTCTTCGTTTTTGTTTACAGATGTTGCTCCAAGTTCTCCCACGGTGCCACAGGTGTTTGCAGTGTATGCGGTTTATACTCCGCTGAGAAATCAACTTCTTTTCAGACACTGCCAACTATGACCGTTTTGTTTACTTCATCACATCGGAAACAAAGCTGAATTTCGCTGGCGAAAAAGCACGGAGCATAGCGTCGCTGCCGTAAACCATAAAATCATTAAATAAATAACATGACGCATTAACGCGCATTTGTACCATCTCATTACGATATTTTCATTTCAGTAATTTTAATAACACAGCCCGGCCAGTCCTTCAATAATATAATTTACTTCATACATATTATATAGAATTTATACATTAATGTGCATTGGCAAACATTTACGCCGGTCTCATTTATGCAGCTGAATAATTAATAGGCAATTATGTCGGTTTGCACCACGCGTGGTCTTACGCTCCATCATGTAGAACGTTGATGCGGTTAGCAATATAAATATATAACAATGGCACCCTCACTGCTGATACTAATTACACCAAGCCAATAACTGTAATATGTTTCAATAAATCTTCAAGTGTATCGTTAACAGAGATTTGCGTAAGACGAAAATACACATCGTAAATTTGGTACTGGCGCGCCTTGTCGAAGAATTTGCTTCCGAGAGATGGAAAAGTCATCGCGAAAGGTTCCAGCGAGATCGTTCTGAATCCAAGCGTCCGCAAAACCCCGTGACTTAATTGCCTGAGGATTAGTCCTGAGGACTTAATTACCTGAGGATCAGTCCCGTAAGACACGTAGATATATCAATAGAGTATACGGGTGGGAACTGCATGCAAAACTACATAATTTATCTGACGACCTGGAACCGTAGAGAAATACGGGTGACACGCGAAAGTCGGGATTCCGATGCGCTTTCATCGTCCCGGCTGCAGGCGGTGCGGTAACGCTAAGTAGTCGGTTCTAGCTTCTAAGACAATCGCTCAAAATGAAGCACTATAAAAAAAATTAAATAACATTTAACATTTAAAATTAATAACAATTAAATTAAATAACATCTGTCTTAATCTGTCTTGTCGATCTTTCATAATCCGAAAAATACGTATACTTCGGCTTATTTTCATGTCGAAAGAAGAAAATTATTAAAAATTATTCATAGATAAACACTTTTTTTGAATATTAAAATATTTATACTTAAAATATTTATACTTAAAAATTAAATATGTTTATATTTAACACCGCACAAATAAATAGAAATAAAATAGAAATGTATGTATCAAAAGTCGACTGCGAGCTGACTGGAGAAACCGTCGTTAAAAATGAAATGAAGACCCCCGCGACGAAACATAAGAGCATTTTCGCATGTTGGTAGCGTTTGTGGTGAAAACTTTAACAGGTAGGGGGAAGTCTCCTGGTACCGGACACTTAAGATTTTTTGACAATTGAATGAAAACAAAACAACTAAATCTATATGTTTTAATTTTTATATCAAGTTTGACATATGTGACTCATGTGAAAATAAAAAGTTTTGATGATTAACAATAAGTAGAAATAAACATTAATATATATTTTTTAGAGCCATTTTGAATCACAGTTTTGGAAAAGGTCCCCTATAACCAGACATATCCAAAAATACTAAAAATATTATTAAGATAAGGTGCATCGATCACAAATGTATTCCTGTTTGGTTTCAGGAATGTCCGCACATGCTTCGTGCGCCCGTTCCATGCAGCTACAGCACTGGATCCAATCTTCCTCGTTATCTTCGAGGCAAATTACACATGCTGTTTTTTCTTTTGCATTGTAGACAGTTTGTCGGCGATTACTATTTTTAAAAAAATAAAAGTGTATAAAAAAAGTGTATTATAAAAGTGTTTTCCGGCCATCTTTTTTTCTTTATTAAATCTGTGATCTATTTTTAGTGACTCAGCTAAATCAAATGCAAGCTTTTGAAATTCTTTTTTAGTTAGGGGCATGCATCTATGTGACAAGTTTACGACATGTTCTTTTAAAGTCATTTCATAAATTTCATCAAATGTCTTTTTAAATCCTTTTTTGGAATAAAGGCTGACTTCGCCACCCTGTTTTATGACTTTTATGTTGTCAAATAGTGTACTTTTTGGCACCGCATATCTTTCGGAAGCTTTCCGAATTGATAATTCACCCGATAATACCTTATTCATCGCGATTTTCATTTTTTGTTTATTCTGCACAGTATTCTTATTCTTCACTTTCATGTTTAGAAAAGAAATCTGTAATAAATAATAAACGTACATGATCAATAAACAAGACATGGTAGTGTCCGGTAATAGGGGACTTTTCTAGTGTCCGGATACAGGGACCTTTAATACATTCGAAATCAGACGAAAAGTCGATAAATCCGTGACAGCTTTGAAAAGTAAGTCAAATTTATTATAAGTATACATACCAATGAACAATCTTACGTGCCCACGAAGTAGCAAAATCTACGTTATTTAAAGATATATTACTTACAAAATTATTTGTAACGCACAAAAAATGCTTGTTGGATACAACAACCGCTCTCACTAGCCGGTGGCAGCAGATTGACGAACGACGCACATTACTCGCGCATCTCCCGAACAAAAGAATCAAGCCACGCTCGCAACAAACGTCTTTTGTTTTTAGTTCTATAGATATATGTACTGTCCGGTTATAGGCGCCGTCCGGTATTAGGGGACTTCCCCCTAGAACTACAGATAGATAGAATTATAGAACGGTGAGAATAAATTGAGACATCAAAAAGGAACGCGGTAAACAAAGTAGCTATAAAAGAGAGAATTCGTTGAGGAAATCAAAGAACGATTAGATTCGTCGACCGGCACTCTTGCAAAAAGTTTAATTCGGAATTTAATACCCATACAGCACACAAACGTTGAATCAATATCTAAAAAACGTAGAATTGCAACATTATGAATGTTTCAGCAACGTTGCGAAATATAGATTCAATGTTGAAAAAATATTGAAGAAATGTCTAATGTCCGCTGAATTGCAATGTCTGCAAGACAAGAAACATTGATTCAATATTGATTCAACATTTAATCAATGCAGAATTTATATATATTATACATTATAATAATGTTTTGAAAAATTGAACAAAATAAATGTTTAAAATTAATTTTTATTTAAATATATATATTACATTGCAGCATAATATATTTTATATTATTTTATATTATATTTTGATAATTATATATTATATCACTTGTTTTTTATTGAACACACAAATCATCTTAAATCGTCATAAATATTATCTTAAATCGTCATAAGTCATCTTAAATCGTCATAAATCATCTTCGGCATCATCGTGATTGCTGCATATCTGCATATTTTTGTTTTCATCAAGTGAAATAGAAGATTTTCTATAAATAAATAATAATTACATACATTATAGCAGCACACTTTTTTATAGCTACTAAATAAATATATATTTGCATATTTATACATATTTATTGTTTATATATGTATATAAAGTTATATACATACTTTCTTTCTCGACGAGTTTTGGCCTGTACTAGCCATTTCGCTATAAATTTGGCAACTTCCTCCTCAGTCACGTCCTTGTAATGAATGCGGACAGTTTCTATTATAAATTTAATCAAATTAATACCAGTTTTCGATAAGCTGACAAATACTAAAAAAAATTTATAGTAATAATAAAAAATTTACTAAGTATGATTTTGTACAAAGTCAATTCCTGGAAAGCCTTTTTCTTTTTCATTCCGGCAAAACTGTACATTTCGGCCAAAGAGTTAGACATCAATTTTTTAAGTATATTAATAGTGCAAGAATGCACATCAACACCTCCTAGGCCTTTTAATGTATGTACCTATGATTATAAAGATAAATAATTTCAGAAATGTTCGAAGTGTTCTTGACATCGATTAACATTATTATTTTTAAATTAAATTGAGTTAGAAAATAACATACTATACTTTCAAAAAACTCATTGTCTTCCAATTTATTTTCTAGAGTATTAAGTGCTAATTCATCGCACAAAGGCAATCCCAATTCTTTTGTATTTAAAGTGTTAATATCCCCCTCACGTTTGTAATAAGAAATTAAACGACGTTCTTCAAGAATCTCCATCCTTTTATCTATCGTATTTATTTTATATAGAATAATATTTAGTTTGCGCAAAATTTCTTTTTGAAAATCTGTACAAAAAAATGAATTTTAAGTCTTTTATATGCAACAATAATAAAAAAATAAATAAGCTAATCAATATCAGCAATAATAAATAATGATTTCGTGTAAGAAACAGTTATCGGTTTAAAACATTTTGCATATTTCATATATTATTAATAATTTCTAAAAAAGGGATATTTTATTATCTTAAAATGGTATTTTTTTTTATATGATAAAAACATATATTATAAATATTTAGTCTTAGTCTCGGTGTCCAAAGAGAAAACAAACAAATAAAAACTCAAATCATAAAGATAACTTAGTTGTAATAAATATTAAAAAATGATTTTTTTGCAGATTTATTTCTGCTTAACAATTTCTCCATTTAAAAAAGAAAAGTTGTAAAAAATTATTTGTTTTTATTATTCTCAACTGACAAAATATTTACCTGTATTATATGATAGAGATTGTTGTTTCGAGCATAAGATGTCAGATTCAATGTTATCAGAAGATATCTTTGAACCATGTTTTTTAAAATCATAAAGTGATGAACTTGCCATAAAAGTACTGTTTTCTTGAAGTTCATTGTTACACTTCTGTTTCAATATGTTTTCCGGTACGCTCGAAATAGTGTTTGACTGTTCCTTTGCTATTTGCAATATGGGCAAAGGCGGTATTTCTTTACAGGTTTTTTTTTGCTTGTGACATGATTCATTTTCGGAATCAGAAGTATAGTAATTTCTTTTCTTTGCTCGCTCACGTCTAGATATTTTTTTTTCAATGTCATTTTTCCCAGAATCAATATCGGAAAATTGTTCAGCGATTTTCAATTTTTTTATGCCATTTGCATGTGTATCTAAAATAATATAGTAATTAATGAAGTACTTGCCTATTGCTTACCATACAGAAAGAAATTGACAGCTGATATAAAGTTAAAAAGATACAACAAATTTTTCTCTCTCTTTATAACATCAATTTTAGCGAAAATTTTCTACTAGTGGGGGAAAAGTACACATAAATGTAAATGTCAATATACACATCATATATATATAAACACATTAAAAAAAAAGGACATTAATTAATAAGTTAAAATGTGAACTTAATAATGTTAAATACAGTACCTGTTGTACCAAAAATTCGTAATATATTATATGACGGCCATATTAATGGATTCGGATCTTCTTGATTAAAAATAGCCTGATTAATCTTTGCTTGTTTTGTATAACTTGGCCAATAACATTTTTTATTATCACAATAAATCCATGACGTGGGGGCAAGTTGGATCCCATCCTCGAACTCCACAATCGAAAATATTCCCATTTTATTTATGAATTGAAACACTATGTAACAAAGATAAAAAATACTATTGTTAGACCAAAATAAACTTCATTATTATAAGTAATAAAATATGATGAAAATCGAGAAACAGATATTATATTTATAATAGTATATTTATAGTATATTACATAGTATATGGATGTTAGAAGAAATAATCAATAAAGTATGTAGATAAGAAAAAATGTATATATACAATAAATTTATTCGCGTATAAATCATTAAATTATTTATTTCAACTAGTGAGGATTTTATAAAAATTGGATGTATGGATTCGAGTACGTTTTTTATTTTGAATCTGTTGATATGTTTGGTTTGGTTGATAGTTATTCTGCAATTGGCGTAATTCAGAAATATGTCGAGGTTTATTTTCCAAATACATTTTTATGTATTTGTCCATATTTAATGAATTCTGCGCAAAAAAATTATTACTTTTAATATCAATAATCTGTACATATATATATATGTGTGTGTGCGTGTAATTTGGATAGATATAGAATTGATGCTAGATCATAAAATTACATGAAAAATTAATATAAGAGATAGTATATATACATGCTAGATCATAAAATTACATGCAAAATTAATATAAGAGATAGCATATATGTATACTGAATTTAAAATTATAATAAAAGTATGTAGCAAATTAATAATGTACATTTTGTAGACTTACTTTTTAAAATATAAAAAAATTTTTTGTTTTTCAACATTTTACAAAAGGAAAAATTGTCTTAAAATTTGTTCAAGAATATGGCATTGCAAGGACAGTACATTGTTTTGAATTACCCTGTATATTTATATTGCAAAAGTCTCGCATACAAGCAAGCAAATGCGCGTCAAGATTATTATTATTTTTACATTATGTAGTATGTAATAGCGGAAACATAAATAATTTTTTATCGTACCGCATCAGCCATAATTTCCCTGCTATTTTTGATATAGGATATACATGTAAGTTTACATCTTTTGTAACAATTGCGATATTAAGCATACGTGATGCTATTGGAGACGAATATACGTTTCCTATCGGTATTAATTTTGCTCCAATTACGTAAATTCTATTATCATCATAGCTTTCGATAATTTTAGAAATTACTATAGCTGTACCATCATTTAAAATACAAGTATTATTTCTTTTATCTTTACAATGTATTGCATATAGATCGTTAAAACATCGTTTATATTGAACTTTTACTCTAATTTCATCAGAGAGTGGTCCATTAAAATGCACATTCTTAAATAAAAATTTATTTCCTTGCAAAAATCGTTTACTTGTTCTTGACTCATAACCTACTATTAGATTTTCTTCATATCTTCGTACTAACTGTTAAAGGGGTTTTTCATTTTTTCTTAAATGTCTCTTTATAGTTGACATATAATTTTCGAAGCGAAATGCACTAAACATATCTAACGGACCGAACTTCTTAACATCGGCACATATATGTAACATATTATGTATGTTATAAGTGACATATTCTTTGCCGTAGATAATAGAAAACGTTGTGACAAAATGCTCTAATAAGCTCTGTGCATAATCTGTATATTGTGTAATCAGAGTAGGATTGACAAGAATCGTAATAGCTACATGTAGTGTAAGAAAATGAACGTACATATTTTGTGATAAATGATTTTTTAATACGATTGGCCCGGTATACAGCAAAAATTGTCTGTATTCAGTTGCTTTCCATTGCAGAGCATGTTTGAGACCTCGTGGTTTTCGAACAAAATCATTTGGACATCTTTTTTTAAACAATTCTAGTATTTCCGATATTTTCGCAATTGTACGTGAGCCTAATCGCACATTATTGGGTCCTTTTAACCAAAGCCACAATAATTTTTTCATCACCCCCAAGCAAATTAAATGCATATAATCTAATGGTACATTTGTTACCAATCCAAAATTGGGAATTTCATTTAAAATAGATATACCACTTTGAAAATCTTTGTATTCTCCATTCTTAAACTTGTTGTCAGTTCTTAGAGCATTCTGTAATGTTCCTCCCGGAAAGCAAACCTTTGACTCAATCCACTCCCCTCGAATAGTGCATTTCCGACAACAATTGTAACCAGTATGCTGTTTAATTGATAAAACATAAGCTGCAGCAGGAGCGTCACAAATTAAAGCGGAGATATTAATTGTAATTTGTATGTTATTATATAAAAATCCATTTCGATTTAATTCGACAGCTTCATCAACAAATGGTCGCAAAAATTCTTCAGCATGTGTTGGCTTATTTTTTCCACAAAAACATCCGACAATATAAACTTGTTTAGAAACATTATCCGAGCATAAAATTGGCCAAAAGACTGAGCCCTCAATATTTTTTGACAATGGCAATCCATCAATATTAATTAAAAGACAAACAGTTTCATCGTTTCTAATGTTTTTACGATGTTTCAATAATGCTTTAAGAGCTCTTTTTAAACCAAAATGATAATAATTACCTCCACTTATAGGCACAATATTTGTCGTTCTAGGCGTTTGTAATAAACTTCTGCTATCTTTTGGAAAGTTACAACTTGTATGCTTATTTAAGATAGGTAATAGTGCATTAATGGCATTATGAGGAATTCTAAATTTAATGGCCCATTCTTGAATTTCGCGTTTGAATTCGATTTCATTATCTAAAAGAATTCTATCGAAGTTTGTAGACAAAGAATTATTCAAGCTATTTGAATTGCCTTCGCTATAACTTTTATCATTGTTACTGCTCATTGTCATATCATTGTTATTATCGTCACTAATGTTAAGTACTACTTTATGATTGCCATCACATTGAACCGATTCATTAAACGTTTTTTCCTCCAACTGAATAGCATTTCTCTCTCTAAATATAAGTAAATAAAGATAATTAAGTAATGAATGTAAATATCTTCAATTAAACTAAAAGAACTTTAAATTAACATTTTATAAAAGTAATCTGACTATTAACGATATTGTTTAAGATCAATATAACTACAAGATCTTCGTAAATAAACGCTAATAGTTTTAAATGAATAAAAACGCTACGACATAAAGCTCCGCTACAAAAGCTAAGCGATCACTCGAAATTCGGCGTCTCGACGACCGCCGCAAACTCTAATGCGCAAGTCGCGACGCCGAATTTCGTCGCTCGATGAGATCGATCGCCGTCGAACGCGAGGAGATCGTTTTGAAAACTCACTTGTTCTTAAACAGTCGAATCGTTCAGATTATTAACTACTTTAAACGTATCTGAAAATCTCGTGAGACTAGATTATCGAACCGCTCTCCGCGATTTCACGAATCCGAGTGCGAACAACTTCGGTCATTTTGTTCATTGAATTTGTTAAAATTTGTGTTGATTAAATATGATTGTCTGATTTACAAAAAAAAATAGACATTTGCTTTATTTCTCTTTAATTTGAACACCAGAATTTCTGTCTTCAACTCCGAGGAATAAAGTTCCGACAACGTTGCATTTATCAATAATTGCGGGCAAAACAGACCTTTTCTAATCGATCGTGCTTGACCGCTCGTGTTGATAAACTTGTTTCTCGGCTGTGCCTTGATCAGCTAAATAATATTTTCTGGCCTTGCTACTACTTTCGAGCAACGGTAGCACGATTCAAACGGTTTGTCAAGATGATATTCGCATGAAGATCTTCAGCTCTAATTCAAGAAAAAAGACTCTGTTCGCGACTCCGTTCGCTGCGCGTTTTTTCGTGAAAAACGGTTCCGGTAATCTGTGTCTGCATCGCCGCTTGCATACGCGCGAATCAGTGACACGAACAGATATCATATTAACATAATCTATAATAATTGTTCATGACAAAAACAATTTTTTTTTAATTATACTTAAAAATTACATTTATTTACATCAATATATCACAGACGTTTCGGCCTTGGCTTAGGCCTTTCTCAATGTGATTAAAACGGTTTTGTTACATTAAAATATGGAGCGTGAAATTAACATAATATCTTATTAATACAGTTTTTTACTATAATCTAAAAAGTAATAGTTTCTGACCATAGTTGGTTTATATCTTGACTAAGGTTTTTAACACTCTTTTACAAAGTCTCAACTAAGTTGAAATTGAGAATTGACACATGGCTAAAAAATGACCATCCAATTTTTCTTAATAAACTCTTATTCTTATTGGGACTCCTTTTACATTCACTGATGGTTTTTTTGAACAAGTAACATATAATTCATCAATACTGCATCGATCGCCGGATTGCGTTTATATATCACCGTTTCAACATGCGTCGGAGAGAAATTGCGAATGAGAATAGATAATGCGAACATTACTTTTTAGATTATAGTAAAAAACTGTATTAATAAGATATGTTAATTTCACGCTCCATATTTTAATGTAACAAAACCGTTTTAATCACATTGAGAAAGGCCTAAGCCAAGGCCGAAACATCTGTGATATCATATTAATGTAAATAAATAAATAAACGCGAACATCTAGCTTAGGTTCTTAACAGCTTTATACTCTTCTTATCTTTTAGGATAAAACTAAAGAGCCGATTGATATATTTTTTTAATTTTAAAAATTACACTTTTATTTACTCCAAATATACACATAATCTAATGGTATATTTTTCAGTAAATATTATTAACAGTGACATTGCATTGTTATATTTTCCACTCAACAATGTAAGTGTAATATAAAATATATTGTATATAACAGTTATATTTTTGAGTAGAAAATTACAACATTAATGTATACTGGATCGAAAGAACTAGAAAATAATTCATCTAACAATTCATTATTAAATCATAACAAATATAACACATACTGTATTACTTCATTTTTGGTGTAAATATTATTCTGTACATCAGACCAATGTGAGCATCCTGGCATATTTAATAACATATCGTAATCAAACTGGGTTTCCTGATCGATTATACGTCTTAAGTGCCGTTCTGAATATTTTTTTACCTTTTTATTCGGTTGAGTAGTCATTATATTTATTTTCTATTAAAAAATTAATTAAATAATGTGTATAGAACATTTTAGATCTTAGAAGTGATTTTATATATACAGATTGGACCATTTCAATCTATCTACATTCTTTCTTATCTTGGTTGACAAAAACCATATATAAATATATAGATAGGAACCAAAAGTTACATGTAAAAGTTTATATAAACTTCTCTAATCTTTTAATTAAGATTACAAATAAAAGTTTCATATTATAAATAATATGTAATGAGCATGCACATAACCTCTTTATCATTCTCATTAGCATCCTTTTTTCCAGTACAAAAATACAAAATACAGCTTTTTGTAATATTCATGCATAATATACATAACCTCTAAAACCGGTTAATTACACTACTGTACTTTGAAAGTTATACATAGATTTATTGAAAAAACAGGAAGAATAACATAACAAAAAAGAAAAAACGAGAAACTTACAAGTCTAGATGTAATTATGTGTGAGATAACTCTTTGGGTTCGAAGCACTCTAAAAAAAAATTAACCACACTGTTATTATTTCATTTCACAGAAAGACAAATCATGTATATATTTGATATAAAATATAAATACCTGCTTTTAACTCTTTTCCGATATAGAAATACTTTGAACAACGCAGCAGATAATTATATCGCACTATAACACACCACGTGCACACAAGAAGCGAACTTCGAAACGAATCACAGAACTCGAGTTAGTTAGATTAGATACGGTGTGACTCTGAGAGGTCTGCCCTCTTACGGCCATCTGGTTCGGAGCAGAACAACGAGTTGAGTCGATCCGATCAAACGGTTAGATTAGACCGACGACGTGCCTCATTATTTAAAAGAAGAATCATGTGTGTGTGTGTGTGTGTGTGTATATATATATATGTATACACATGACAAAATTATTATTATATATTGCTCCTTTAAAAAAAACCAACAAATTAATATACATATTTAAATTAATATATTTTTTAGAATTTTATATGATATAATAAATTATATATATATATAATTATATTATTATTTCTTATTAATAATTATTGTAATAATTATTATATTATTTCAAAAGATAATAATTGTTAAATGTTGTACGTTATAGCAACATTTAATAATTAATATAAAAAACTCAACATAGATTCAATGTTGAAAAAACCTTTACACTTCAACATTCAACATTGCAACGTCTCAGCAACGTTATTTCAACTTTCTGTGCTGTATGGGATATATTCTCGCACGACACTGAGACGCGAAATTAATGGAGTAACGTAGATAAAATACAATAAAAAATGAAAATTGTGATTAACGTCGGGCGTTTTTCACTGACGGGATTAAACGGGCATTTCTTGCTCGCACTAATAATTATCACCGCGTTCATTACATTTGGTGAAATTATTTGCGATAGACTTTGCCGAATAAAATCGCATTTATACATAGATATATCACAAATATAACTTTTTGGGACATAATAAGTACCTTCAGTTTCAAGTCGTCTATATCATATATTTTATAGCACGATTAACGAAACGTAAAAAAATATGTAAAATTTATTCTCGAAATTAGAATTGACATTAATATCAAGTGTCATCTATGGAAATTAAATCTTCTGCTGTTTTGACTAATTCGGCACTTCTTAAATCCGTCTGTCGATGCATTTTGAATAATCCGCAATTAATATTTCACATTTCTAGAGAAAAGCACAACATTATTTTACGTCACAGATTGATAAATGTTTCATCAGAAATAAATGTTATGTGAAAACGTTTTGCATCGTAAATAGTGCGCCATTGTTCTTAAAATTTTTAAGGAACGCAGGAATACATTTAAAAACAATTAAATTAAATAAAATAATCAGATATCATAAAGAAATTATTTAATAGCTAAAATATGTTTGCTCGAGCCAACACGAACCATATGTGTGTGTGCGCGACGCGGGTCACACAGAAGAACCGAGCTATGTACACACATTCCACTACAGTTGTGGTAACGAGAGCAATGTGGTAACTATCGTGACGTTCAGTTAACGATTTTATAACAGCGTCGGGTTACGCTCTGAATTTCAAATGGGCAATTATATACAAGCAAGGTTACCGCTACCACCAGCGAAGGAATTCAATGCTAATAATTTAATCATTAAATAAAAATTTTTTGAATTTACGTATTCGAGTAACCTTAATGACCTTATATACAATGAGATATATTTTAACAGAAAACGTGTCACATTTAGAATGTGTCTTAATTATGCACAAATTTCGACAACGGAATTATTATACAAGTTGAAATCGTAAATTTTCCGATTTTTTCCTAATTTTTCCAACTAATTCTAACCTTTGTAAACTAAAATCCTAACTACAATTATAGCATTTTAAGATAGATAAAAACATTAAGCTTGTCCAATTTAGTTTATTCATCAAGATATAACAATGTGTACAGGATAGTAACATGATCATAGTTCGAAGAAAAATGGAGAATAATGGAAAACGTTGTGGAAGAAAGTAGGTAAGAAAGATAATCATACTATTGTGTTAGTAGTGTTGTGTGTCGAAAGACCACAACGTAATAATTATAGGTTAATTAGGCAATAACAATAATAAACATTTAGAAGGCCATTAATCGAGGCCACTTCTCGATTATCCTGTGACAAAAGTTATTTAATTATTAAACAATTAGGCGCTGACGCGAGCACTCGTTCTTAGAAGCCCGAGTGTCACTTGCGTCTAAAGTAGGTTAAACAGATCAGCATTTTGGTAACACAATGGATCGATATAGTTCAAGTCTCATTGTGTTCCGAATACTGATCCGTATAAATTAAGGCGGCACACAAGGCGCCGCGGGTTTTTATCAGCAAAGTTCCGGACGAAGCACGACACGTCGCGTACACGCGTAACCACGGTAGTACGGTCGCCGAATAAGTGAGGTGACAAGTGTAATAAGAAGATACCAAATAAAAGCTATTCTATATATATTCAGAAGTGCTTAATTATTCTAAACTCTCCGAGCCAAAGCCCCCTTGACCAGCACGGCGAATCCCGAATCTATACGCAGCGCCTACCGCCACCATAGTAGGCGTAACAAATTGGTGGCAGCGGTGGGATTCGCCATCTTTACCGTTTACCTGGATGTTCTGAATACCCTGATGACCTGGGCACGGCTGCAGCTGGACCAAGAAGCCTAACTCGAAGAGTTAGAAGCGCAGGCGCCAGAGCTAAAAACAACGCAAAACGAAAGTTAAAGTGTTGAAACTGGTGACCAAGAAAGTGACAAGGCCGAAGCAACCCGCAGCAGCAAGCAGCAGAGGGACAGCGTGAGCCTAGCAGAACGCCGCAGGAGCTGAATCAGCGCAACCTGAGCAGAGCGGCCTTATCGCAGAGACGAACCGCGACCTGCCTCAACAGCCGACAGCCGGACGCAGAAGACAGCCCGACGCAACGGCACGAGCAGCGATTCAACATGCGAGCGATAATAATTCTGTAAGTTACTGACAAAAAATTGTACACTAAAAGTTAAGCGGCGTTAATGTCCGAAGAACGCGATAACCCCAACGTGCAACTTAATCGATCCTGGCTATTCAGCAGCCAAGGCCAACGAGCGATAAGCGCACTTATAAACCCGAGTCAGGGAACACAGCGTGCGACACGCGGAAATCGCGAACTCGAAACACAGAGTTCTAGTACCGAAAACGCGAGCGAGAATCCGGAAGTCCACGAGAATATAGAAGTAAATCGACACTACTCTTTCGGGGAAATAGATACTAGTCTAATACCCAAAAGCGAGGATAGGGAAACGCGTCGAAACAGACAAATAGGCAGTAGAACACCGAGTCGCGCGTCAGCAAATAGCGAGTCCGAACTGACCTCATACGATAGCAGTATATTCGATCCGCGCGAGATAAGATACCGGAGCACGATGGCCCAAGCACCGCGCAACATAACTGCCAGCGCGATAGACGAGGATATAGAATCGTTACGCGAACAACTAAGTAACGAGGGCGAAGAGACCGTAATAGAGGCTGGAACGCATAGAAATCGCGAAACTGAGCAGATGGAAATAATGGTCGAATTTATGAGCGACATGCGAGTTCAACTACAAGGGATACAGGAACACTTCCACACGCAAATACTACGCTTACAAGAGCAGTTCGTCGATCTACAAGAACAGCAACGCGATATAAGAAACACGATCCGACCAGTCGCGTTCGGGCCTGATAATAGGGCACAGGTTTCACCACGACGTGTAACAGAGACGAACGTGACATACGGACGTGGCCCATCCGATATACGAAGTAGGTCCCTACCCGCGACCAGCTACATGCAATTAAAAGAGGCGCGGAGTATAATACCGGAAATTGACGGTACCTCGCAGCACAAAATTCAAGAATTTTTAAGCGCAAGCACATATGCAATGGAAAGCATAAATCCTACAGAAGAGTCACAGTTACTCAAGGCCATATTGTGCACTAAGCTAAAGGGAAAGGTCATGCTCGATTTCCAGACGCGAAACATACAAACGTTCGCGGAACTGAAGCAAGAACTCGAGGTATGCTATACGACCCGTAAAAGCATTGCTCACCTGCAGTTAGAGTTTAACACACTCAAGCAAAAGCAGGGGGAGGGCGCTCAAGCATATGGCCTGCGAGTGGATCAGCTCGCAATGAAACTCTATGAGTCAACGATTGAAGGCAAGGGACACACCGTGGCCGAAAAGAACACGATTAAGGGAACAATACAAGGCCAGGCCCTGCAAAATTTTCAATTAGGATTGCAGGAGGACATAAAAATAATAGTCCGATCGCGGAACTACAGCAATCTGCAAGAGGCGATAGCAGTGGCTGCCTTAGAAGAAAAAATGAGAGGCCCAAACGCAATGAATAAGCCTAATTACAAAGCGGTAGGTACCACGCGAGAAAAACCACCGCAATGTGCAAAATGTGGCAAATGGGGCCACCACGGACGCGAATGCCGCACAAGTCGCTTCGCTAACCGATTCAACTTACCCAAGGCGGATGGACAAAGAGTAAACGCTCTTGAAAAATATTGCAAGCATTGCAAAAAGACAGGACACTTGCGCGACGAGTGTTGGCTGCTAAACGGCCGACCCGAAAAGGGGGCCAACTCAAACGATAATGTACGCCCAAGAGCCATTAAATACACTAAAAGTGATAAGGGCAAGGGCGACGATAGCGACAACGAGAGCGAGGTCACTGCCAAGAGAACAGCTCGACCAGCAAAAACTCTACAAGTCGCACATACTGATAAAATAGCGCAAACAAACACGGATTTGGATCTGATTAAAATCCCTGTTAAAGAAGCAAAAGGAGAAATATCTACCATGCTAGTGGATACCGGCGCTACATTAACATTAATAAAGTTAAAACATCTGAAGGGAGAAACGCTAATCTATGACGAAAAAATTACATTAATTGGCGCCACCGGAAGAAAAACGGAAACTTTGGGGATAATTGAAGCCAATATACCCATGCGCAACAAGCGCATAAGACACAAGATACATATAGTGGGAGATGATTTCCCCATAACACATGAAGGAATTCTGGGCGCAGATTTTTTGAAACGGCATGTGACGCATTGGGAGTACCCCACTAAGCGATTAACCATAGGAGAAACTACATTCAAGCTGTTTCCTTATAAGAAAATAACATTGGCACCACGAAGTGAAACAGTCGTGCAGGCCACGACAAGCGAAAACGCTCTAGGAGTCGTGCATGTATTGGAGACACGACCAGGGGTGATCATCGGCGGTTGTTTAGTAAACGCCAGTGACTATAGCTGTCCCGTAAGCGTAATAAACACCACCGACGAAGAGATCGAAATACAAGCCCCACACGTCGATATTGAGCCCATAGAAAATAAGGTGGAAGTACAAATCTTAATCACCGGAAAATGCGAAGAGGAGGATACAGTACCTTTATCGCGTATTGGAAAAATAAAGAAGTCAATAAGGACCGAGCATATGAATTGCGAAGAAGAGAAAAGCAAATTCGCGAATCTGTTAGAATTAATAAAGAAAGATGAAGTTAGATTAGCTGCACTAATAGACAGATTAAACAGTATCTATAAGGATTCATCAAATAGAAAGCGCGGACTGATTAACGGAATAGGTTCGCTAGCTAAATCGTTATTCGGCACTATGGACGCCGACGATGAAAAACAAATAAACGAACAACTGATGCTAATACAAAGTAACCAGAAGACACTTACGCACGTAACGCATAACCAATTAAAAGTATTAAATACTACAATAGCGCATATCAGTGATTTAGAAGAAACCATCGAACAGAATAACGAAAGATTATACGATCTAGATAAGCGTATCTACAGCGGCACATTGTTAATTATCAAAAGCGAAGAAATAAACGAATATTATACTATTATTAATAAAATGTTAACCGATCTACAACGTGACGTACAGAACGTATATGACTACTTGTCCTACGCTACACACGGAATTATACACCCTAGGTTAGTTCCGGTAGAGCAAATTTTTAGCGAATTGCGAGCGATAACGCCACACTTGCCTCAAGGGACGCACTTCCCCTTTGCCCTCGAAAATAGTGGATGGCCGTTACTAGAGAAATTGACCACTGTTAACGCATATTATGCGAACGACACTGTGTACACTATATTAAGATTTCCACTTGTATCTTATCCTAAATATAAGTTAATAAAGATAATTCCTCTACCTGTCCATAACCATGGCGAACTATTTACCTTTACGGAAATAAACCAACATGTAATTGCCGTTAATCTGGAATTACCCTCCTATGTAACCATGACGGTAGAAAATTTAAGTAAGTGTGTAAAAATCGTAAATCAGTATATTTGTAAACCAGACAGTCCAGTATACTCTATAAATCCGAGAGCACTCTGTGAAGTACAGTTGTACGCGGGACTAGCGAAAGAAAATGCGTGCGACGTTAGATATATTAAATCTAACCAAACGATTTGGATAGCTCTAAGCAAAGAAAATTCATGGCTGTATTCGACTAATAAAGAACAGGAAATAATTATACAGTGCAAAAATAAAAGGGATATGCGAATCAAAATTGAACGCACCGGTAGAATTACATTAGTAAATAATTGTAAAATAATTACGACGGACATGACCATCAGGACTTTAACGTCAACAAGTGACACTAGCATTCAAGCCTTTCTGCCGAAATTTAATTTAACTCTAATAAAAGAGACGGTCATAAATAAGCCAGAGGAGGCAATCAGACCAATAAAATTAAAGAAAATCATCAAGAGCCCTAAGGAACTCATGGATTTAGGAAGAGAAATAAAAGAAATTAACAAGGAATTAGAAGAAAGTAATGTTGTGCAATTCAAAAAGCCAATATTTATTTATCCTATGGTCACTAGTTCTGTAGCCATCGTAGTTATTGTGTTAACTCTATTAATAGGAATGGTAATTGTTCTAGCGAAAAGAAAAAGGGAAACTCGAGAACTCTCGCAACCCCGGAATGCGTAAAATTGTAAATCATTATAACATGCACTACTCAGGCTACTACTGTGTGAGACAACTGCACTAAACAAACGAAAACTTCGTACCTTCGTTTTCTTCTTTTAACGGGGGAGGGATGTTGTGTGTCGAAAGACCACAACGTAATAATTATAGGTTAATTAGGCAATAACAATAATAAACATTTAGAAGGCCATTAATCGAGGCCACTTCTCGATTATCCTGTGACAAAAGTTATTTAATTATTAAACAATTAGGCGCTGACGCGAGCACTCGTTCTTAGAAGCCCGAGTGTCACTTGCGTCTAAAGTAGGTTAAACAGATCAGCATTTTGGTAACACAATGGATCGATATAGTTCAAGTCTCATTGTGTTCCGAATACTGATCCGTATAAATTAAGGCGGCACACAAGGCGCCGCGGGTTTTTATCAGCAAAGTTCCGGACGAAGCACGACACGTCGCGTACACGCGTAACCACGGTAGTACGGTCGCCGAATAAGTGAGGTGACAAGTGTAATAAGAAGATACCAAATAAAAGCTATTCTATATATATTCAGAAGTGCTTAATTATTCTAAACTCTCCGAGCCAAAGCCCCCTTGACCAGCACGGCGAATCCCGAATCTATACGCAGCGCCTACCGCCACCATAGTAGGCGCAACAGTAGTTACTTTTATTAGATGTATGGTAAATTATGGGAATGTAATTTAAAATATCACCTTATATAAGTGATACTACAAATATCACTGATACTGATATGTGCATAATTGCGAACATGTAATATGCATCATACAGTGATAAAGCAATCGTAGATTTTAATTTGCTATGTAATTTTTCATGTAATATGTGTATGTTTTTCAATTATAATAAAATAAATTACAATTACAAATTACAATTAACAAACGTCTAAAATGTGTAAATAGTAATACAATATTATTGAACATTTAATTGGAAATAATGCATTACGGAATGTTTGAATGTTTGAATTAAAAAACAGGCCTTTAAACGATTTTTTTGTTTATATATATATTACTTTGCTATCATCTTTACAGATTGCGTGATCAATTTCTAGACAAGATTTATAAACTTGAATAAATCTGAATCTTATATTATATATATATATCAATATCTTTTTAATTATTAAATAAAAATCAGATGTTCATTAAAAGCAATAGTGAAATAAATATACATAATTTCAAGTTCTGTCGTTATAGATATTAATCAATTATTCAAGATAATGTATTTTTACCTTCAAGAATCAAATAATATGACGTTAAATGTAATATTGTATATTTGAAAAAGAAATTCACGCATTGTAGAAAAAATATATAAAATATGGTGTACGACATAGTAAATTAAAGTCTACAATTTTTTTATGTCTGTATTATACTTATTATATTGTCCCAATTATATAGATTTACTACACATAGACGTAATAGCATACTATCAAAAAACCAGTCGTATATATTACCCTTTCAAAAAAAGCTGTCGTACATATTAAAACCTTTCAACAAGTAATGCTGTTGTGTATATTAAAACTATAAAAAAATATGATATCAGGAAATGACGCCAAGTGGGATTAAAGAACTATGAAAAAAGTTGTACACTATTTCTATAAAACTCTTCTATAAAACTTTTGTACATAAAGCTGTCGTATACAGAGTGTCCCAGACTTACCGAATAACCGGTTCAGGATAGACTCCTGACGTTGTTCTGAGACGAAAGTTCCTTTGGCAAAATGCCGAGGGTGTCGTAATTTCGGCGTTATAAAGGGTAAAAGTTTCCCAATCGATGCGCTGAATTTTCCCGCGCTCAGGGACATCGCACATCAAAGGAGCCCCGTGCATCGCGCAACGATTGACTCGATCGAGCGCGTTCCTCGCGATTGTTCACGCATTCACTGTTCACTGTTTCACAGTACTCCACAGGAAAAGTGGAGTCAGATCCGCCGGAGACCTCGCCGGCCAGTGCACGGGCGCACTCCGCGTACGATTTATCTATCCGCGTATCTCGCGTTTAACACGCGACGCGTTTTCGCGCACGTGTGTGGCGAGGCTATCGTCGCGTCACTTTTCGACACTTTCTTCGCGACATTGACATTCGTATGACCGACAAAAAAGGACAGACTGATCACTCACCGAATTGCACGAAATCACGACACGCGCACGGAACTGTCAAGCACTAGCGTGAAGCGTCGCGCGCTCCCGCGATAGAAAATCGATATGAGCACTGCGAGGTATGACCTACCACGCCTTACGTCAATACGGAGCAATCAATGTGCACTGGCCGGCGAGGTCTCCGGCGGATCTGACTCGTGGAGTACTGTAAAAAAGTGAACAGTGAATGCGTGAACAATCGCGAGAAACGCGCTCGATCGAAACAATCGTTGCGCAATGCACGGAGCTCCTTTGATGTGCGATGTCCCTAAGCGCGGGAAAATTCAGCGCATCGATTGGAGAACTTTTGCTCTTCATAACGCCGAAATTACGACACCCTCGACATTTTGCCAAAGGAACTTTCGTCTCAGAACAACGTCAGGAGTCTACCCTGAACCGGTTATTCGGTAAGTCTGGGACACCCTGTATATTAAAAAAAAA
The DNA here is from genome assembly GCF_040581485.1 of Linepithema humile. Classification (NCBI taxonomy): domain Eukaryota; kingdom Metazoa; phylum Arthropoda; class Insecta; order Hymenoptera; family Formicidae; genus Linepithema; species Linepithema humile. The sequence continues at coordinate 17,318,694 of NC_090130.1, read as the reverse complement.
ATCTAAAAAAATGCTGTCGTACATATATTATTATATTGCATACTATATTTCACCATATTTTACATATACTATACTATATATATTATATATATTATTACATATACTATACGATATATATTATTTATAATATTACATATACTATATATATTATAACAAATTAAACTCATAATTAAAAAAAATACAAAAAATATTAAAAAAATAAAAATATTTTAGCAAAAAAAATTTTTAAATATTAAAAAAATTTTATTAAAATAAAAAAATATTTATTAAAAAACGCAAAAAAACTTGGCGCTGCTACACCTCAAAATATTATAAAGCAAAAAAATTCGTAATAATATAACAATTGACGATTAATTGACATAATGTAATAAGTTGACATCATGTAAGTTAACATGTAGTTTACTGTAGCAACGCCAAGTTTTTTTGCGTTTTTTAATAAATATTTTTTTATTTTAATTAAATTTTTTTAATATTTAAAAATTTTTTTTGCTAAAATATTTTTATTTTTTTAATATTTTTTTTTATTTTTTTTAATTATGTGGGAAAATTGAGTGATTTACCCGTAATAAATTGAAACGAACCTTTTATTGAACGTACATATAAGTGCCGGTACGCAATCGTTGCTGCTACTACTTCTCGCATGGACTAGCTCGATCTCAACGCCATCTCGTAAGAACCGAATCGGTCGGCTAAATAAGATTTTTTGTTGGCGCGAAATCATACATCCCGGCCCCCTTGAAGTATAAACTTCAACATTACATAAGAAATAAGTTTTAGACTTATATTAACTTAATCATAAGATAAAGTGATGTAATAGAATATACACTCACCCGAAAAAAAAGCGGTACACTGAAAATGTGGGAAAAATTCATCAAATTTCAACTGACGATAACTTCGTAAATAATAAAGATAGAAAGTTCTATAAAATATGGAAATGAAGCTAAAAATCTCTACTTTAAGAATCAATTTATTTCAATGTTGCAAAATAAATTTATTGAAAATGGCGGATGACAAAGCGCGAGCATGCAAAATTGAAAAATAATGGTTCGAGTTTGCGACGGTGCACGGTATAAACAAAAAATTGTAGCTTATTGGGATCAAAAGCGTACGAAAGTACAGAGTCTCCTCTTTAAAATGCTTTTTTATGCATCTTGATACGATGATTTTTCGCCGAGAGATTCGCATTTGAAGAAAAAGGCAGATTCTTACTTCAAATGCGAATCTCTCGGCGAAAAATCATCGTATCAAGATGCATAAAAAAGCATTTTAAAGAGGAGACTCTGTACTTTCGTACGCTTTTGATCCCAATAAGCTACAATTTTTTGTTTATACCGTGCACCGTCGCAAACTCGAACCATTATTTTTCAATTTCGCATGCTTTTGCTTTGTCATCCGCCATTTTGGAGAAAGTTATCACACATTATTGCGTTATGAATTTTCGAACACTAGACATCCAAACTTTTAAAATGGTTTTTAAAAAATCCTGCTAGCTGTATTACGTGCCGAGATATTCAATTTTGAACCAGACCGAATTGCAAGAATAAGAATTCTGTGGTTATCAGCTCCGCGGTATTTTAAAACTCCAAACTCTCCTTACGGTTATAAGTGTCAATTCTGCTCTTGGCGTTACCCAGGATCAACGGCGTGGACGTGGCAGAAATCTGATCCCGTGTGCACATGTTGGCACGTGTGTATGTGTGTGTGTGTGTGTGTGTGTGTGTGCGTGCGTGTGTCCGTGCGTCCATGTGTGTGTATGTGTGTGTGCGTGCGCGTGCGTGCGCGTGCATGCGTGTGTGTGCGCGTGCACCACTGGGATAAGGACCTCATGGCTCGTTAGATCCACGATATTTTACGACTCCAAACCCTCCCGGTGGTGCGTGTACAATTGTGTGTGCGCGCGCGTATATTAATAATGGGTATGACCTCCTCGTGCGCGTATTACCTCATTCATGCGACGAGGCATACTTCTTATTAGTGTTCTAATTTCAGTCTGCGTAATGTCATTCCACTCTATTTCAAGAACTCTTCGAAGTTCTGGCAATGACTGAGGAGCAGGTATATGATTTCGTACTTTTCTGTTAATATTGTCCCATAGGTGTTCAATGGGATTTAAATCTGGACTCATTGCTGGCCATTCGAGTCGATTTATGCCAACTTCATCGCAGAAATCAAGCACTTTTCTCGCAACGTGCGGTCGAGCATTGTCTTGCATAAACAAAAAGTCCTCTCCGATGAAGTGCGCATACGGAACAACGTACGGTATGAGTACGTCTTCCACGTATACATCTGCGTTCATGTTTGCGTCAAAAAAGTGGAGATCTGTGTGAGCATTCGCAGAAATTCCTGCCCAAACCATTACAGAGCCACCATTGTAGCTAGACCTCTTACTTACAGTACAGTCTGCAAATCGTTCTCCAACGCGACGGTATACTCGTTCTCGTCTGTCTGAAGAATACAGACAAAAACGAGATTCGTCGCTAAAAAGAACGGTACTCCATTCTGCATATGTCCAGCCTGCATGCTCGACAGCAAAATTGAGTCGAGTTACGCGATGGCGACGCATAAGCGAAGGTACATTTGCTGGCCTGCGCGGAAAAAGACCGTGTTCCGCTAATCTGTTTCGAATAGTGTCAACGGATACATTACATTCGCGGACATCTCTTAAATTGTTTCGAATTTGAACAGCCGTTCGATGTCTGTCTCTTAATGAATTTAAAACAATAAATCGGTCATCGTTTTCATTCGTACAACGAGGACGTCCCGAACCAGGTCTTCTTTGGACAGAATTAGTCTCCAAGTACCTAGCATAAGCACATTGCACGGTTGACACTGATAAATCAAGTGCCTCAGCAACGTACCTTCGACTTCTCCCATCTTCAATTAACGCTACAACTTGAGCAGCTTTTTCAGGACTTATCGTCGCCATAATTGACCAATAATTTCAATGCGAAAAGATTAATTATTGTTTACTTTGACGAAGTCGTACGAATAAGTAACGCGTCTCGAAAGAAAAAGATCAAGAGAAATCATGCACTCTTCGCAATGTGCGGTCGAGCATAAACAAAAAGTCAGGGCGGAGAAATCACAAAAGATCTGCAGACATCTCCTTCGGATGCAAAACAATTGATTGAAAAATTATGGTTCGAGTTTGCGACGGTGCACGGTATAAACAAAAAATTGTAGCTTATTGGGATCAAAAGCGTACGAAAGTACAGAGTCTCCTCTTTAAAATGCTTTTTTATGCATCTTGATACGATGATTTTTCGCCGAGAGATTCGCATTTGAAGTAAGAATCTGCCTTTTTCTTCAAATGCGAATCTCTCGGCGAAAAATCATCGTATCAAGATGCATAAAAAAGCATTTTAAAGAGGAGACTCTGTACTTTCGTACGCTTTTGATCCCAATAAGCTACAATTTTTTGTTTATACCGTGCACCGTCGCAAACTCGAACCATTATTTTTCAATTTTGCATGCTCGCGCTTTGTCATCCGCCATTTTCAATAAATTTATTTTGCAACATTGAAATAAATTGATTCTTAAAGTAGAGATTTTTAGCTTCATTTCCATATTTTATAGAACTTTCTATCTTTATTATTTACGAAGTTATCGTCAGTTGAAATTTGATGAATTTTTCCCACATTTTCAGTGTACCGCTTTTTTTTCGGGTGAGTGTAGAAATATAACAAACTCAATACAAATAATTAATCAATAGGTAATACGCATATCTTGGGTAATGAACGTTGAATGATTTGTCCGGCCGTTTTTAAGGAGACGACCCGTATTAGACCATCGGAGCTAGGGTGTAGCTCACAAATACGACCGATTCCCCATTTGAGCGGAGGTAAATTGTTATCGCGAATTAATACGAGTTTTCCTATTTGTATTTCATCGTTGCGTACTGTATTCTTCCATTTGGTCCTCTGTTGCAATTGAGTGATATATTCCCTCGACCAACGTTTCCAGAATGATTGCTGAAGTTGTGTAAGCAGCTGGTATCTATTAGTACGATTCAATGGAATGTTTAGAACGGATTCTTCTGGTAATGCATGCAGTGACGTTCCAATCAAGAAATGTCCTGGCGTCAGGACTTCCAAATCATCTGGAGAATTATTCAATGGACACAACGGTCGAGAGTTGAGAATGGCTTCCACCTGAGTTAATACAGTATAAAGCTCTTCGAATGATAATAAAGTTTCATTGATCACAGTCTTGAGATGTGTCTTTACAGCCTTTACGTTGGCTTCCCACAATCCTCCCATGTGAGGGGAATGAGGTGGAATGAATCGCCATGTAATTCCTTGAGTAGCTGCAAACTCGATTGTTCTCAATTGATGTTCAGTATCTGACAAAAGTTTGCTCATTTGGCGTAGAGTGTTGCTAGCTCCAAGAAAGTTTTTTCCGTTATCAGACATGATGGTTTCGCATTTGCCTCTTCGTGATATAAATCTTTTCAGTGCGTTTAGAAACATTTCTGTTGTGAGATCTGATACCAATTCAAGATGTACCGCCTTGGTCGTCATACAGACGAACAAACATAGATAAGCCTTACCGGATTTATTTCTCGAGATTTTAATGTTAAATGGTCCGGCGTAATCAACTCCGGTATGATTAAATACTCTAGATGGAGTGACTCTACATGCAGGTAAGTCGCCCATTTTCTGTACAGGGCTGCGAGGCCGTAGTCGAAAGCACAGAACGCATTTACTTAATACCCGCTTGATTGCATTTCTGGCGTGAATAATCCAGTAAGTTTCTCGGAGTGTCGTCAACAACAGTTGCGGACCGATGTGGAAATGTCTTAAGTGTTGATCGCGTATAATCAAATCAGTCAGGACATTGTTAGGAGACAAAAGAATAGGATGTTTTTGGGTGTAGGGAATTGGTGCATTTGTCAACCGGCCCCCAACGCGCAATATTCCATCTTGATCAATTATAGGATTAAACGAAAGGAGCTTGCTGTGTGAATCAATTGCCTTGCCTCGTTGTAATGCATGTAGTTCAAATGCGAAGACCTTCTGTTGATGGAGTTTCACCACGATGATCATTGCCTTTCGTAACTCTTCACAACTGATAGGTCCATGAATTTTTGACTTCTTTGCCTTTGATAGCATGCAGTTATCCTTAAATCTCATGCATAATGCGATAATTCTCTTCAATTTAATGAGCGAAGAATATCGAATAAGGATGTCATCTGCCTCCTGAACTTGGATAGTAGCAAATGATTGAATACAAACTTCAGGTACCTCCATTGTGGAATGTGTTGATTTTTGTGGCCATTGTGAGGGATCTTTCTTTAACCATGATGGACCTTCCCACCACAATGTAGCCCTTAACAATTGTTCTGGAAGAAGACCGCGCGATATCACGTCCGCAAGATTATGCTCCGATCGTACATGATACCAATCTTGTTTGTTGCTTAGTCGTTGGATCTCTGCTATGCGGTTGCCTACAAATGTTTGCCATTTTGATGGTTCCCCTTGAATCCATGCTAACATAATTTCTGAATCAGTCCAAAAATTACGTCGTGTAATTGTGCAACTGAGAGCTTGTGCCACTCGTTGACCTAACTTGGCAAGAAGAACAGCTCCACATAATTCGAGTCTGGGTAAGCTGATGGTTTTTAATGATGCCACTCGTGATTTGGCAGTTAGCAATTGAACACTAATCAGTCCGGATTGGTCGACAGAACGAATGTAAATACAAGCACCATACGCTGTTTGTGAAGCGTCACAGAATCCATGAAGTTGGATATCGTTTGGATTGTGTATGATAGCATGGCGTGGTATTGTCATCTGGTTGATCAAGTGTAGTTGTTGATAATAGGATGACCATGTCATTCGAAATGTTTCGGGTACAGGTGTGTCCCAGTCCATCTTCAACTGCCAGAGTGATTGTAGTAATATCTTGGCCGTGATGATAATAGGTCCAATTAAGCCAAGTGGATCGAATATTTGTGTGATCAAAGACAGAATGGTACGCTTAGAAATGATTTCTGGCACCATCCTTTCATTTGCTTGATATCGTAATAAATCAGAATAGGGTTGCCACAGGAGTCCTAGGATTCTTGTATTTGTAAGTCCATAATCGCCTTGGTGTTCATCCTGACTAAGAGAAGCATTTGAATAGAATTTGGTCAATTGGAATCCTGCTGTCTTCAATATATCTGTTACTTGAACCTTAGTTTGAAGCAGTTCTTGCACTGATGATTCTCCAGTGATCATGTCATCGACATAAAAATCATGAGCTATGACTGTGGCTGCTCGAGGATGCGTGCCTTCGAAGTCATAGGCTAATTGTTGTAAGCATCGTATGGCTAGAAATGGTGCTGCTGCCGTTCCATAAGTAACAGTGTTTAACTTGAACGTTGTCGTTGGCTGATCTGAGCTTTCTCTCCAAAGAATACATTGATACTGTCGATGTTCCGGTTTGACCATAATTTGACGATACATTTTGACTATGTCTCCAGTTAGAACATACGGATATTGTCTAAAACGTATTAAGATGTCAAACAGTTCAGATTGAATTGTAGGTCCAATTAATAAACAATCATTGAGAGACCTTCCAGAGGTAGTAGGGCTTGAAGCGTCGAATACCACCCTGAGTCTCGTAGATGTTGATGTTTCCTTGATGACTGCGTGATGTGGGAGATAATTAAGTTTCATACTACCTGGATTGTCCACGACAGACATATGGCCAAGTTCGACGTATTCTTTCATAAACTCAGCATATCTAGTTTGCAAAATGATGTCCCTTTGAAAACGTCTTTCCATGCTACGTAAGCGTTTGAAAGCACTGCTTTCAGATTCGCCAAGGATACTTGGATCCTTGCGAAAGAATAGTGATACCTGAAATCTGCCATCAGTTGTTCGTTGATATTCTTCTCGAAATATCCTTTCACAGTCGATTTCTTCCTTTGATAACAACTTAGTGTTAGAGATCTCTTCAATGATCCAGAATTTCTCAATTTGTGCTTGCAGTTCGTCGTTTCGAACGAGTCCGCACACAATATGATTATTGCGTGTTTTAATATTGAGTGATGATCCAATTTGTCCACATAGCAGCCAGCCCAGTTTTGTTGATTGTAGAATCGGTTGCCTGGCTCCCAACTGGATCCTGTCTGCTTCAAGAACGTCCCAGAAGATCGATGCTCCTAACAACAAATCTACGTTTTGAGGCTTGTGGAATGTTGGATCTGCTAACTCAAATTGATGAGGTATGCTTAAGAGTTTAACATCAATAGGTCTAGAAGGAATGGAACGAGTGATTTGTTTAACAATGAGAAAATTAATATCTGCTTCATAAGATGTGGTTGTCGAAGCAATTAATGCTCTTGTGCTCTCGACTGCCTGTGTTTCGATTACGTTTAAACATGAAATCGTGTGCTTTGCAGTATCTATCTTAAGACCTAATTGTTGACACATCGCTTTGCTGATGAAGCTTGATTGTGAGCCATTGTCTAAGAGTGCACGCACCTTGTGATAATTGCCTGAATTATCTCGGATGTAGACAATTGCAAATAAGAGGATTTCGGAATTATATTTGAGATTTATCGCTTTCATTGATACGGATGTCGGCGTTGGATTTTCAGACGTTTGCGTATTTACATTAGTATCATTAGAAATTGCCGAGACGTTTCCGGACAATGTGGAACCTTGATTAACGCTTGAACGCTCATTTATATGAAGCAACGTGTGATGTTTCTTAGAGCAGTGCTTGCACGTGCGTGAAGAGCATCTTTGTACCGTGTGATTTGAACTCAGACAATTGTAACAAAGACTTAATCTTTTTGCTTCATTGCGTCGTGACTCTACTGATAAGTCCTTGAAAATTTTACATGCATGTATTCGGTGAGCCTGCTTGCAAAGAACACACTCGTTTACTTCATTAGTGACTGCATGAGAAAGGCTTACGTTCTGATTCTTATTTGTATTTATTTGACTCGATTTTTGTGTCGAGATTTTAGCGAATGTTGCTTTGCTAGGTCCTGGGTGAAGGGCTTCGAGAAACTCACAACGTGCGTTGAGAAATTCAATTAACTGATTAGTAGTACATAACCTTTCATTAATTACCTTCAATTCCCATTCTTTTTTAGTTGTAGTATCTAATTTGCTAGTGATTAGGTAAACGATAAGCGTATCCCATTTGTCAGTAGGTTCCTTTAATTGCTGTAAGACTCTTAGATTTTTCTGAAAATTATCTAGCAATGCACGTAATAGCTCTGCTGACTCTTTCGGAATTGGAGACAAATTGAATAATTCATGAACGTGATAGTGAATCGTTAAGCGCGTGTTTTAAAATCTCTTTGTCAATAATTCTAATGCAACAAGATAATTTTCATTAGTAATCTGTAGTGAATGTATTGCTTGAGCAGCTGTGCCCGATAATGCAGATTTCAAATAATGAATCTTCTGAACTGCATCTAGATTAGTATTGTTATCTACTAATGCCTTGAATGTATCATAAAACTGTTGCCACTGTTCGTAGCTTCCATTGAAAGTCGGCAAAGATATTACTGGCAGTCGTACTAATGTCTGATTCGCGTTTAGATTTAAGACATTTTGACCAGTGTTTTGATTTTGAAGATTACCCTGAACATTAGTTTCATTAGTTCTTGAACGAGCAAGTATTGACCGTGCTTTCGCTTGTACAATGAAAAATGCCTCTTCGAATCCTTCTCGCTGTGGAATGTCCGGTTCGGGAAGGAGGGCGTCAATCTTTGTTTGTACTGTATGATATTCTTGCCATGACTCGTTGTACTTTTCTAACTTTGATTCTAAGATAAATCTTTCTTGAAGACTATCTACATAGCTATCAATATATGTCTTAAATCTAGTCGCACGGCTTTTGATTGTCGTTCGTTGACGTTTTAACGCTTCTAATTCCGCCATTTCCTAGTTCTATGGGCGGTATTCATAGTCCGTTCTTATATTCAAGATCGTCTTAAGCACGAACTTATATTCGCTCTCTTCGTCAGACACAATCTATGGGTGACGAAGAGAGCGAATATAAGTCCGTGCTTAAGACGATTTTAAATATAAGAACGGACTATGAATACCGCCCTATCTATCGTCTATAGTCTAGAGTCACTGTTAACGATGCACACAAGATGCTTATCGGATGTCGATAACCTCGTTGTCGAGCTGTTGCAGTGATGATGTCGCAGCGCCGTAGTGATTGATGACGACAATATGGCGTCGTCTTGCCGATGTCCTCGATGAAAGATGGCGATTCCCGTAATCCACTGTCTCCTAATCAGGTTTCTCGACTCTAGACGTAGAGCGTCGACGAATGTAAATGAAACAGCGGCTGTCTCTCGAATCACAGTCTTTAATTGTCTGCCGAAAGCGTGAAGGCACTCTCGATGCACGCACTTTCTGGTTTGTGGCACATTAGTTTTCGTTTTTCGCACTGTCACTGTATCTAGCGACTCTATCCAAAGGACTGCATCCTGCTCGAAGGACCAATTTTGTGGGAAAATTGAGTGATTTACCCGTAATAAATTGAAACGAACCTTTTATTGAACGTACATATAAGTGCCGGTACGCAATTGCTGCTGCTACTACTTCTCGCATGGACTAGCTCGATCTCAACGCCATCTCGTAAGAACCGAATCGGTCGGCTAAATAAGATTTTTTGTTGGCGCGAAATCATACAAATTATGAGTTTAATTTGTTATAATATATATAGTATATGTAATATTATAAATAATATATATCGTATAGTATATGTAATAATATATATAATATATATAGTATAGTATATGTAAAATATGGTGAAATATAGTATGCAATATAATAATATATGTACGACAGCATTTTTTTAGATTTTTTTTTTAATATATACGACAGCTTTATGTACAAAAGTTTTATAGAAGAGTTTTATAGAAATAGTGTACAACTTTTTTCATAGTTCTTTAATCCCACTTGGCGTCATTTCCTGATATCATATTTTTTTATAGTTTTAATATACACAACAGCATTACTTGTTGAAAGGTTTTAATATGTACGACAGCTTTTTTTGAAAGGGTAATATATACACTGAGAAAAATGGTTTTATTATATTAACAAAATTCTTCTGGTTGACCGTATTTTAGTCGAACAAAACAGAATTTCTGGTTATCGTCACAAAATTTTACACCTTATATCAACACCGTTTGGTTAACTTTACTATAAGGATTTGAATAAGTGTTTTCTTGTTGGATCTACAAAACTTCTTGTTATATTTACATAAATCGCAGCGTTCTGCAACAGTTTCGTCATTACTCACTAAACGGTTGATCAACTGTTCGCCGCATTCATTTGTTACACTGCTACTGCGCCCTCGCTACTCGCGGCGTGTATCGCGCGCATTAGATCTTTCGCGAAGCAATGGCGTTAAGCAGTCGGAACAGTCTCAACTGAGCTCGCTAAAGTTTTACGTCGCGTCGTGGAATCCATTACGGAATATTAGTTAGGCCGATGGCAGAGAACGAGAAGTAAGCACTTATGTCTGTCGTAGACGTCTGTCGTGGACGTATGGTAAGGCAGAGAAAAACGTAAGTCGTGAAAGGTTATTGGATATGTGTGGAAACGACTACGACATACATAAGTTTTTACGTCTCGGTCTCTGCCATTAGCCTTACATCCGAAAAGTTTTATGATCACGTGGTGTTTTTTTTTTTTTAAGGGGTTATAACACCTTTGAGGGTCAAAAAAATTCAAATTTTTTTTTTGGCTTAAATGATATGATTGGAATGTACAGAATATAATTTTATTCGATCTGGAACTCTTTCATGTACGAAATAGTCATGTTTGTACGCAGCGCCATAGCGCGCGGAGAGAGCCTCGGAGCGCTCTCCGAGTATTCTGCCTTTCTACTTCAAATGTCGAGTAGTTGAGGGTTTTGTATAGTTTAATATAATCAGGGCTGGGCAAAATGTATTTCAAATTGTATTTCAAATACAATAAAATATTTGAAATACAAAATGTACAATGCTAACACAATCTTGGTATTTAAATTATAAAATACAAAATACTTTTAATTTTTAATTTTCGATTTAAAATACAAAAATTTTGCATTTTAAATAAAAAAATTAAAGATATTTTGCAATAAATACTAAAATAGTTAGTATTTTGTATTTTGTATTTCAAATGTGTTTGCCCAGCCCTGAATATAGTATTATAGATGTCGCTTGCGATCATTTAAACAAAAAACTTTATTTCATGCCGGAATTGTTTGTTTACTGCAAACAGTTTCTGTTATACCACCGGCTTCGGCTTTTCGAATTGCATTGAAACGTCGTAACATTGTTGTAATAATGCCGAAAAAGAGAATATATGCAAATAAGAAAGGGAGTAGAGCAAGTACTTCACGTGCAAGTCGAAGTTCAATAAAGAGAAGGCAACCTTTAAATAGGTATTCTTTAGAAGGCGAAACTGAAAGTGTGAGCACGTCGGCGAAAAAACTGAAAACGAGTACGGACGATTACGAGATACACGTGAACAAAACTTTTGGGTATTGTTTCATTAATTTTGTTACCGTTTTTACAAGCATTTCGCAATTAATTGTTTGCAAAACGTGTGGCTCGAACATCAAGTTTGAAGAATCCAGTTGTCGCGGTCTAGGTTTCAAAATTGCTGTTATTTGTGAAAAGTGCGTGCCAAAATATATTAACTCTAGCCCACTTATAAACAATCACGCTTACGACATAAATCGCCGAATGGTATTTACAATGAGATTACTCGGTATAGGAATTAATGGGATTAAAAAATTTTGTGCATTTATGTGTTTGCCGATACCAGTGTATCAGTCTTTTTATGACAAAATAATTTCAAACATTCGTGTTGCCACTAATGCTGTGTGTGGAACTTCAATAAAACGAGCAGCTGCAAAAGAAAAAGAGATGTCATTGGAAAGAGGACAGATAGACGGGATAACAGTTTCTGGTGACGGAACCTGGAGAAAGAGGGGATTTTCGTCTTTGTTCGGTGTCGTATCACTAATAGGGTGGTGCACGGGAAAAGTCGTCGACATTGCAGTGAAATCTAAATTCTGTAAGGCCTGCAGTTTGTGGAACGGAAAGCAAAATACAAGCGAATATGAAGAATGGGCTGCAAATCACGAAGCAAACTGCGAAAGAAATCACGAAGGTTCGTCGGGAAAGATGGAAGTAGACGCAGTCATAGAAATGTTTCAGCGGTCCGAAAAATTGCACAATTTAAAATATTCTCATTACATCGGTGACGGGGACAGCAAAACATTCAAAGGCATTTTAGATTCGAAACCTTATGATGATTTGAATGTTTGTAAAAAAGAATGTATAGATCACGTTCAAAAACGTATGGGCACGAGATTACGTAATTTGAAAAAAAATATAAGAGGTCTTGGAGGCAGAGGCAAATTGACAGGCAAACTGATCGACGAGTTGACAATATATTATGGTCTAGCTATTCGCAGAAATCCTAATTCCATTGAAGATATGAGACGAGAAATATGGGCGACTTTATTCCACAAGATTTCCACGGACAGCGAATCGCAGCACGACCGTTGCCCAGTCGGAGAAAACTCTTGGTGTTCTTGGCAGCAGGCGAAAGCGCACAACGAATTACATCACTACCAACACAAAGCAGCTTTGAATAATGAAGTTTTTAAGGCTGTTCAACCAATTTATGAAGAACTAAGTCGAGACGAGTTGCTATCCCGCTGTGTTGGCGGGTTTACCCAAAACAGCAACGAGAGCTTCAATTCTGTGCTGTGGGCAATAGCACCGAAAATTGTTCATAGTAACAAAGCAATCGTTGATATTGCCGCAAATATTGCTGTTTGCAATTTTAACGATGGTTTGCACAGCATAATGGAAATTATGCAAGTCTTAAATTTGATAATTGGCAGTACTTGCTACAATTTCTGCGTTGAAACAGACGAACGCCGGATCCGCGCAGCTGAGCGCGCCATGACCAAGGAAGCTCAAGAAGCTCGTAGGCAGCAGACATCAGCTCGGAAGGCCACAGATGACGAGTATATAAATGTAGAAGGTCAACTGTATGGTGCAGGCATTGCAGATTAACGGTGAGCTCCTAATAATTACAAGTTTTCTCGTTACAAAACTTTAAATGCGATTTCTGTAAAACACCATTTTTCAAATTGGTGTGCAGCGTAGCTCCCACAATTTACATCGGATTAACTTGAAACAAAGCTTATCCTGCGCCAAATTAAATTTTTTACGGAAGTACGTAGCCGTTTTTTAATAGGATTGTTAGTTTTTTTTTGGGAATCAATTTTATAAACGATTTTTTAGTGAAGATTTGTATACTTTTTTTCAAGTTACTGTAAATTCCACAAAAATTAATATTTTTCAAAAATCCTACGTACTTCCAAGGCAAATTTATCAGAGAATATGAGATGTTTTGAATTTTTGTTCTATGTCATATCAGTCAGCCGGAATCCTGCACACCGATTGGACCGGCATAGCGCAAAGGGTCATCTTTGACGCCATCTACAGGATATTCTTTTCAGTATTTTTTAATTAAAAAAATATATTTTATAACTAAAAACTATAATAAAATCAACCCTCAAATCTGTTTTTTGATTACTCTATTCCTTAGATGTGAAAAAAATTAATGAAAAAGAGGAAAAATTTCTTACGCAAAGGTGTTATAACCCCTTAATGAAATATATGTATACCAGTGATGTAATGTTTCCTACCGGGCTCGGGAGCCGGGAGCCCGGTAGAAAACATCACATCACTGAGTATACTTTAAACCAAAATATATTGTTAGTATTTTACAAAAACCACACCTATCCGAACTTGTTTTTTAACTACAAAGTTGTGTTAACCTAACAAAACGATATAGTAAAGTTAACAAGAAATTCTGGTAGAGTTTTGTAAATCTAACAACACAATGTGGTAAGGTTTACAAGAAATTCTGGTAGAGTTTTGTAAATCTAACAACACGATGTAGTAAGGTTTACAAGAAATTCTGATAGATTTAAACAGGATGAAATTTAACAGAATCTTCTGGTAATTCCAACAACAAATTTGTTTCGTCCATTTTTGAACAAACGTACTAGTAGAATCAACCAGAATTTCTTATAATACAACAAAACTTTTTTTCCAGTGTACGACTGGTTTTTTGATAGGTTTAATATATACGGCAATTTTTTTTAAATGTAAAACAATACTGTTTTGTTTTGGTTGTGACAAGAGCGTGTACTTGGCGCCTTTTTTTTTATCTTTTTTTTTTGAAAAGGTTATTTTTTGAGATATTATTTCTTTTTTTTTAGTAATTTGTTTTGATTGTGACAAGAGCGTGTACTTGGCACCTTTATTTTACCTTTTTTTTTAAAAAAGGTAATTGATAGATATTTTTTTTTTAATGATATATATACGACAGTGTTTTTTAAAGCTAAAATAATGAAATATCAGTTAGATTTTGCTAAAGACGGCCCATTATCACCCCAGTCGTACTTTCAGTATACAGCATACGACGGTCTTCTTTAATTAATTAGGTTACAAAAATACAAAATTCTGTAAGTATCATATTGTTTCTAGGCCATTGTGTTTTTCTAATTGAAGCATCATCAGCTTCAATCCAATCATTTTCTTCTCTATGCAGGGTGTCCCATTTAACTTGAGACAACTAAATATTTCGAAAAATAAGCATTGTACGAAAAAATGTCCCAAATAAATTTTTAATATTATTAAGGGGGACGTCTGGCTGTATAAAAATTAACCCGCCCCCACCGCCCCTTGGGGGTGGAGCGGGTGGCAACTTTGAAATTTCAAATAGGAACCTCCATTTTTTTATTACACATTCGGATTCCTTGGAAAAAAATACGTAAGTTTTGTCCGAGACATTTTTTCGAATCGTGATAGATGGCGCTGTAATCAGTGAAAATTAGTTTTTGCCATTTTCTCTCACCATCGGGGTGCTTTATTTCGGTGAGTCCCCTCGCCTCTCACTATTCAATTACAATAAATGCTCGAAATGATGACTTTCCATTTTGATGCATTTATTAACTCGAGCTTGGAATGCTTGTACACATGTAGAAAGTGTATCTGGCGTTATTTGTGCGCAAGCATATCTAATACGTTCCACCATGTTTTCTCGAGTATTTGGTATTTTTGTATACTCTTTTTCTTTAAGGTAACATAAAATTATTTCAACTTTCAAAATTATTTCAACTTTCTTCTCTAAAGATAAATAATCCATTATTTATTTAATAATGGCTGAAATAAAGAACGCGTCCGTAAAAAAACAAGTAGCTAGCGTACCAAAACTATGAGCTATCTACAAATGTAGTAAATTTCTGAAATACTGAAAATACTGAAAAGGAGAAACAAAATAAATGAAAGAAATTAAGTCAGAACAATTCTTCAATAACTGGATTCTTTAAATTTCAAGTCAAGTAAATTTCAGTAATACGTACGCTAGCTACTTGTTTTTTTACGGACGCGTTCTTTATGTCAGTAAATAAATAATGGATTATTTATCTTTAGAGAAGAAAGTTGAAATAATTTTGAAATAATTTTGAAAGTTGAAATAATTTTATGTTACCTTAAAGAGAAAGTGTATACAAAAGTACCAAATACTCGAGAAAACATGGTGGAACGTATTAGATATGCTTGCGCACAAATAACGCCAGATACACTTTCTACATGTGTACAAGCATTCCAAGCTCGAGTTAATAAATGCATCGAAATGGAAAGTCATCATTTCGAGCATTTATTGTAATTGAATAGTGAGAGGCGAGGGGACTCACCGAAATAAAGCACCCCGATGGTGAGAGAAAATGGCAAAAACTAATTTTCACTGATTACAGCGCCATCTATCACGATTCAAAAAAATGTCTCGGACAAAACTTACGTATTTTTTTCCAAGAAATTCGAATCTGCAATAAAAAATAGGGGTTCCTATTTAAAATTTCAAAGTTGCCACCCGCCCCACCCCCAAGGAGCGGTGGCGGCAGATTAATTTTTACACAGGCAGACGTCCCCTTGATAATATTAAAAGTTTATTTGGGACATTTTTTCGTACAATGCTTATTTTTCGAAATATTTAGTTGTCTCAAGTTAAATGGGACACCCTGTATATATTACAACGTTTATAATTATCTATTTCATTTAGTCTCTATTAGGCCCTGACTTATTATCATCTCTTTCAGTTTAATAAATAATTTAATTATAGTTGGTATAAATAGAATTACAAACTCGTATTACATAGTTAAATTCAATTTGCAATTTATAAGTGGCATTCAAAAACGATATTCAAATACATTGAGTACATGAGTTAGATAATTAATTAAATATGTTAGTACGTATTATTCATTTGATTAGTTATTTAAAAACAATATACTACATATAATTATTTTTAACATGTTCACAATTTATACTGACAATGAAAAATAGAAACTAGCAGATATTACATTATATTACCACGATTTGGCCGTTCTGCACGTGCGCGACGTCTGTAGCCTGCGTACGGGATATATGTATAGGTACAACGCTTGCGCACAACGCACAGAGTCTGCTCTAAAGTGAGAAACAAATATCATCCGCACCGTAATATTTTTCGAAACTCTCAAGCACAATCAGCAATGTAGGAGTATTACACATATTTTATTTCACACACGTATACCGCTGTGTGGCCAGATTTGAGACACAAACAGCAGCAGCAGCAGCAGGAATGAAAGGATTACCGCATATATGCGCAAGTCACATTGTACATGTGAGCTCCGCGCTTCGCATGTACATGGCTTGCGCATGCGTTGCCGGCGATATATGCCGATATGTGTACATCTGAGATACTAGCCATCTATCGGCAAGAATTTATAAAGTACATCCCAGACGACTGAAATAATTTTCATAGTTTTCATGACATTTCGACTTTAGACTTTAATATCTTTATTTATACAGCATATAGAGCAAAAACAAGCATACTTTTATTATATATTTTGGGTAAGCGCTATCGATTGAGCCTATTTTTAAATCGATCGGCTCAGGCATTACTGAGATCCGATAATCTCGGCTCGTCTCAACTTTCGGTCTCGCGTAAAGATACACGGTCGGTCTTGCGCTGCGCGTGAACTTGGCGCGAGACACTGCCGTGTCTCTTGATATCAGCGCTCGAAATTAGTTGCACATTTCGGGCCGATTCTGGAGACGACACCTCCTATTCCCCCACTACCGCCCGGCCGCTGGCGGCCGAGCCGCCGATAATTCTGGCTCAGGAGCGGCTCGGCCGCCAGCGGCTAAGCGGTAGTGCGGGAATAGGAGGTGTCGTCTCCAGAATCGGCCCGAAATGTGCAACTAATTCCGAGCACTGGCATATATTATTGAAATGCTTTTGTGAAACGGAATCAATGACTAATAAATATTCGTGGTTATAAACAATTCGACAATGCTATCAGAATGACTTGACTACCGCAAACTTAATTTGAATCTTAATGCAGATTACTTGCATAAATAGTAGGAAGAGGCAAAATAAGTGACAGTATCGTTCGAGTTTTTCATGTGACAAGTAATTATAGTCTTAGCACTCAGTTAAAAAAATAGTTAAAAAATATTTATCGCAAAACTAAATATACTTCTACACAATGGGATGGCAAGATATTTATAATTATTACATATTAGAATCATCGAGTAAGTATGAACAATTAATTATTTTACAATAATTAATTAAACAGATTACCCTGATAGCACAAAAGAGTTTCAGTAATGTTTCAGAGACATAAACACTGAAATCTTGAAACTGTTTCAGTTATGTTGCGCAATGTCTCTGGAATGTTTTTGCCAGATTGCAGCAATGTCAAAATGTCCGCTTTAGTCCACGAAAAACGTTTCTGCAATATTACGGAAATCTTTCTAGAAGCTTTCAATGAGGTTACTGTAATGTTCTTTTTAGTTTTATTAGACATTGCAGAAATCTAACAAATATGTGAAAAATTAATTATTATTGTTTAAATAAAACACAATTAATTTTTATGAATCACAGCTTTATTTTTATATTATATATATTATGTTATATAAATTTTTTTATTGCACTGAATTGCATAAAGTATGGCACCAAGTTTATAAAGTAAATTTATATCTTATATTTGTTTTCTTTATTTTATACTCTTCCTATATTGCATCATCAGCATCCGCTGTCTTCTGATTTTTACTGAAAATTAAAAAAGTTATGCGATGAAAATAACAAAATAGAATGTTTTGTTTGTTTAAAAATAGAAACAAATAAGGAAAAGTTTGTATTTAAGTGCACACCTTCCACACACTATATATTTATTTATCTATCATCTAACTATGACACACACACGCACACACACGCACGCACGCACAAAAAATAATTCAATATTAAAATTTAACATATTAGAAAAATTGCAGAAAATATTTCATTTTATAATCAATTATATTTTATATTGTGTATATATGTAATCTATTAAAAACTTATTAATTATATCTAATTATCAGAAACTTATACGTTTTCTTTGATTCCAGACTGCGTTCATATCTTAAAGTGGCTTGCACAAGCCATTTGTTATAGCCACATATTATTTCTTGTTCCGTTACTTTATCATCCGTAATACGCACAGCCCCTAAAACAGTTACATTAATACTTGTATTTCTAATAATATCCTAGCAAACAGAACATTGCAGCAACATTGTGGCAATGTTGCAATATTGCTGTAATGTTGCTACAATGTTGCAACATCGCCGCAATGTTACTGCAATGTTCTGTGTTTGCTAGGATATGTATAGCTGTGTTTCAAAAGTTACTGCCAGTATTAAAAATGTATAGTTTATGTCACATCCACTATAAATTTTCAGTACTGGCAGTGAATATCAAAACGCAGCTTATATAGATAAAATATATTAAAGTTGAAACCGTGTGAGCTTCGGCGGACGCGGAGTAGCTCGCCGGAATCCAGGTTCGGTCGGTTGGGGGTATGTCAAATAAACCAAAGGCTCGTTTATAATAAAAGTAACAAAACAGCGTTTATTCAGAAGGATGTTGATATGATTTGTCTCGAATGATCTGCTTCAATGCTCGTGTATACATGCGAAGCGTGTGCAAGATGAATTCGAAAGAGTATACAAAGTAGAAAAAATATCGGTGCGATCGGTGTACTAACAACGGTGAAATAATTAGTTAAGCAAACGGCGAAATGATTCGTTAAAGCGGCGGGAAATAATCGTACGGCGGGAAATATCGGTGAGATTGGTATAAGCAATTATTTAGGCGGACGGCGAAATAATTATCAAAGCGGCGTAAAATAAATCTGGAGTATCGGCAACGGTGTAACAGTTATTTAAACGGACGGCGAGATACTCATTAAAGCGGCGTAAAATAAGTCTGGAGTACCGGCAACGGTGAAACAATCGTTTAAGAAAACGGCGAAATGATTCGTTAAAGCGGCGGGAAATAATCGTACGGCGGGAAATATCGGTGAGATTGGTATAAGCAATTATTTAGGCGGACGGCGAAATAATTATCAAAGCGGCGTAAAATAAATCTGGAGTATCGGCAACGGTGTAACAGTTATTTAAACGGACGGCGAGATACTCATTAAAGCGGCGTAAAATAAGTCTGGAGTACCGGCAACGGTGAAACAATCGTTTAAGCAAGCGGCGAAATAATTCGTTGAAGCGGCGTGAAATAAATCTGGAGTATCGGTAACGGTGTAACAGTTATTTAAACGGACGGCGAGATACTTATTAAAGCGGCGTAAAATAAGTCTGGAGTACCGGCAACGGTGAAACAATTGTTTAAGCAAACGGCGAAATAATTGTTTAAAGCAGCGGTGAATTGATCATTAGAGTTTGACGTGAGGCGTCTTGGTGCGATCAGAGAGAGCGCAAGCGCGGGCGATCGGGTCGCAACGGTTGGTACAACGCAACGCTCGTCGGTGAGTGCGTTCGTGACGGTATCGCGAGTCCGTTCGATCGTAGATCGTGACGGGTCGCTTGACGGCGTGGATTGGTCGACGCGGTTTGCCCGCTGGATTCTGCGGATGAATCCCTGGTGCGCGGCAACGCGGAATTAGGACCATGACGTCGAGTAAGCTCGACGGGAGTGCGAGGATGCTCGTACGAAGTCGGAGTTTAGAACGGCGACCTGGCTAGGTACGCGGGAATGCCCGCAATACGAAGTTCGGTGGCCTAGAGGAGCCAAGTACGCTCGGCGGGTATACGAATAGATTCGTATGCGGGAATCAAGCATACCGAGGACGCTCGGCGGTACACGAGGATACTCGTGTGCTGGAACAGGTATAAAGAAAAAAACCGAGTATGCTCGGTTTGGGACTACGAGGACACTCGTAGAGGGATGTTCGCTGTCTATCAGCGAACGGAGTCTGGTCAGAAGACGTACAGCCGGGCGTCTTTTATACCCGGCTGGCAGCCGAACGGCTTTGAATCGGCAAACATCGGCGGTTTCGGCGACGAGCCCCCACAAAACGGAATTTCGGAACGGTCGGGTGTGGGGGATTTTCGGCGGTTGACCGCCGCTGTTTTTGACAAAAAGCTTATCGGCGCTCGATGCGCCCTTGGTGGGCTACGGACGATGGACGGTCCGTAGCCGTAACGATGCAGCTTGCGGGCTGCACCGTTACAAAGTAAAATAAATATTAAAATAAAACTAAGAATTAGCAATGTCTTAAAACTTACGCATAATACACTTTGCGAGCAACAAATCTTTAAATCCCATTTTTTTTTAGCTTTCCAGCCCAACTGTATTGTTTTGCTATCTCATTTGTAATTACTCTTTTCAAGATATTTGTAGTTAATTCTCGGCTGTCACGTCCGCCGATTCTATTCAAAGAAATGGCCTGTAAGAATTATAGTTTATTATAATTAGTTATTAGTATATTACACACATAATGACGTATTTCATAATTTATATTTATAAGAAAAAAATATTAACCATTTTTTCAAAAAAGTCTTCATTTTTTCGAGACATTTATCCATTTCTTCAATTTTTTCATTCGTCTTTAATGGTAAAGCTAGAAATTCCTTTAGAATTGACATTTCGTTTCTTTCCGTATTATTATTTAGATTTTCTTCTATTTTGCAAAGACGATCATCAATTGAGCTTAATTTTGCAAATATTTGATTTAATCGTCGTAATATGTCAGACAGTGTATCTATAAAAAACGGAATATATTTGGAATACTCATAGAATATTTTTGTTGTTACAATACAAAAATAAATAAATTTGATTAATTTAATCTACATAAAATATATAAAATATAATTTTAAAATACAATATTTATTACTAACTTTTGCCTGCAGTGTTTAAATAAGTGACTGAAGACTGCTTTTTAATATTTTTGTTAGAACTAGTGTTGGATTCCTCGCTTTGCATTATTTCATTTCCTGCAGATTTATCGACAATAAACGTTTTTGGCAATGATGGTATTGAAAATTTAATTTCCTTTTTTTTATATTTAGAAGCATTATCGTTGTTGTCTTCATTACTGTCGTTAGAAGAAGAGGAATTCAAATTTGTAAATTTCTTGTTTGAACGTGATATACGTTTATTTTGGCTTAAATTTTCCTTGTCAGAAAGATCTAAATTGGAATAATCTTGAGCAAGCTTTACTTTTTCAATTCCTGATTCGTAAGTACCTAAAAATTAATGGCGATTACAACATAAAATTTCAATATTAAACAACAAGTTTTAGGGAGAGTTCACACCTTAGCAAAAAAAATAGCTACCCGAGTCGAAATTTTTAGCCTAGATTAAACCTACAAGTTTTGTCGAATTTTGAGAACCAATGTAAGCTTTAATTCATATATATAGATATAACATTACATTGGCTATTGCCCTCCTTTGATTCTAAAAATTGTTACTTATTGCCGTTTTTTCCATGTGGAAGCTCAAAAGAGTACCTACTGAGAACCTCTAAAAAGGCTCCAGGTTCTATAAATATGTATTTCTAGAAAATAAATATTCAAAATTACTTAATAATTTATTATCTCATATACTCTACTTGCATTTAATGTATGGATCTTGATTTCAATAAACAATATATTAATTATTATAATTTGCTTAACTGTAAATAGGCTACTATAAGCAAATATTATATAAATAATATTCACTTATCTCTTACATATCTATTTGCAGTTAAGTAAATTACATAATTAATGTATTGCGCTTATTGAAATTAAGATATGCATTAAATACAAATAAAGTAAATGTGGTAATAGAACATTAAATAATTTCGAATTATAGGTCAAATATGTAATAAAATATTAAATAAAATTTTGAATTTCAATTGTTTTTTGTTTATTCGAATAAATTTTTAGTTATTTATAATACTAAATATAATACTGAGTTGCACTTAATTTTAAAAAATATTTTTTACTATTCATTTGTTATTATTTATTTTATATTATAACATTTATTATATTAATCTGAAATAATAGAAATTGAACTCAATTATAAATTGAATATTAATATTTTTATTGCTAGAAATTTCGATAAGATTTGGAGATTCAAAAGAGGTAGGAGTTGTAAGAACGAAAGTAGGAATTGTATATTTAACATCAATAAAAATAAGGGTTTTCTAGGACAACAAGATTAAAGAAAGGCCAAAAGAAGACATAACATTTTCAAGATAGAACTTGTAGGTCAAGGAACATTATTAGAGGCACAAATAACCATGTATGAGGTTTATAGTAGGTTTTAAATTTCGACTCGGGATAATCAGAACTCGCGTTGATAGTAAGCAGTACAACGGAAAAACTCTTGTACTGGTTACTACTAGTGCAAATTTTTATTGGCTATTACTTTTCTATCAGAGTGTAAATTCTCTCTTAAGATTGTAAAATAATTTATTCACTTGAGGTTCCAAAAATGCGCAAAATTTTGTGAGCAATCCAAGTACTATCTGGAGAAATTTCTTTCTTGATTGTCTGACAAAGTTTCTTTTCACTAGTATAAGGCGGCCAATGACACATTGTTTTGTTATCAAATAACCACAATGATGGCACCAACTGAAGTCCATCCTCAAAAAGGACTATTGTAAATCGCGACATCTTTAATCTCCTGTAAATATCCAAGTAGTAGTTGAAAAATTAAACTAAATTTGTTATTATATAAGACAGTATTATATTAATACGTTATTATCAGACTACGCATTATAGATTGAAGATTATAAATTACAAATAGAATTTGAGTAAAAATTGATATTTGTGATTTGCAATATATAATCAATCGTAAATAAACATATTTTCTCTCATCACTTTTTAGCAATTTTAGCAATTTGTAATAATGTTGAATAAGATATATATACAAACATAATATATTCGTTGGCCTTTATCTGACTCTACTACAAATTATACAATTTTAATTTCTTACAATTTGTTTTAATTGATTCAATTTTATTTTTTAAACACATAATATTCAATCAATATAGATAATTTTATTAAATTTAATACTATAATACTATATACAGGGTGTCCCAGACCTACCGTCAAACCTCTTCAGGGTAGATTCCTGATGTGATTCTGAGCCGAAAGTTCCTCTTGCAAAATGTCGAGGGTGTCCTAGTTTTTGAGTTATAACCGGTTACAGATCACCAATAAATGCGGTGAATTTTCTCGCGCTCAGGGACGTCACACATCGAAGAACCCCGCGCGCGTGTCTTGTATAACAATTTATTTAACGCGTTTCTCGTAATTATTTACTGTTCACTGTTCACTGTTCACTGTTGCACTTAATCCTCCACAGAAAGGGTAGAGTCAGGAAATGTCGCCGGTCAGTTCACACGGTCACACACAGCGTATCTTGCTTTTAACATGCGACGCGTTTTCGCGCACGTGTGTAGCAAGGTTACCATTGCGTCACTTTTTGACACTTTTCACTTAACAAACTGATCACTGATGACTTACCGAATTGTACGAAATTACAATACGCACGCGGAAGCCGTTAAGCACGACACAAGTGCAGAACTGTCAAGCACTAGCGTGAAGCGCAACGCGCTAGTGTGACAGAAAATCAATACGAGCGATACAAAGTATGTCTTATCGCGTCGATACGGAGTAATCGATACGATGTTTCTTAATAATAAAAATTAAATAAAACAAAGTAAAACTTTTATTTTTATTAAAAAATTAAATTATTTTTCATTAATTTTAATTTATTTATTTTTATAAATTAGTAGATATTAATTAATTATTATTAATATTAATTATTTATTTTTAAAAAATTTACAATATTTATTTTACATTAATTATTATAAGTATTACTGCTGTATTGCGCGTAAGAAACGGGCCGTTTGATTCCTGATAGACATCTCAATGTCATTGCTAAACGTCGTGCTCGTACGGTAAACAACGAAGAGAGGATCCTAGATCCGGTGAACAATGCTCCAGAAATGAACGTACGCGAGATGAGTCGTAAGGTCGCAATCTCGCGTAACACTGTTCACCGTGTACTGCGTAATAACAGATTTTGCTGCACAAATCTGAAAATATAAAGTAACTCATATGTATGTTGCATGTTTATCGCAAGCATACCGTTTATCATACAAAATAACATTGTTATTGTCGTACCTATTTCACAAGAGGTGTTCAAATTGGCCACCATCGCATTCGACGCAGAGCCTTGCCCGTCGCAACAGACTGCGTTGTGCGTTGTTTACCATTTCCGGTGTTATTTTTGCGAATGCCTCAACAATCTTGTCGCTCAATTCTTCACGATTGTCGATGCGTTCACGGTAAACGTAATTTTTCACCGTACCCCAAAGAAAAAAATCTAATGGGGTCAGGTCTGGTGATCTCGCTGGCCATTGCACGGGACCTAGGCGTCCGATCCATCGGTTTTCAAAAATTTCATTTAATACTTGACGCACCATCCTACAAGTGTGCGGCGGGGCTCCGTCTTGCTGGAACATCATGCGTATTCGCTGATCCAGCGGCACGTTTTCTAATAGTTCCGGCAAGTTATTTCGCAAAAATTGTGTATACGATTGACCTGTCATTCGCGCTGGCAGTTCAAACGGACCAATCTGAAAAGATAAGAAAATGAATTCTCGAAACTTTGCTTGATCAAGGAGAATATACTTACAATTGCGTTGTTCAGCACGCCAGCCCACAGATTTATACTAAACCGATGTTGAAAACTTCGAATCCTGTACTCTCTTGGATTCTCGTCCGCCCATAAATGTGTATTCCGCATATTGAATACATCATCGCGCGTGAAATGCGATTCATCCGTGAATAAGATTTCACGCGCGAAACCAGGTCGATCATACTCCTGGTCTAAGAGCCACGTGCAAAAACGAAGTCTTGCAGCAAAATCCATTGGCAACAAATGTTGCACTCGCGTAAAATGATACGCACGGAATCTGTTATCACGTAGCACGCGGTGGACAGTGCTACGTGAGATCGTGAGCTCGCGGCTAATCTCGCGTACGCTCATTTCTGGAGCATTGTTCACCGTATCCAAGATCCTCTCTTCGTTGTTTACCGTACGAGCGCGACGTTCAGCAATGACATTGAGATGTTTATCAGGAATCAAACGGTTCGTTCTTCGCGCGCGATGCAACAGTCGCAAAATGACATGTGGATTGATTTGTCTCCGCCCCGGAAAACGAGCGTTATATTCTCGCGCGGTAAGGAGACAGTTCTAACCACACTCTCCGTAAATAATTAAAATATCACAATACTCTGCTGCAGTGTACTCCATATTTTACAAACGTTTTATTGCATTATTGTTAAAAAGTGGGAATGCGAACAAATGATATACTAAATAAAAAAAGAATAATGTTATTTAGTACATCATTTATTCGCATACTCGCGCCGTACTTTACTCTAATGTCATAAAACGTTTATGAAATATGGAGTACACTGCAGCAGAATATTATGACATTTTAATTAAAAATTAAACTAATTATAAATATTGTAAATATTAATTGTAAATATTAATGCATGTTATACTGTTCTAATACTTATAATAATTAATGTAAAATAAATATTGTAAATTTTTTAAAAATAAATAATTAATATTGTTGTGTGTCGTAACACAACGTATCGCTATAAGGTTAATTAAGTTAAATACCAAAATAAAAATACTAAGAAAGAATTATTTAGCAAATAAAGAATAACGATGAGGCTGCAGAGAAACAACCTCGGATTCAAGGTGACACGAATCAGCAATCCGAGAAATATCAACAATAACATATCAATAATATTACAAAACTCTTGATTGCCGATTCGTATAAATACAGTCGCGCGCAAGCAGCGACGGATTCAGTTTACGATACGCGAATACACCGACTCGTTTCCCCGTGTCCGTACACGGCTCACGAAAATCTAACACCGTCCTGGCGGTTTGTGAGTGATTAAATAAATTGTTCGAGTCAAGGTTTGCGTCCAGTTATTCCACACCTCTAAGCAGTGCGTCCTGTTCCCCAAGCGGATCTCGAACTTACGGTTGCGATCGGAAAGACAACGCAACATAAATTTGGTGGCAGCGGTGGGATCCGCAATTACCGAAGTTCATTCTGGACACCCGATAATCGGATATCGGCAGTGGTAACAGAGGGACCACTGAGAGAATCTATCACCTGGAGCTACAAAAGTGAGGTGAGAAGGCAGTGTGGAAAATCGCCTGGATTCACAAGGCGACGACAGTCCGGGCAACAAAGCGGCGGAAAGGTGCCTGGCGGAGCAACGACCAAGCTGAGTCAGCGTAACCCGAGAGGACGACGACAGGCAAGGATCGCGACCTACCTCAACAACGGATCAGCTAACCAGCAGCGTGCATCATGCGAGCGAGCGGCCTAATGTAAGTCAATAATAAGAAATAATATTAGGAAAAGCGAATGTCCGGGAAACGAGAGAAATTAGGCTTCCAATTTTGGTTGAACGACAACCGAAATCATAGTGAGGCGTTAGATAGCTCCGCGAACGGAGAGGAAAAGCGCGCAATCGTAGAATCCCAACCAAACCAATCTCGGTTGATCCGCAACCAAGATCAACGAGCGTTGAGCGTAAGCGAACAACGTAGTAAGACGACAGGAAAGAAAACTGGAAATAAGAAGCAAAGTACCGGGGACGCGAACACAGATACCATTTCGAAAAAACCAACCGTTGAGCGCAATCGTACATTGCTAGGGCTCGACAGTGCTTTGAAAGCTACTCGCGAGGACAAAAAACCGCGACAAAGTAGGCATCTGCCAAGTAGAACTCCGAGTCACGTATCGGAATACAGTGAGTTCGCACTCACATCTTATGATAGTTGCGTTTTCGACCCAGACGAGTTCCGCACTGAAGTAAAAATGAATAATGATCAAGAATTACCGAAGACTACCGAGTCAGAAATCGACCGGGATATTGAGTTATTAAGAAAGGAAATGACGCAAAACGCAGGGGCAAAAACTGAAGACGCGACGCGAAACTCAGAGCTAACAGATACAATGATGGACTTTGTGCGCGAAATAAGACAACAGTTGACCGAAATGCAAGAGCAATTCCACGAACAAATAGAAAACGTACGGGGGCAACAGCAAGAGTGGCAGCAACGGCTCTTAGCTATACCGGGCCAACGAGAATTGAATGTACCACTGACTACTAGGCGCGTAACTGATAACGCGGATGTAGCATACGGACGGGGTATGTCGGATATACGAAATAGGCCGATAGCCATGCATGGGTATATGCAACTAAAAGAAGCGCGAAGCTTAATCCCAGAGATTGACGGAACGTCACAGGCTAAAATACAAGAGTTCCTCAGCGCGAGTACTTACGCGGTGGAAAGTATAGACCCTTTGGGAGAATTACAGTTGCTGAAGGCGATACTGTGTACTAAGTTAAAGGGAAAGGTCTTGCTCGATTTTCAAACAAGAGATATTCAAACGTTCGTGCAATTAAAACGAGAAATAGAAGCAGGATATACAACTCATAAGAGTATAACGCACTTGCAAATTGAATTTAACACGCTAAAGCAGAAGCATGGAGAGAACGCCCAAGCTTTCGGTACACGAGCAGATCAGCTCGCGATGAAACTTTACGAAGCGATGATCGATGGAAAAAGTCTCACGGTCATGGAGAAAAATACAATAAAGACCACTATACAAAACTTAGCGTTACAAAACTACCAAATCGGACTAAACGAAAGCATTAAAACTATAGTACGCGCACGCAATTACAAAACGCTACAAGAGGCGATTGCGATAGCGACGGCTGAAGAAAAATTGCAAAGTCCGTATTCCGAAAATAGGAATTATAACAAATTCAGTAATAGTAACGGCGCAAGAGAAAAGATACTAAAATGTATCAAATGCGGCAAATTGGGTCATGAAGGGCGTGATTGCAGAATAGGACGCTTTCATAATTATAATAACCGGTATCAATTACCGAGAGCTAGCGGCCAGAAGGTCAACATGATGAACATATTTTGTAAACATTGCAAAAGATCGGGGCACAATCAAGATACCTGTTGGTCATTGCATGGAAGGCCAGACAAGGACGACGCCCGAACGAGGAAAAACGCCAAGCAAGGCGAAGGAGAAGAGGCAAACATAAAAACAGCACGACCCGCAAAAACATTGCAGATAGCATCAGTAGGCGAATATGCGCAGGCCGAACTTAATCTAGATTTAATAGCAGTACCTATGCAAGAAATTCGAGCAGCACGGGCAGTTATGCTCGTAGATACAGGAGCTGCAATAACTTTAATTAAATTGAAAACCTTAAAAGAAGAAACTTTAGTTTACGATGAAAAGATAATGATAATAGGCGCTACTGGACAGAAGGCCGAAACGTTGGGCACGATAATGGCTCACGTACTATTGAAAGGGCAAGTTATTACGCATAAAATGCATGTGGTGAAGGACAATTTTCCGATAAGTCATGAAGGAATATTAGGAGTTGATTTCCTTAAAAAGCACGTGATGAAATGGGATTACCCCACTAAGCGACTAACGATAGGGGACACCAAATTTAAACTATTTCCGTGCCGACCAGTCACATTGAAGTCACGAAGTGAGACCATAATATCCGCCACTACAAATAAAAATATGACAGGAATAGTGCATGCATTGGAAATGCAGCCGGGAATTATCATAGGAGGTTGCGTGACGACAGCTCAAGATTACGGTTGTGTCATAAGCGTAATCAACACTACCGATAAGCCGGTAGACATACAGACTCCACACGTAGAGTTAACATTGTTAGAAGCGGAAACAGGAATTCAAGTATTT
This sequence comes from Linepithema humile, assembly GCF_040581485.1. Taxonomy (NCBI): domain Eukaryota; kingdom Metazoa; phylum Arthropoda; class Insecta; order Hymenoptera; family Formicidae; genus Linepithema; species Linepithema humile. Next base: position 17,289,507 of record NC_090130.1, on the reverse strand, counting down.
AATACTGAAGTTAACAAGGCAACAGATAAGCCAATGTCTCGTTTGGAGAAAATAAGAGACGCATTAAGAATTGAACATTTGAATAAGGAAGAGCAAAAGGCAATAGCAAAGATTTGTGAAGAGTACAGCGATATCTTTCATATAGAAGGAGAACCGCTGACTCATACCGTGGCGATGAAACACGAGATCGCGACGCGGCCGGGAACGGCGCCCGCCAACACGCGACCGTACCGGTTGCCGGAAAAGCATAAAAAAAAGGTAAAAGCTAAACGGTATTACGACAAACGGGCTAATCAAGTCATCTTCCAGGAAGGTGATAAAGTGTTATTATATGATGAAACGTTACAACGAGGACGTTCAAAGAAATTAGAAACGTTATGGTGCGGGCCATACGTAATAGTAAAAAGGAATTCGGAAGTAAACTACACTATTAAAAAGGGGAGGAAAGAGATGACGGTGCATGCGAACCGTTTAAAATTATTGGTCAACGTTTGAAAAAATTACAAGTGTAAACTCGTATGTTAAGAATGAGACTATATTTGTAACGTTGAAATTGCCACTTGTAACATATCCGAAATACAGGTTAATAAAAGCCATACCTTTACCTGTCCCTGACCAACGCGGGATATTTGTATTTACCGAGATTAACCAACAATTGTTTGCTGTAAATTTAGAATTATCCGTATATCTAGCGATAAGCGAAGAAAACTTAGAAAAATGTATTGAGATAGACAAGAAATATATATGTAAATCGGATAGTCCGATATATAATATTAACCCTCGAGCGTTATGTGAAGTACAATTGTATGTAGGTTTGACAAAAAGGGCAATTTGCGGAAATAAGTATGTAAGTTTTAACCAAACTATTTGGATTGCATTAACGAAGGAAAATTCTTGGTTATATTCGACTAACAGCGAACAAGACGTAATGATTACTTGTTTAAACCATAAGGAAATACAGACCAAAATCACACGAACAGGTAAAATAACTCTATTAAATAATTGTAAAATAATTGCGAAGGACATGACCCTGAACACAGGAACAATAATAGAAGGCCCGAACATTCAGGCATATATACCACGTTTTAATCTAACGGGAAAAATAGAAGGTATAACTAATGGTGAAACGAGCATGGAAATCAAACCGTTAAAATTGAAAAAGATGATACAAAATTCAAAGGAATTAATAGATTTGGGAGAAAAAATAAGAGAAGTAGACGACGAGTTAACAGAGGGAAAAATTATTCAACCCTTGACTTTGTATCCTGTGGTCACAAGTTCGCTTGCCATCGTGATTATTGTATTAGCACTAGGCATAGGAGCAATACTATTATTACGAAAAAGAAAGACTACTGCGGAATAATAGGTAGACGGTAGGACAAGAACTAACTGTAAAACTATACACTCGCACCGCCTACTCCGCACGGAAACTCCGTACCTACATTTCCTTCCATTCGCGGGGGAGGGATGTTGTGTGTCGTAACACAACGTATCGCTATAAGGTTAATTAAGTTAAATACCAAAATAAAAATACTAAGAAAGAATTATTTAGCAAATAAAGAATAACGATGAGGCTGCAGAGAAACAACCTCGGATTCAAGGTGACACGAATCAGCAATCCGAGAAATATCAACAATAACATATCAATAATATTACAAAACTCTTGATTGCCGATTCGTATAAATACAGTCGCGCGCAAGCAGCGACGGATTCAGTTTACGATACGCGAATACACCGACTCGTTTCCCCGTGTCCGTACACGGCTCACGAAAATCTAACACCGTCCTGGCGGTTTGTGAGTGATTAAATAAATTGTTCGAGTCAAGGTTTGCGTCCAGTTATTCCACACCTCTAAGCAGTGCGTCCTGTTCCCCAAGCGGATCTCGAACTTACGGTTGCGATCGGAAAGACAACGCAACAATATTAATAATAATTAATTAATATCTACTAATTTATAAAAATAAATAAATTAAAATTAATGAAAAATAATTTAATTTTTTAATAAAAATAAAAGTTTTACTTTGTTTTATTTAATTTTTATTATTAAGAAACATCGTATCGATTGCTCCGTATCGACGCGATAAGACATACTTTGTATCGCTCGTATTGATTTTCTGTCACACTAGCGCGTTGCGCTTCACGCTAGTGCTTGACAGTTCTGCACTTGTGTCGTGCTTAACGACTTCCGCGTGCGTATCGTAATTTCGTACAATTCGGTAAGTCATCAGTGATCAGTTTGTTAAGTGAAAAGTGTCAAAAAGTGACGCGATGGTAACCTTGCTACACACGTGCGCGAAAACGCGTCGCGTGTTAAAAGCAAGATACGCTGTGTGTGACCGTGTGAACTGACCGGCGACATTTCCTGACTCTACCCTTTCTGTGGAGGATTAAGTGCAACAGTGAACAGTGAACAGTGAACAGTGAACAGTAAATAATTACGAGAAACGCGTTAAATAAATTGTTATACAAGACACGCGCGCGGGGTTCTTCGATGTGTGACGTCCCTGAGCGCGCGAAAATTCACCGCATTTATTGGTGATCTGTAACCGGTTATAACTCAAAAACTAGGACACCCTCGACATTTTGCAAGAGGAACTTTCGGCTCAGAATCACATCAGGAATCTACCCTGAAGAGGTTTGACGGTAGGTCTGGGACACCCTGTATACAGCCAACTTAAAAAATTAATATAAAATTAGTTTATTAATTTTATAGAATAAAATAGTATTAAATAAAAAAAGGAATATTCACACAGAATTGTCAGATTTTTATTAATTGGATTTATATATTATTAATATAATAAAAATCAATATAATATTTTGTTACATATCAATTGTCAATTATTTATAGAAAACATAATTGTGAAATAAATGTGCCAATTGTATCAATTGATAAAGTTAAAAAAAAAAATATTTATAATTATTTTTGTTTATTATATAATACAACGTTTAAATATAAATTTAAAGATCAAATAATAAAATAAATAAAATATAAGATATTTTATGTATGTATAATAGGAAAAACAATGCTTAAATTATCTTTATAAGGCATTTTCTACATTTTTGCTTCGATTTTTTTACATGGCCATGCACATATGCGATTCTCTTCAATCACAATTTTAATATTACTAGAACAATACAGGCGCGCGCTGCGCGCGCGCACTTATTATAATAATTTAATAATTAAGAATTATAGATGTATCAGGCTCTGATGATTGTTAAAATCAATAATATTCGATAGGAGCGTAAAGAGCCAACAGCCGGATATTCGTGCGAAGGTTATCGTATATTAGTTTATAACCATTAAACATTTACATTAAAAACAAACGTTAATAATTAAGAAATCAAAATATTTTAATAAATTTTTTTTATTTTAAATAACCGTCAAAATAATCTTCGCTATCAAGCTATCAAACTATCAGAATAATCGCGATAACCAATCAGCGTCGCGGAAAAGTATCAACAATACTTCCGATACATTCGAGTATCGATCTTTCATGCCTTTTTTAAGAATGGATTCAAGTAAATGATTTTTTTTATTCCAAGTAAATATTTACTTGAATCAAATAATTATATTTTTTATTCAAGTAAATTATTTTTTTGATTCAATTAAATATTTATCAAAATCAAGTAAATATTTATTAGCATTAAGTAAATATTTATTAGAATCAAGTAGATATTTTTTTGATTCAAATAAATATTTATTTAATTCAAATAAATAATTATTAGAATCAAGTAAATGTTTATTAGAATCAAGCCAATATTTATTGGAATCAAGTAAATGATTTTTTTGATTAAAGTAAATATTTATTAGAATCAAATAAATATTTATTAAAATCAAGTAAATATTTATTAGGATCAAGTAAATATTTATTAGATTTTAGTAAATATTTTTTGATTTAAGTAAATATTTTTCTTATTCAAATAAAAAATTTTTTTGATTTAAGTAAATATTCACACATTAGAATCAAGTAGATATTTATTTGATACAAGTAAATATTTTCTTGATTTAAGTAAATATTTATTAAAATCAAGCAAATATTTATAAGAATCAAATAAATATTTTTTTATTCAAGTAAATATTTCTTTGATTAAAGTAAATATTTATTAAAATAAAGTAAATATTTATTTGACTCTAATAAATATTTATTTGAATCAAGTAAATATTTATTTGATTCAAGTAAATATTTATTAGAATCAAGTAAATATTTATTAGAATGTAGTAAATATTTTTTTGATTCAAGTAAATATTTATTTAATACAAATAAATATTAATTAGAAACAAATAAATAATTTTTTAAATTTAAGTAAATATTTATTAGAATCAAGTAAATATTTATTAGAATTAAGTAAATATTTTTTTTATACAAGTAAATATTTTTTTTATTTAAGTAAATATTTATTTGATACAAATAAATATTTATTAAAATCAAGTAAATGATTTTTTTGATTTAAATAAATATTTATAAAAATTAAATAAATATTTATTAGAATCAAGTAAATATTTATTAGAATGAAGTAAATATTTTTTTGATTTAAGTAAATATTTATTTAATACAAATAAATATTTATTAGAATCAAATAAATAATTTTTTAATTCAAGTAAATATTTATTAGAATCAAGTAAATATTTATTAGAATCAAGTAAATATTTTTTTGATTCAAGTAAATATTTATTTCATACAAATAAATATTTATTAAAATCAAGTAAATAATTATATGACATTGAGATAACCAATCAGCGTCGCGATAAAACTGCAACAATACACTTCGATACTTTCGAGATTTCGATACATTCGACTATCGACTTCTCATGCCTTTTTTAAGAGTGGAAAAGTATTTGATTCGGAAGGTAGCAAGTGCAAACTTTTAACGTATTTTAGTTTTTTCCCAATAATTAATTTTCTGCAATTTTCAGTTTGTATTAAGTTTAAAATTAAGACTACAGTTCCATTTTTTAAGAGTACACAATTATTTTGTTTATTATCGCAGTTAATCAAGTATGAATGACTCTGAAGTATTTTGAATTGAGAAGTAACATTATATCCTTCAATTAGAGATCCAACTGTATGAGATTTCTTTAATAATATACAATCATTCAATTTAACACGATTTAAGTAGGTCTTTGAACCTAACATTTCTATTTCAGTGTATCGTTTTACTAATTGCTGAAGAGGTTTATCTGGTTTACGAATCAATTTTTTAATATATGTCATATGATTTTCAAATGGAAATGCACTAAACTCATCTAATGGTCCATATTTTTTAGCATCTGCACAAATGTGTAATAAATTGTGAATATTATGAGAAACATATTGTTCACCATAAATTTGAATGAATGTATTAACAAAATACTCTAATAAACTTTGCGCATAGTCTATATAACTTATATGTTTTGAAAGAACTGGACTTAGAAGAATTATCATTGCAACATGTAAACTTAAAAAGTTTAAATAAACATCTTTTCTTAAAACATTTTTTAATACGACTGGACCAGTATATAGGAGGAATTGTCTAAATTCTGTTGCTTTCCACAGCCTAAAATCTATTAAAGATTTCGGTCTACGATGATATTCATAAGGCATTGTGTTTCGTAAGTTAACTAACGCTTCTGATATGATTTGTTTCATATTATTTGAAAGTTTCACTGAACTTGGTCCATTATGCCAAAGTAAAATTAGTTTCTTCACAACTCCTAAACATATTAGATGCATATAATCTAGTGGTACGTCTGTTACAGGTTTAAAATTAGGAATGCTGGTTAATATTATTTCTCCTGTGTGATAATCATTATCTTTATGATTAATAAAATCTTCATCTGATCTTAAAATAATGTCAGTATTTATCGAGAGAAAACATATTCGACCATTAATGTATTTTCCTCGAATAGTACATTTCGTACAACTATTGTAACCATTATGATTTTTAACATTTAAAAGAAAAGCTTTAGCTGGAGCATCACATATTAAACCTTGTATCTTAATCTGTATCTTAATTTCAACCCTTTGTCCGTTATGAATTAATGGATTATTTATTACGTCAATTGCTTCATCAACAAACTTTTGTAGAAAAACATTATTATTTGCAAGTTTTGCTTTTCCATAGTATGCTCCAATAATATATATTGCTTTCGTAACAGAATTGAGACATAGTATAGGCCACAAAGCATTATTACTAGATTTTGTAATTGGTAATCCGTCGACATTTATAAAAACTTTAAGAACATTAGTCGAACCTATTTGTTGTATATGTTCTTGTAACATTTTTTCAAGAGCTTTTTTAAAACCAAAATGATAATAATTTATTTCTGCAGGAATACATTCCACATTTCTGGTAGTATGTAGCAAAGTTCGCGAATCTTTAGGAAATGGTAAATTTGTACGTTTTCGCAAAATAAGCAACAAATTAGTTAGAGCTTTGTGCGATATACAATTATCTATATACTAATTATACAAATCTTTTTTAAACTTATCAAAATTATTTTTTGAGTTTTTATTGTCAGTTTTATCACCAGAATCACTTTCAAAATTAACTTCATTAATTTCGCTTTCTGACGGTGAATCTTCAACTGCACAAGATGATTCTACGTCTTCGAATTTGTCAGTTTGATCTATATTATTAACAATATCATATCCAACTGTATTATTGATTAAATTGTCATTGTCGTCACTGTCGTCATCATCTGCATCAGTACTCAGTTTTGGAATCATATTGATAGTATTATTTAAATTTCTAGATATTATTTTTGGACTGTTTTCATCAACGGAAGATATATGATAAGAGCAACCCGGTGTTGCCTCAAATGTGGTATCTATATCGACAGCTGTATTATTTGTAATTAATCTTCGAACGTGTCGCTGAGAATAAAACGAAAATCTTTTCCTTTTCTTATCCATTGAAAAAATATGATAATATATACTCACTGCAAATTATTTTTCAAATTTTCTGCACCGTAAATCGTCTGAAATTAGACCTGTAATAATATATAAAACATTAATTTTTCTTAAAGGCATAGAAACAAAAAAAATTAAGATTATTATCTAAGACAATTGTTGTTTGAAGCGGAAGACACATATGAGATCAATTATTAACACAACGACCAGTTAAAAATAATTATTGAAACAGATTTATTAAAAACTACTCGAGAAGTTACACAGAAACTAAAATGTTGAATAATATACATGTAGATTCTAATTTTTATTTTAGTTTTTATTTCGATTAATACAATTTGTTATAAGTTTAAATATATGTATCTATTTTACATTGAAGGTTATAAAAACCAAGACATTATTCTTGCATCAACATAATATATTTTTTTTTTGTTTGAGGGCCAGAAGGGCCCCCCCGGGACGAGGAAATCTTCGACAAGACACACTCCCGTCGTGCAAGGACTGAGGATTGCAAGCCCTCAGCCTGACGGGAGGTAGTGTCGGATTCACAGCCTGTCCTAACCTTGGTCAGGAACAGACTGTGCCTACCGACTAAAACCTCGTCCCAGACAAATCCACTCGTACGCCGCCGTGTTAAGCGAGAGACCAGGGCTTACGATCGAGCGCATCTCTCCCAATCTCCCCCCTAGGCCGATCCTGGTAATAGGATCCAGATCCCCAACGGTCCAGATTGTAGTCCAGACTTCCATATCCCCGCTACCACCTTCATGGGCCCGACGAGGGTCCTGGTTGGGGAGAACCTGACCGGTCAGGTTCATGCCCACGCGCCTTCTTGGTGTCCGCCTGAGGGAGGCTGGTCGAATCCTCCCTTGGTCGCTTCGACTCTCCCCCACCCACCGACTCAACCCCCATTTCTGGCGATGAGAGGAGAAGGGGGGGGGGGTCAGTTGGGACTCCTTGCTTCTTTCTTCTCTGGGCACCGCTGCTCCACCCGGAACACTCAACGGAGGAATCGGGGGACAGTCAGTACTCCCCGTCTTGTGAGCCGATGGAAGCCCCTTTAGGGCGCACAGCGGGCAATGCGGTCTCTTCCTGCATACACCCGCTGAGTGTCCCTCTTCTCCGCACCTGTAGCAACAGCGGACCCGATCCATAGTGGATGGGCACCGCATCTGCACGTGTCCCCGGCCCAAACACTTAAAACACTGGGCAGGGCGGCTTTGAAGGAGCTTCACCCTGGCATTTGCCCAACCAATGTTCACTGAACCCGCATCTGCAAGCTTCAGTGCTGTATCCGCAGGACACTGGGCCCAGACCAGGCTCAGGCCCCTACGACCTGTAGTCTGGACCCTGCCCAGACGGATCTCCTCAGCCTCGCAACCTCCTTCTCGAGATTGCCGCGATTATTTCTCCACGGGAGATATAGTCCTCCAGGCCGATGAGTCGAAGGTCCAACCTTCTCGTGGGCCTGGAAACCCTCACCTCCTCCGCTCGGTCCGCCACTGTCTTCTTGATCCGGCTCGCAAGCACGTCCGCCTTCTGTCGAGACTTCTCCCCGGAGATCTCCAGAAGGATTCCTCCGTTCCGTGCCTTCCTCAACTGCATGAACTTAATGTTAAATTCCTTGAGGTCAATCTTATCCCTCGCAGTCTTCATCACATCCGTGTAACTGCCAGTGGTGTTAATCGCCACAGCCGCAGTACGCGGAAGCCTCCTCTTGGTCTTTGCGCGGGAGAGAGCGCCCTTCGAGGGCTGCGCCTTCCGCGTTTTCCCCTCATCCCTCTTGGCAGCGATAGGAGAGGGTAAGGGAGGCCCTTGAGGCCCCTTTCCCCTCTTTATCCTGCCTCCTTTCCCAACCGTGGTCCATTGGGGTTCCGTCTCCCGTGAGGGAGGGACGGGCTCCTCACACGTCAAATCTCCCTCCGATATGGCCACCACCTCTCGAGATGGAAAGGGTCCTCGGGGGGGTATAGTGGTGGACTTTCCCTTCTTTTTCTTTTTCCTTTTCTTATCCTTGTCTCGCATAGGGGGAGGGACAGCTCGTGCGGAATGCACAGCCAACTCCAGTTGCGCGATGCGGTCCTCCATCCTCTTTATGGCGGTCGACATGGAGGCCAACGACCTGTTGACCTCCATGACGAGTCATAACCCCACCTTACCACCAGCGTCAGAGGTATGGCGCCTGGCATCCGTCTCCACCTCCATGTCCGTAGCGGAGTCGATCGGAGCAACGGGGGCGTTCCGAATGCCACACCCATCCGATCGCCCCAACGGGTCCCTACCAAGAGTAGGAGACCTTGGGTCTCTGATAAGGGGCCCCTCCGAATTAGGAGGATTGGCCAACTTATCCTTGAGAAAGCGCACCGCGTTCTCCGATCTGGCCAACTTCCTCAATAGATTATCGTTTTGGGCCCTATAGGCCGTATTGTCCCCCTCCAAAGTATTTACTCGGGACCGTAAAAATCCCGGATCCCCCACCTTGTCCGCCCTGTTAGAAAGGGTCCTCAAAACATGCCTCAGAAGATACACATTCACCTTTATTGAGCCGCTAAGGGATCCCTTGATGTTAGTGGATGTCATCCTCGCGTGCTCAATCTCGTCAAGGCATTTGTCGGCATGTACGACAATCTCCCTCGAAGTTCCTCGCTCCATCTGTTTGAGGCGATGCTCCGCATTGCCTTTCTGACCTCCAGTGAGAGGTGGGGGGCGCACCATTAACATGGAGGTCCCCGCGGCCTCCTCCTCTTCCTCTGTCAGTGGAAGGTTCTTGTCCTTCTTCTGGGCCTTTCCCTTTCCAATTCCCTCCGTTCCCATATTGGACAGAGCCTTAAATGGATCTGACCCATCCTTCCTGGTCCTACCCCGGGCCGTGTGTAGTTCCGGGAGACGAAACGGTCCCTGGGAATACTCCCCTCCTCCGCTGGTGCGAGAGGCAGGCCTGGAAGGGCCCGCTTCTTCACCCGAATCCTCATCTCCCCAGTCCGGGTCCCCTGCTCTGCTGGGAGGGCGTGGGGTGGCGTCTTCCTCTCTATAGGAGTCGACCACATCCACCACCTCCATGGCGGATTCCTCCTCCTCCTTTTTCTTCCCCTTTTCAGGAGCTGACCCCTTCTTCACAGTAATGGTACCAGGGGCCAGTCTTTCATGGGACGTCACCCTGGGTGCGTGGTCCGAATCCGACGATTCCAGACTCCCATGCATGACATCCTCCAGAAAACTGCTTCTTCTTTGCCTCTTTTTAAAAACAGGGGGGCCAACTTCACCTCTAAGTCTAATAGGGGTGTTGTCCACTTTTTGTGGAGACACCCGTACTAATTGACCGTGTACGTACGGTTTGCCCTTATCTTTTAAGTATCCCATAGCCCTAATCACCTCTTCTTTTTGTTTCAGGTCCTCACCCAGAAGGTCGACACTCGCCGCCAGGACAACACATGCATGCAGGTAAGTATCCCTGATCTTCTTTCTTTTCCATTTTTCAGGAACTACACCCCGCGAAAGACTCTCATAACGAGTTCACACCCTGATGACGCAATCCGCCATATCCTTCGTCGACGTATGGATCGTGCTCTCTCCACCCAACCCAGTAGACAGAATGCCCCGAGCAGACTCAGTATCACACCTACAGTATTCCTTACCACACCCAAGTCTATCCGCAAAAAAGCAGAAAGCCTTAGCCAGGTCGAACACAAAGCTCACACACTTTTGTGGCAGTAAACTGTCACTCCTCGCAAGTAGAGTATCCATCGAACCGATCACAGAATTGACCAGCGGGCTCGGTGAACACCCGCTAATCAGCCCATCACTGGATGACGACGCAGCAGGAGCCGGGACAGGACTCCCACTACGCCGGTCCCTGGGGGTCCGAATCCCCTGAGACGGTAAACTTGTTCCTTGTTTGCTTGCCATGTCCGTATAAGAAAACTTGGTTTGTTGACAGTGTGTCCTTCACCGGATTTAATTTCAGAGTTTTTCCTCTCTTAGACCGACTGCTTACCTAAGGCTTACGAGCTCGGTCTACCCGGGTCTTTTTACAGAGGTTTTTCCTCTCTCACAGCCCGTGATAGTGCCACCACACTATCACCGGCCCCCGACCCCACAAACTGGGATTACGGTATGTGACGCTATCGCCCCCCCTCGTGCAATGGGGGCTCGACCGTTATGCCGGAGCACCGGCGTGCTAACGAGGCTGGTCAGGCCCCGGCTTTTTTATCGAGGTAAGCTCCTCTATCCCGGTGGAGTGAATAACACTCCTAACGGATCCAGGCATCCGGGCGATTGAAGTCAGGGCCGCCAACCCCTACCGGCTAATCGAGACAAGTCCCTTGAGGGGTAGCCGGACCCCCGTTCCCTCCTAAGAAGGAACTGTGCGCTCTTAGCACCGCAGAAACACCTTTTCAGGTATTCCCACGGTGAGCCCTCTCACCACGACAAGGTGGCGCACAACGAGAGGGATCAACATAATATATAATTCAATTGCATCAACCTAATATATATATATAACCTCTTCGTGACACACATGTGATACTTTATCTATTTCTTAAACAATTTATATACACGTGAATATTTTTTTTGTATGAAAGCTTATGATTTTTCCAAATTTCAGAAATCTAACCTTCTTATCTCTTTTGTAACGGCTATTAAAACCTACAGCTTTTTGTATTAAAAATACACAAAATCAATATTTTATATGTCAATTGTAAGTATATAATTGTACGTACCTTTGACGTGTGAGACAATTAATTATTATTATATATCTTCGACAGAGAAATCACACACAAAAATCAGTTATATATCAGAATTTGTTAGAATAATTCTTAGAACATGTAACCTGATGTAAAACCACATGTAACACATACGGTTCCAGTATGCTATCTGATCGCGCTATAAGAACGCGATGTGTCGTGACGCACTCACAATCAGTGGAAATAATAGCGGGTTTACGCGGTAATTTTAAATGTTCAAGTTTCAGCACGGCTATTTTAAACAATTATTGTACCCTGAAAATTTCAAATAAAAATTTAGAAACTATTTTTATTTTTTTATATTAAAATAACAAAATATACTCTGAAAATAAACACCAGCTTCAGAAAAATAAGATATAAAAGCAGTTTAATGAAAAAATATATAGTAAAATAATTTATATAATTTATAAAAAATTATATAAAAAATTTTGTTTTTTTTAATAATTTCTTTTTATCGGATAACATTTAATTGTTTATAAGCATTTTTTAATGCCATAAATTTTATTTGTGCAAAAAAACGATTATTTATAAAAAAAGGGCGTTCTAAAATATATAGCTATCTCGTATCTCTTTTACATATACCCAGGGAGAACAACAGGTCTAAGAAACGTCTAATAGACGTCTATCGACGTCTATTAGATGTCTATAGACGTCTATTAGACGTTTCTTAGACCTGTTGTTCTCCCTGGGTATGCATTATTAAATAAAAGGTCTCAGAAACCTCTCAAAAATACTGCATTTGTAATATTACAAAATACTATCTTGCAGGCAGTGGCGCACTCAAGTTATTTTTTCAGGGGGGGTTTAAAATTCACACACACACGCGCGCGCGCACACACACAAAATGAAACAATATGACCATAAGTCAGGACAGTGACGCACACAAGGGGGGGGGGGGTTGACCCCCAACTCCCCCCCTCCCAAAAATTTTTAATATGCTCTATTTTTTTATTAACTCAACAGCAAAAAGTAAGAAATCTGTAGTTAAATAAAGTGCGTTCAAACATTTGTATTTTTTGTCTGTTTTTAATTAGAGTCACAATTTTAATAATTTAAAATTTACACCAATATTTTTGCACACAAATAATTGATAGCCTCTTCAGCTATACTGTTGTTCGAACGTATATAATTTCTATTTTAAGATATTCATATTATGAAAGGATTAAGCAAGAATGGCCAAAAGATACTTTAAGCTCCTTAAAATATTGTGACATGTTACCGAACATCAAGATACTGCTACATATATTAGCGATACTACCTGTAACTAGAGAAACGAACGAAAGAGAACGAAAGATCTTTCTCCACATTACGTCGGTTAAAAAATTATTTAAAAAGTTCAACATCAGAAAACAGGTTAAATGGTGTAAGCCTCCTGCACATATACAATTATATGACTCCAACAGTTGATTCTATTATAAATAAATTGGCCGAAAAACGAAGAAAACTCAATATCAATTTATAATTATCCTATAAAAATAAATTATATTTTTTATTAAACAATGTAACATTTTTATATTTTTTAGTGTGCAATATAAAATTATCCTAAAATAGAAATTATATACGTTCGAACAGCAGTATAGCTGGAGAGGCTATCAATTATTTGTGTGCAAGAATATTGGTGTGAATTTTAAATTATTAAAATTGTGACTCTAATTAAAAACAGACAAAAAATACAAATATTTGAACGCATTTTATTTAACTACAGATTTTTTACTTTTTGCTGTTGAGTTAATAAAAAAATAGAGCATATTAAAAATTTCGGGGGGGAATTTTGACCCCCAAACCCCCCCTCCCTTAAGTGCGCCACTGCTTGCAGATACATTTAAAATGTAAGGTTTTAATTAAGATGATTACAGAAATATTGCAATTGTAATATTTCAAAAGATATAGTCTCAGAAACATTGTAAATGTAATGATACACAATTGAAATGTTGAAAGGTCCCTGCAACATAACTGAAACTTTTTGTGCTATCAGGGGCGTTATGCGAGACAAGGCTGTGTGTGCTCTATCAAAGCTTCAACAAGTAATAAACGTTTTATTAAAAATTTTATAAACCAATTTTTTTTAATAATTAAAAAGATATTGATAACTTAAGTCAAATTCAAATTCATAAATTTTGTATTAATTTGATCGCGCAATCCGCAAAGATGATAGCAGAGTAATGTATAAAAAATACAAAGATTGTTCGATGGCTCGTTTTTTCTTAATCAAACGTTTAATCCACAATACGTTATTTGCAATTGAATGTTCAATAATATTGTACTACTTATATTTTATAGACATTTATTAATTGCAATTTATTTTGTTTAAATTGTAATTTTGTTTTATCCGAAAGCTTTCAACTTATCACTTTGATATGAAATACATTATAATCTAGAATAATTGGCAATATAATTGTTAAAATAAAGATTTAATATAAGAAATAATAATTTAACTTACCAATTGTATCCTTGTTACATATGGTTTAATAGGGAGGACACTTTTTTGAAGATTTGAACTCCACGCAGCCAGAAAATAATAAATATACATAATTACATGCACGGAACAATTAATCAAGGTAACAAATGTTGCTCTTTCGTCTAACATATATTTTAAAAAATACCAGGCGAAAGCTACGTTTGACACGTGATGGTATACGTGCACACCGGAAACCTGATTCTGTTTTTTCCTTAACACAAATATATAGGTTTTAAAATAATTAAAAAATTTCAATAGTAGAATCCAGCACATCATATTGAAGAGCTAAAACGAATATTATCGCATATTTATAAAATGTTAAAATAACTAAAGAATTAAGTATTATTTCTTAAATTTTGATTATTTTAAACAATACAAGCAGCAATTATACAATTTAAAATTAAAAATTATAGAACGAGACTTATTATCTATTTAGCAATAATAATAATATTATAAATACATACTCTAATCGCACTAACAAGGGGAGCACCAGAGATTGTCCCCTCCGATTTCATTGAACTTAATATATTGTTGTGTGTCGAAAGACCACAACGTAATAATTATAGGTTAATTAGGCAATAACAATAATAAACATTTAGAAGGCCATTAATCGAGGCCACTTCTCGAGAATCCTGTGACAAAAGTTATTTAATTATTAAACAATTAGGCGCTGACGCGAGCACTCGTTCTTAGAAGCCCGAGTGTCACTTGCGTCTAAAGTAGGTTAAACAGATCAGCATTTTGGTAACACAATGGATCGATATAGTTCAAGTCTCATTGTGTTCCAAATACTGATCCGTATAAATTAAGGCGGCACACAAGGCGCCGCGGGTTTTTATCAGCAAAGTTCTGGACGAAGCACGACACGTCGCGTACACGCGTAACCACGGTAGTACGGTCGCCGAATAAGTGAGGTGACAAGTGTAATAAGAAGATACCAAATAAAAGCTATTCTATATATATTCAGAAGTGCTTAATTATTCTAAACTCTCCGAGCCAAAGCCCCCTTGACCAGCACGGCGAATCCCGAATCTATACGCAGCGCCTACCGCCACCAAAGTAGGCGCAACAAATTGGTGGCAGCGGTGGGATTCGCCATCTTTACCGTTTACCTGGATGTTCTGAATACCCTGATGACCTGGGCACGGCTGCAGCTGGACCAAGAAGCCTAACTCGAAGAGTTAAAAGCGCAGGCGCCAGAGCTAAAAAACAACGCAAAACGAAAGTTAAAGTGTTGAAACTGGTGACCAAGAAAGTGACAAGGCCGAAGCAACCCGCAGCAGCAAGCAGCAGAGGGACAGCGTGAGCCTAGCAGAACGCCGCAGGAGCTGAATCAGCGCAACCTGAGCAGAGCGGCCTTATCGCAGAGACGAACCGCGACCTGCCTCAACAGCCGACAGCCGGACGCAGAAGACAGCCCGACGCAACGGCACGAGCAGCGATTCAACATGCGAGCGATAATAATTCTGTAAGTTACTGACAAAAAATTGTACACTAAAAGTTAAGCGGCGTTAATGTCCGAGGAACGCGATAACCCCAACGTGCAACTTAATCGATCCTGGCTATTCAGCAGCCAGGGCCAACGAGCGATAAGCGCACTTATAAACCCGAGTCAGGGAACACAGCGTGCGACACGCGGAAATCGCGAACTCGAAACACAGAGTTCTAGTACCGAAAACGCGAGCGAGAATCCGGAAGTCCACGAGAATATAGAAGTAAATCGACACTACTCTTTCGGGGAAATAGATACTAGTCTAATACCCGAAAGCGAGGATAGGGAAACGCGTCGAAACAGACAAATAGGCAGTAGAACACCGAGTCGCGCGTCAGCAAATAGCGAGTCCGAACTGACCTCATACGATAGCAGTATATTCGATCCGCGCGAGATAAGATACCGGAGCACGATGGCCCAAGCACCGCGCAACATAACTGCCAGCGCGATAGACGAGGATATAGAATCGTTACGCGAACAACTAAGTAACGAGGGCGAAGAGACCGTAATAGAGGCTGGAACGCATAGAAATCGCGAAACTGAGCAGATGGAAATAATGGTCGAATTTATGAGCGACATGCGAGTTCAACTACAAGGGACACGATACATCCAAATCGTCCAGAGAAAAGCAAATTCGCGAATCTGTTAGAATTAATAAAGAAAGATGAAGTTAGATTAGCTGCACTAATAGACAGATTAAACAGTATCTATAAGGATTCATCAAATAGAAAGCGCGGACTGATTAACGGAATAGGTTCGCTAGCTAAATCGTTATTCGGCACTATGGACGCCGACGATGAAAAACAAATAAACGAACAACTGATGCTAATACAAAGTAACCAGAAGACGCTTACGCACGTAACGCATAACCAATTAAAAGTATTAAATACTACAATAGCGCATATCAGTGATTTAGAAGAAACCATCGAACAGAATAACGAAAGATTATACGATCTAGATAAGCGTATCTACAGCGGCACATTGTTAATTATCAAAAGCGAAGAAATAAACGAATATTATACTATTATTAATAAAATGTTAACCGATTTACAACGTGACGTACAGAACGTATATGACTACTTGTCCTACGCTACACACGGAATTATACACCCTAGGTTAGTTCCGGTAGAGCAAATTTTTAGCGAATTGCGAGCGATAACGCCACACTTGCCTCAAGGGACGCACTTCCCCTTTGCCCTCGAAAATAGTGGATGGCCGTTACTAGAGAAATTGACCACTGTTAACGCATATTATGCGAACGACACTGTGTACACTATATTAAGATTTCCACTTGTATCTTATCCTAAATATAAGTTAATAAAGATAATTCCTCTACCTGTCCATAACCATGGCGAACTATTTACCTTTACGGAAATAAACCAACATGTAATTGCCGTTAATCTGGAATTACCCTCCTATGTAACCATGACGGTAGAAAATTTAAGTAAGTGTGTAAAAATCGTAAATCAGTATATTTGTAAACCAGACAGTCCAGTATATTCTATAAATCCGAGAGCACTCTGTGAAGTACAGTTGTACGCGGGACTAGCGAAAGAAAATGCGTGCGACGTTAGATATATTAAATCTAACCAAACGATTTGGATAGCTCTAAGCAAAGAAAATTCATGGCTGTATTCGACTAATAAAGAACAAGAAATAATTATACAGTGCAAAAATAAAAGGGATATGCGAATCAAAATTGAACGCACCGGTAGAATTACATTAGTAAATAATTGTAAAATAATTACGACGGACATGACCATCAGGACTTTAACGTCAACAAGTGACACTAGCATTCAAGCCTTTTTGCCGAAATTTAATTTAACTCTAATAAAAGAGACGGTCATAAATAAGCCAGAGGAGGCAATCAGACCAATAAAATTAAAGAAAATCATCCAGAGCCCTAAGGAACTCATGGATTTAGGAAGAGAAATAAAAGAAATTAACAAGGAATTAGAAGAAAGTAATGTTGTGCAATTCAAAAAGCCAATATTTATTTATCCTATGGTCACTAGTTCTGTAGCCATCGTAGTTATTGTGTTAACTCTATTAATAGGAATGGTAATTGTTCTAGCAAAAAGAAAAAGGGAAACTCGAGAACTCTCGCAACCCCGGAATGCGTAAAATTGTAAATCATTATAACATGCACTACTCAGGCTACTACTGAGACAACTGCACTAAACAAACGAAAACTTCGTACCTCCGTTTTCTTCTTTTAACGGGGGAGGGATGTTGTGTGTCGAAAGACCACAACGTAATAATTATAGGTTAATTAGGCAATAACAATAATAAACATTTAGAAGGCCATTAATCGAGGCCACTTCTCGAGAATCCTGTGACAAAAGTTATTTAATTATTAAACAATTAGGCGCTGACGCGAGCACTCGTTCTTAGAAGCCCGAGTGTCACTTGCGTCTAAAGTAGGTTAAACAGATCAGCATTTTGGTAACACAATGGATCGATATAGTTCAAGTCTCATTGTGTTCCAAATACTGATCCGTATAAATTAAGGCGGCACACAAGGCGCCGCGGGTTTTTATCAGCAAAGTTCCGGACGAAGCACGACACGTCGCGTACACGCGTAACCACGGTAGTACGGTCGCCGAATAAGTGAGGTGACAAGTGTAATAAGAAGATACCAAATAAAAGCTATTCTATATATATTCAGAAGTGCTTAATTATTCTAAACTCTCCGAGCCAAAGCCCCCTTGACCAGCACGGCGAATCCCGAATCTATACGCAGCGCCTACCGCCACCAAAGTAGGCGCAACAATATGTTATACATCTATCCTCTCTCTAATTCATCTTAAAATAATAGGACCCACCTCTCAAGCATTCGCGAGAAAAACGCGTTTAAAGATTTACGTGTGTGTAATGTACCGTGTAGTAAGAACAGATTGACAGCTAAGCATCGTAGCCTAGTCGGTAAGGCGCCTGACTACAATACTGCGTATTACTGGTTCGAATCTTATTTTTTCCACTTTTTTTTTTTTAATTTTTCTCGCAACGTACTATTGTGGTGTATGTTTTTAAATATTTAGCCTGTAAAATAACTGTTTTAATTATACAATTGATTACATTTCAGAAATTATAATAAAATTCATCTATTTATTAATGTTTTTAAGGTTTTATGAATAAAATTTATGTAATATGAGAAAGTGTTAATAAAATATTTTATAATATATAATGAAAGGAAAGGAAAGTAAAAGGAAAAAGTCAATAAAAAAGTCAATCTTCTATAACAATATTCATAAGATTTTAATCAGCAAATTTTTAATAAACATATATTTAATCATCTTCGGAATGAGATTTATTTTCGGATGAGTTACATGTTTTGGGATGATATTCATCATAGAAACATACAAAACATAATATTTTGTTACAATGAGCACATTGAATAAAGCCCACATTTTTACAACTACATAATTTTTTAATTATTGCAATAGAAAAACATATTTCGTTCATATTGAGAAATATCGGTCTCTCTTCTATTAATTTTGATGCATACCACGCATATAAAAGCATCGGTTTAAAAACGGGAGCGCTCAACTGATGCAATAGCAAAGAATGTATTTTAATAGCATCTTCACGAGTACCTATTTCTCGTTGTTGTTGTAATAAAGTAGAACAATTTTGCAACTTTTTAATAAAATTTTTTACTTGTCATGCGACGTTTATTTTTTTCGGCAAGTAAAAAATTTTATTAAAAAGTTGCAAAATTGTTCTACTTTATTACAACAACAACGAGAAATAGGTACTCGTGAAGATGCTATTAAAATACATTCTTTGCTATTGCATCAATTGAGCGCTCCCGTTTTTAAACCGATGCTTTTATATGCGTGGTATGCATCAAAATTAATAGAAGAGAGACCGATATTTCTCAATATGAACGAAATATGTTTTTCTATTGCAATAATTAAAAAATTATGTAGTTGTAAAAATGTGGGCTTTATTCAATGTGCTCATTGTAACAAAATATTATGTTTTGTATGTTTCTATGATGAATATCATCCCAAAACATGTAACTCATCCGAAAATGAATCTCATTCCGAAGATGATTAAATATATGTTTATTAAAAATTTGCTGATTAAAATCTTATGAATATTGTTATAGAAGATTGACTTTTTTATTGACTTTTTCCTTTTACTTTCCTTTCCTTTCATTATATATTATAAAATATTTTATTAACACTTTCTCATATTACATAAATTTTATTCATAAAACCTTAAAAACATTAATAAATAGATGAATTTTATTATAATTTCTGAAATGTAATCAATTGTATAATTAAAACAGTTATTTTACAGGCTAAATATTTAAAAACATACACCACAATAGTACGTTGCGAGAAAAATTAAAAAAAAAAAAAGTGGAAAAAATAAGATTCGAACCAGTAATATGCAGTATTGTAGTCAGGCGCCTTACCGACTAGGCTACGCTGCTTAGCTGTCAATCTGTTCTTACTACACGGTACATTACACACACGTAAATCTTTAAACGCGTTTTTCTCGCGAATGCTTGAGAGGTGGGTCCTATTATTTTAAGATGAATTAGAGGGAGGATAGATGTATAACATATATTAAGTTCAATGAAATCGGAGGGGACAATCTCTGGTGCTCCCCTTGTAAGCAAAGTTGGATCTGGTATAAAACATAAAAAAGTATATTTCGAAAACCAACCACTAGATATGTGTTCCTTTACTACCCAAATGTTTGCCAATATTTGATCTATATTGTAGACCAACATGAAGGTTTTCAGCTTATATGGTGGCTTATTTTTCATGTAGCGAGGGCCAAAACTAAGAACGAAATACAAGTAAGCAAGAGTTATAAATATAACTTTGAAAGGTGAACTTATAAACAGCCAATTGCGAGTTAGTGACTCTGAAAAATATAATAATAATAATGCAATATTTAAAAACAAATACAAAATTTGTAATATACATATTACATATTATATATACATATTACATGTATATAAATATATATATATATATATATATATATATATATATATATATATACATGTAATATGTATATATAATATGTAATATGTATATTACAAATTTTGTATTTGTTTTTAAATATTGCATTATTATTATTATATTTTTTTCAGAGTCACTAACTTGCAATTGGCTGTTTATAAGTTCACCTTTCAAAGTTATATTTAAACTCTTGCTTACTTGTATTTCGTTCTTAGTTTTGGCCCTCGCTACATAAAAAATAAGCCACCATATAAGCTGAAAACCTTCATGTTGGTCTACAATATAGATCAAATATTGGCAAACATTTGGGTAGTAAAGGAACACATATCTAGTGGTTGGTTTTCGAAATATACTTTTTTATGTTTTATACCAGATCCAACTTTGCTTAGTGCGATTAGAGTATGTATTTATAATATTATTATTATTGCTAAATAGATAATAAGTCTCGTTCTATAATTTTTAATTTTAAATTGTATAATTGCTGCTTGTATTGTTTAAAATAATCAAAATTTAAGAAATAATACTTATTTCTTTAGTTATTTTAACATTTTATAAATATGCAATAATATTCGTTTTAGCTCTTCAATATGATGTGCTGGATTCTACTATTGAAATTTTTTAATTATTTTAAAACCTGTATATTTGTGTTAAAGAAAAAACAGAATCAGGTTTCCGGTGTGCACGTATACCATCACGTGTCAAACGTAGCTTTCGCCTGGTATTTTTTAAAATATATGTTAGACGAAAGAGCAACATTTGTTACCTTGATTAATTGTTCCGTGCATGTAATTATGTATATTTATTATTTTCTGGCTGCGTGGAGTTCAAATCTTCAAAAAAGTGTCCTCCCTATTAAACCATATGTAACAAGGATACAATTGGTAAGTTAAATTATTATTTCTTATATTAAATCTTTATTTTAACAATTATATTGCCAATTATTCTAGATTATAATGTATTTCATATCAAAGTGATAAGTTGAAAGCTTTCGGATAAAACAAAATTACAATTTAAACAAAATAAATTGCAATTAATAAATGTCTATAAAATATAAGTAGTACAATATTATTGAACATTCAATTGCAAATAACGTATTGTGGATTAAACGTTTGATTAAGAAAAAACGAGCCATCGAACAATCTTTGTATTTTTTATACATTACTCTGCTATCATCTTTGCGGATTGCGCGATCAAATTAATACAAAATTTATGAATTTGAATTTGACTTAAGTTATCAATATCTTTTTAATTATTAAAAAAAATTGGTTTAAAATTTTTAATAAAACGTTTATTACTTGTTGAAGCTTTGATAGAGCACACACAGCCTTGTCTCGCATAACACAGCTTTAATATTCAATAATATACACCGATTACTACTGACTAGTCTGAATGATCATAAAATATCTTACAAATGTTTATGTTTCTTGCTTATTTATGTTTATGTTTATGTTTAAATCAACATAACTTTTTATAAAAAGATTCATAAATTTATATATGTTCCACGTTTCTATAAATATCCATCATGTATTTTATTTCACAAATTAATATTTTATAATGTTAAAAATTTTTCTGTCAATTATAATGTTAATTATATAAGTTTTAATATAATTTCATAAATGCAAAATTTTACAAAAAATTTTAATTATTATAATTTGTTTCTCAAATTAGATGCAATTCTTTGCAATATTATTAGTGTACACGCAAGGTTTATCGTCCTCCTATGAAGCAAGAGGAAATGGACAGATAACTATTATTTTTAATATAAATATATTGATATTTATTTATTTATTCTATGATTTTTATAAAAAATTATATTATACCGAAACTAAAACAACAATAATATTTATATAATAATTAACATATATTGTTTAATAAAAATATTTTTATTCTAATATTACTTTTCATGACAATAATATTGTAATAAAAAATTAATCAGATGAGTACACAATTATAAAGTCAATAGAAATAATTTCTCTAAATTACTTTTAGACTATATTTCAAATTTACATTAAATAAAATAATAAAATGCATGTGATTTCGAGTTTTGTCGCTATATGTATATTAATAAATTCATATTATTCATATTCTATTCCATTAATCAATTATTGAAAGTAACGTATTTTGTCTTAAAGAATCGAATAATGTGATGTTAATTATAATGTTGCATAATATTTAAAAAGCGATTAACGTATTGTACGTCGACGCAAATATTATAATGTTAATTGTAAGCAAATTTTATGTGGTACGAAGAGTCTGTAATAAATAATATAAATAAAGCTTCATAAAACAACAATAGATATGTATTTTTGCATTATTATATTTTAAATTAAAAAGTCATTGCACAGAGATCGTCGTATCGATGCATTTCACTATCAGCGCAAAAATTAAAAGTTATCCCGCTTTATTTTTCACGTTCAATATAATATATCTCGAAGAATTTTTTCCTTGAGTGATAGATGAGATCGAGAAATATTCGAGAAATGAGACTTTGTATTTAAGAAAAAAAATTGGAATTTTTCACGTGAAAAAAACATACATAGGAAGGATGCTAATGGCACAA
The DNA here is from genome assembly GCF_040581485.1 of Linepithema humile. Taxonomy (NCBI): domain Eukaryota; kingdom Metazoa; phylum Arthropoda; class Insecta; order Hymenoptera; family Formicidae; genus Linepithema; species Linepithema humile. Next base: position 17,266,383 of record NC_090130.1, on the reverse strand, counting down.
CAAATGAGAAGAAGCAATTGTGTGTTCGATCATGAATATAATATTTTTCACGTTTATTGCGCCACTCGAAAGTTTAAGAAAAACCAAGTCGCTCCCGTTGTCTTTATTTTATTTGAAAAGAAAACATAGCTTGTGTAGTCGGCAAACAGCTCAATGAATTAGAAATATCGTACTCAGTGTAGCCAGATTTGGCCCGGTTTTTCGCGCATGCGCGACGCGGCAAACGCAGTGAAGTGTTTCAGTCTAGTAAAAGAGTATACCATATGGTACTTGTTTATTTAAAAAATTATTATTTTCTGAAAAATTAATTAAAAAATAAAGTATATTTACATATATTTATATTTTCATATACATATACTCTTCTTTGATATACTCTTTTTACAATAAACCCAGATAGCACAGGATATCCTATGGACATCCATTTTATGTCCATTTTGCATCCACACGTCCGGGGATATGAAATGGATATCCATCGTACATTCGATTTCGGATATCCATTAGTAGTCATTATTTGGACGTCCATAAGATTTTCGGTCTTGGACATAAAGGCTGCGTTCCGATATTCACTGCAAGTACTGAAAATCTATAGTTTATGTCACGTACACTATAGATTTTCAGTACTTGCAGTGAATATCGGAACGCAGCCGAAATGTTTCGCGCGATTTTTCGTCTTTTGTTCTAACTCTGGTTGCGTTCCGTTTCGCACATTATGCGCACGAATTACATAGAAAACGTTCCGTTTCACTCAATGCGCGCATGAACAGCGCTTAGAATTCCCTAGATCCCCACCACCTGCAGCGCATAATACACGCATCAGCTACCTCAAGTTTGAGTTGCAGCAGCTTATAGGCCGGAGCACAGACTTTTACATAAAGCATAACGCATAAGCATAAGGAAATTGATTGGTCTATATATAAGCATAAGCAAATGCATAAGGAAATGGACCAATCAATTTCCTTATGCTTATGCATTATGCTTTATGCAAAAGTCTGTGCTCCGGCCATATGCGTTCCATGCGATTGCGTAATTGCATATGGCGATTGATAGCGATATTGGAAAAAGTGTCAAAATAAGAAGAGTCATAATGGAAGAGTCATTGATGATTCACTACTATTACTGTCACTCATTTCATCAATTAAAAACATTGTCACATTGATAGCGCAATTTATTATGGAATCCATTTTGGGCCGGTATTCATAGTCCGTTCTTATATTCAAGATCGTCTTAAGCACGAACTTATATTTGCTCTCTTCGTCAGACACAATCTATTGGCCGGTATTCATAGTCCGTTCTTATATTCAAGATCGTCTTAAGCACGAACTTATATTCGCTCTCTTCGTCAGACACAATCTATGTGTGACGAAGAGAGCGAATATAAGTCCGTGCTTAAGACAATTTTGAATATAAGAACGGACTATGAATACCGCCCTATGTTTGACGAAGAGAGCGAATATAAGTCCGTGCTTAAGACGATTTTGAATATAAGAAGGGACTATGAATACCGCCCTTGATTTTCCGCTTCTAATGCGTTCAATATCGTTCCGTTTCAAAGCATGTATCATGCGCATAATGAAACGAAACGCAGCCAATGCGCTAAGCATTAGCGATGCGAACGATGCGTGCTATGCGCAAAACGGAACGCAACCTCTGTCTCTACTCTCTACCACCTCTCGCCTGCGCCGAGCGCACACGTACGAGGCCAGTCGAAAGTGATATCTCTGCTCTCTACTCTCTCCCGCCGCTGTCCGCCATTCTGTGCTGCGTTGTGTTATCGAGAAACCGGCAAGCGCCTCGCGCCTTGGTCTTCAATTTCGTTCTGTTTTCTTGCGGTAAGTATCAGACTTTATTGAAATTATGTATAAATATATGTCTTCGATTATGAATTAGAAAGGAAATTTATACGATGAGTTACACATAATAGGTTATGTTTTATTCATTTTATATAGATTTGATACGCAGATTGTCCTATTCCAGTCCTGATAAGTATTCAGAAAATCAAGACGTCTATTATTTCAATATAGCGTGGCAAATAAGTTTTCCGGTGAAAGGTACAGAGCGAATAAATCGAGATTGAAAACAATACCCAACGCCCTTCTCGGAGTACAACTATCACCGAAAATTCTATCTAGCATTAGATTCTGTACGAGCAGTCCAGTCAGGTGAGTAATATAATTCTTAAAAATGCCTAAAATAAATAGAAAATATTATGCACGTGCAAAAGAAATAGCTGATGCATCTATCAATATCGTAGAGTCCATTCATAATGATATATCATCATTACTGCAGGAAAGAGATGAACTCGTAAACACGACTAATGTAAATAAAAATTTGAGTAAAGATTTATCACTAACATGTGTCGCCATTCATAATGATAAATATGAATTAATAAATAATGAGGAAGAGGCCATTGATAATGAAGAGATTCTTAGTGAAAATAATAATGATGATAGCTACATTAATAATAGCACAATTAATCACAATTTTTTAAATAATTAATTTAATAAATAATTAATTTCCAAAGAGCCAGCTGTCTGTGAGATTGCTATTATGTTACCAACAATGTTGTCAATTGTATTGTTGGCAGCATAATAGCAATATTGATTAATCATATTAATCATTATTAATCAATATAATGGCAATGATTAATCATTGCCATTAATCAATGTTGCGCTATCATGCTGCCAATCATATATTGATTAATCATTGCCATTATATTGATTAATAATACTTGGTTAGCTAGCTTTTATTTTTTCGGTTTTTGGATTGTTGAATTTTAAATTGCTTATTTATTTGTTGACGTTTCGTAAAAATTGTAATTATGTGCTTTATTAGATCTGCTAGACCCTGATTCTATAGGATATATGTATCAGAAAGTCTAAAAGTCTTGATAAGGCATATAATATTTGTGAAACGTTAACAAGTAAAAGCAATTCAAAATGTAATTATAACGATAGAAAACCATAAAAAAAATAATTTAAAAACATTTTTATTCTTATTTAATATATTTTACTTCAGCTGCAGGAGAAGCGTACAATGAATCATTTAAAAAAAGATCTAGAAGAAGGTATTAAAAAATGGCTAAGAAGAGCGAAGGAAAGGTCCGATGCGGATAAAAAGAAACTCGCGAACACTCAAGAAGACAGTGAATAATAAGGAACACTATTCGCGCGCGCGCGTATCTATATAAATATCATAATATATGTATAAGTTCGTTTAAAAAGAATAAGTTTATTTGACAAACAGTTTATTTAAAAAGATTGTTGTATTAGAAAAATTTATTTAAAAGTTTACTTGAAAAGATTATTATTTTATTTAAAAAGAATATTATAGAATATGTTACTTATATATATAGTATATATAGGAATATGTTTTATTATAAAAGACCAAAGTATTACTGAATGTGATATTAGGATCTCATATAGGAGATATCATAATATATATTTTTAATTTATAAAAGTTGTGAAATGTATAAAAAATATATGTGTGAATAAGAATTTGTTATATTAAAATAAAATCAAATATATAAAATAAGAATAAACTATTTTAAACAAAGATTAAATAATTCTTTTCTTATTTTTCGTTAAAATTTATTATTTAAGAAGGTGTCCCAAATCAATGCAAATTAGGTCCAAAATCGAACATGTTTCGGACATTTTGTGGATGTACAAAGTTGTGAAAAATGTATGTCCCATGGACATTCATCGAATGTCCAATGGATATTATTTGGACTTCGTATGGACGTCCCAATGTCCAGAAGTGGATGTCCACTGGACATACAATGGATGTCCTTGTGCTATCTGGGAATGTATATGATATATGCCATATTTTTTATTTCTAAAGCATGAAATATAAAGATATTTTTAATTTCTTGTGTCTATTATTTGTAAAAAAATCTTGATAAAAGAAACAACATTAATTTTGTGACTTGCAATAATCTGTTTCAATATATCCACACGGAACATAATATCCAATAGACGTCCATATAATCTTCATAACTCCATACTACATCTATCTCTACGGTGGATATTAGATAGGTTTCTATTAGAAATCCATATTATTTCCATGATAAATGACGATATAAATCCATCATAAATGTCTATTAGACATCTGTTATCGATGTTTGATAGAAGTATCAGTATCCATAGTAACGAATATTGTTAAGGCATCGTCGATGTCAAACGTTTCGACTGATCATTCAGCCATTTTCAGAGCTAACGTTACAAATCTGTTTAGTAGAAAGATTGTGGTTTCAATTCGTCATTAATAAAATTATTTGGAAATAAAGTCACAAATGTGATTGCGAGATAGTCTTGTTTATGTAGGTATTAACAGAATGTCACCATGTTCTCGACTGTCTCACAGTTCTCGACTGTCTCACAGTCGTGACATTCTGTTAACACCTACATAAACAAGACTATCTCGCAATCATATTTGTGACTTTACTTTCAAATAATTTTATTAACAAATTGAAACTGTTAGATATTTATTCAAAACAACCGCTCTGCGCGCTAAGGCGTTTTTTTATGCGTATCGGTTGTTACTGTTTTTCTTTGGACGCCCTTCGGCGTCTTCGCATCGCTGCCATCGCGCGAGCGTGCGCGCCTATGCACTTGTACGTTGTACGTCTCGTTCGTCGCCACGTTAGACAACGAGCTCTCGATATTTTATCTCGTTGAGCAATTATATACGTAATTAAGTGTTGCTACCCACTTTGTACTCAGAAGCATCTCACATTCGGCACAAATAAATTCTGAAATTAAGAAGAAATACATATTTCCTCGTCTATGGATCTACGAAGTATCATCCCGAAAGAACACCCGTGGAAGGCACATGCTTCTATTTCAAAACAGAAACTACAATCCATCAAAGCTCTATGAAATATCTATGGAACATCTATGATTGCTCCATATGATATCTATGAATATATTTAATGGATGTCAAATGGAGGTATGTAATCCTGTAGATGTCTAGTAGACATCTATAGGAGATTACATAGATATCTAATAGAGGTTTCGAATCTCCATGATGGACATCACTAGTGGATATTCATTAGAGGTTTTTGTTCCGTGTGGGTATGCTTTTTTTAAATACTTACAATTAGCCTTATTTTATATGATTAACTTAGTATTTAAAATACGTATCAAAATCGAAAATGTATTTCTATTACAGTAGAAAAGAAACATTCTTGTCTTACAACACAGAGAAATATAATATTGTCTAAAGTACAGTCCAATAAAAACTGTTAAAATTGAACATTTTATAAAACCACTGTGATTTATGAAAAATCAGAATTATTATTTTAAAAATATAGACATATTTTGACTGTGTGTTTTAAACTGCACTACACATTCAAAAATCAGAAAATAATTTTTGTTCAGGCAGGCATAAATATATGAGATATTATATTTAATATGATGAAGAGCGATTGAATCAACGTCCCTGTCTTGTGACAGCCGCGTGATCGGTTGTTTTGGAATCGCTACCACGTGCTAAGATCGTGATTTCTTCAGCGCGCGCGCCCGTAGTCTGACGACGGAAAAACTCGAATTTTGTTTTGTTCGCTTAACGATCGGGGTAAGACGGCCTTTAGCGCTCAGTCGAGTCGATCTCGTTGTATCGAACATTTGTATTCCGCTCCCGAGAGTCTAAACTAAAACTTTATCAATAGATGTAAGAGTGAGTAAATTAGCAATAAATTCTGTTGTGTGGTTGACTTTACAATTCTAATTAGCGTGATTATTTCCACCTCCTTGCGACGTCCCAAAACCCGCGCCAAAAAATAAATATATTTTGAGTGGAGCGACAAGATCGGAGGTGTCGCTACATTTAATGGTCCTTCGAGCCGGATGCAGCGGGTGAACGTCGAAAAGAGTCGTGACTTTCTCAGTGCACATTAGTGAATATTGACATTCCATTGAGTGCTTGCGCGCCGTGTATTTGGCGCGTAGGATTACAAAAGGCAGTGATAGTTATACCGCGCAACAACACGCGTTTAAGTGCCGGGTTGAGCGACCTTGAGAATAATTTCACGCGAATAACCTGCTCTTGTCGCGCATGCATTCCTTCGCGAGCAAATAAGTTGTCGTGATTGACGCGAACGACTTATATACACGATGGACATTTAGTGCCGTACAGTCAGTGAACTTTAGTGTTTATTCATTAAACGCTCAAAAAGCTGATCACGCAGCAAGACGTTCTTATCGGACAAATCTCTCGTTCGGTAACAAATTTGAAAAAACTCGGTGCGAGCAATCTCACGGCCGCCAAGGTGAAGCATCGTCTCGATGCCTTGAAGAAGCTGTGGGAGAAGACTCAGCTCGTCAACATACAACTCCTTCAAGGGGCTTCCAAGGAAGAAAGAGAGCAGCTGGACTATTTTAAACAAGGTACATTCCTTCTTGCTGAGGCGGAGTACCTCGACGCTTCCGACTACATGGCCGATCTCATCGAGACGCTCTCCGAAAGGCCCTCCATCCCGGGACACTCAGGTGACACCAGCTCAGTTAACACGACAGTTGCGAACAATTCCGCGATGAAACTCTGCCGTATCGAACTCCCCGAATTTTCTAGTGATCGTTTAAAGTGGACTCATTTTCATGACATATTCGAGACTCTTGTGATAAATAATTCGTCACTAAATAATGTCACGCGGTTGCATTATTTGATGTCCAAACTTAAGGGCGATGCTGCCGCTTTATTGCGCAATTTTAAAATCACCGAAGATAATTTCGAGCCCGCATGGAAGGCCTTGACGGGCGAATATGCGAATACACGTCTAATTATTAATTCTCATTTGCAAGCGATCGTTGACTTACCGATTGTAAAAACCGAATCAGCTAGCGCGCTTCGAAATCTACGCGATGTAACGAAATTAGCGATTGAGGCGTTGTCAAATCTCGGGCGTCCTGTCGATAAATGGAGCGATCCTTTGATCTTTATACTTACTAAAAAATTGCCTCCTCGCACTCGTCAGGAGTGGCAGATGGAATTGGGGGATTCGTACGATCCTTCTGAATTAGACACGTTTCTAAAGTTTATTTCAAAGCAAATTAGAGGTCTCGACGACGATAATTCTTCGACTGCGAGCGATACTGTATCCGGAAAGTCGTGTAACTGCAAAGCGAAAATTCATACTGCGAATAACGCGTCCGTACAAGATTCCCGTAAATGCCCGGCTTGCTCAGAAAAGCACTTACTCTATCGATGCAATCAATTCGTCCCCTTGGACATTAATCAACGTTTCGCCCTAGCGAAAAAATTAAAATGTATGAATTGCTTGCGACTCGGTCATTCCGCCAGTGCGTGTAAAAATCCACAGAAATGTTTTAAATGCGACAGAGCGCACCATATTTACACCGCGATAACAAGACTAATGAGAGCGCGCCGTCTTCCGACCACTCCGCTGACGCAAGCGCCGCGAAAACATAAACTGCCAGTCTGTCAGTGCTCACTGCGTCAACGTGTCTACCGAAAAATTCTACCGTGCTACTCGCCACCGCGTGGGTGAATTTGCGTACCTACGAAAATCGAATAGTACGAGTACGCGCGTTACTCGACTAAGGAGCTACTCATACGTTTATCACGGAGACATTGGCTCAATCGCTGCACACATCCCGCCAACGGACGACTTTGCCCGTGACGTGTTTCGGCGCCCAATATTCCGGTATGGCGAAAACGATGATACGACTTTCGCTCGAGCCGTGCACAACGAACGACATTTCTCTCCCAGTCACGGCCTACGTGTTTAATCGGATAACATCATACAGTACCTCGAAGCACAGCCCTGTCTCTGGCTGGCCGCATTTACAAGGACTTGACTTAGCCGATACTGATCCCACCGATCAAACTCTGATACAAATATTAATTGGAGCGGATCTATACGGAGCCACATTATTAGATGGACTTCGAAAAGGTCCGTTCGGCAGTCCCACGGCCCAGTCAACGATCTTTGGTTGGATTGTCACTGGCCCTACTCGCGATATCGATTCCAATGCATCAGCTTGCGTAGCGACAGTCAATACCATGGACATTGACCTCAACCAAATTCTCGTGCGATTCTGGGAGACTGAAGAGGTTCCCATGAAACCAAGCTTTACCGCGGACGAGGAGAAATGCGAGAATCATTTTCGTACCACTCACGCGAGAAAGGAGAGCGGGTGATACATTGTTCGCTTTCCTTTTAAACAATTTCCTCCACATATTGGAGATTCACGCTGCATCGCGACTCGATTGTACGACAAACTCGAGAGGCGGCTGTCACGCGATGCTAATCTCGCTGCGTCATATGGTGCGTTTCTTCAGGAGTACCTAGACTTGGGACATATGGAGCTGGTCACCGGTCCAGAATCGTCTCACGACACCGTCGTCTACCTACCGCATCACCCCGTGGTGAAGAGCAAAAGTTTGTCGACTAAATTGAGGGTCGTATTTAACACGTCGTGTGCTACATCGAATAAAACTTTTCTTAATGACCATCTTCATACCGGGCCCAAGCTACAGACTGATCTGATGTCTATACTAATCAAATGGAGACAACATAAATACGTATATCTTGCCGATATTGAGAAAATGTTTAGGCAGATAATGGTGCATCCCGAAGATGCCGATTACCAACGCATTCTGTGGCGACCGTCGTCGCAATCGTCCATCCAGTCGTATCGTCTACGTACCGTTACGTATAGTACAGCTCCCGCGCCATACCTCGCGATACGGGTATTACACCAACTTGTCGAAGATGAAGGCCATCGATTTCCTCTTGCACGTTCCATTCTACTACACGAGACTTATGTCGATGACATTTTATTTGGTGTCGGCGATATTGATACGGCCAATGCAATAAAGTTCAATTAGTCAATATGATCGCGGCGGGCGGATTCCGTCTGCGTAAATGGGCGGCCAACGCTACCGAAATGCTCGAAGATGTACCGCCTAATGATCGAGCTATCAACATGGATCACTCCTTAGAAGAGGATGACAACATTAAAGTTCTCGGCATTTCATGGTTGCCACGAGATGATTCCTTCTCCTTCCATATTTCGCTCCCACCCACTGCGGTAGCGACCAAACGCTCGATTCTTTCGGCCATAGCCAGAATTTTCGACCCCCTTGAATGGGCTACACCGGTCATTATTGCTAAGAGACTGATGCAAGAATTGTGGATTAGAACATGCAGCTGGGATGAGCCGCTTCCCGCGGATCTCTGCACATGTTGGGAAACTTATCGCGATTCTCTCCGGTCTCTCACCGAAGTTTGGATACCCCGCTGGACCGGACAATCCAAACATGTGAGCAGTATCGACTATCACGGTTTTTCCGACGCCTCACTTAAAGCTATAAGTGTCGTGGTGTATATGAGAATTACCTGCTCAAATGACGTCAAGGTCATGCTTATCGCAGCCAAATCTAAAGTGGCGCCAATTAAAACTCTGTCTGTCCCGCGTTTAGAGTTAAACGGTGCCGTATTACTCATCAAATTGCTACAATACGTTATTGAAACGATGCAGCTCTCTAGTATTCCAACCTATTGCTGGACTGATTCGACAATCGTTCTTGAATGGCTTAAAAAATATCCCTCCACGTGAGTTACGTTTGTAGCAAATCAAGTGTCGAAAATTCAAACAGAACTACCGTCAGCTACTTGGTGTCACGTTCCGACTGGCTCGAATCCCGCGGATATTGCATCCTGCGGCATCGCTCCGGCTGATCTATCGTCCTGCGAACTATGGTGGTTGGGCCCGACTTGGTTGACACAGTCGTCGAAGTTATGGCCCCGTCAGACTCCCAAGAGTTCTGACAAAATTACCCGTGGCGTCAACACCGAAACTCGCAAGGCTGCTGTCGCACATATCAACGACGTGCCGCAACCGCTTGCGCTCGATGATCTTCCTCATCGGCTATCATCGTGGACGCGCCTACTTCGAGTGACCGCATATGTCCTTCGATTTATCGCCTGTGCACGATCGAAACGGTCAAGTACCGCGAGAACCGATTCTCGCCTTACCGCCGCTGAATTGTCCGAAGCACGCATCTTTTGGTGCAAACAAGCTCAGCTCAGTCTTTTCGCCTCAGAATATAAGGAGCTCGAAAGCAACCTATATCATCTCAAAGTCCTTTAATAAAATTAACGCCATTCCTCGACGAAAACGACACGATCCGGCTCGGCGGGCGGCTAAAAAATGCCCCTTTCGCATTTTCCGAGCGACATCCAATTATTTTGCCTCGTCATCGTATCAGTGACTTGATCATCGACCATGCCCACAAACACACGTTACATGGAGGTCCACAGTTGACTATCAGGTTCATCCGACAGAACTATTGGATTATCGGCGCAAGAAACTTAGTCAAGTCGGCTATTCATCGCTGTGTCCCGTGCGCTCGCCAACGAGCGTTAATTCCGACGCAAATTATGGGAAGTCTTCCAACTTCACGTGTCTCGCCATCTCGCCCGTTCACACACACGGGCATTGACTATGCGGGACCATTTGCCGTCCTATAGAAAAAGGGGAGAGGACAACATTCACACAAGGCTTACGTGTCCATATTCGTTTGCTTGGCGACCCGCGCTATACACCTTGAGTTAGTCTCCGACTTATCTACCGAGGCTTTTCTCGCAGCATTTAAACGCTTTGTCGTCACGCTTCTCGCGTCACGACATCCCCAGCGATGTCTACAGTGACAACGGGACCAACTTTCAAGGAGCAGAGAGAGAATTGGCAAATACATTCCGGAATATCGTCAAAGATTCGGATTTCGGCTCGCTTTTAGCGGCCGATGGAACTACGTGGCACTTTGTTCCCCCCGCTGCGTCCCACTTCGGCGGTATTTGGGAGGCGGGGGTGAAGAGCATGAAACACGATTTAAGGCGCATTGTGGGCAAGCATACGCTATCGATAGAAGAATTTTCCACCCTTCTCTGTCAAGTGGAGGCATGCTTGAATTCGTGACCGATTTCTGCCATGACTAACGATCCCGATGATTTTACGACGCTTACTCCAGGGCACTTTTTCATTGGAGCCTCTCTCCTCACCGTTCCAGAGGAATCAGTAATGAATGTACAAGAAAATCGCCTTTCCCGCTATCAACGCGTTCGTTCAATGCTCAAACATTTTTGGAACGCGTGGTCCTGTGATTACCTGCACACCTTGCAGCAACGATCCAAGTGGATGCGCTCGCTCCCGGATATTAAACCAGGAGAACTCGTGCTCTTACGAAATAATTTGTTACCGCCCTCCAAATGGACTCTTGCGCGTGTTATCTCTACGCGACCCGGCGACGATGGACATGTCCGTATTGTTAGTGTAAAAACTAAAGATTCTGAGTTTGTGAGACCAATCTCGCAAATTTGTCGTCTTCCGATAGATTGAGACAAGGGAAATCTTTATCGTACCGTTCCGGATACGAGGCGGGCGGCATGTTCAGGCAGGCATAAATATACGAGATATTATATTTAATATGATGAAGAGCGATTGAATCAACGGCCCTGTCTTGTGACAGCCGCGTGATCGGTTGTTTTGGAATCGCTACCACGTGCTAAAATCGTGATTTCTTCGGCGCGCGCGCCCGTGGTCTGACGACGGAAAAACTCAAATTTTGTTTTGTTTGCTTGACGATTGGAGTAAGACGGCCTTTAGCGCTCAGTCGAGTCGATCTCGCTGTATCGAACATTTGTATTCCGCTCCCGAGAGTCTAAACTAAAACTTTATCAATAGATGTAAGAGTGAGTAAATTAGCAATAAATTCTGTTGTGTGGTTGACTTTACAATTCTAATTAGCGTGATTATTTCCACCTCCTTGCGACGTCCCAAAACCCGCGCCAAAAAATAAATATATTTTGAGTGGAGCGACAAGATCGGAGGTGTCGCTACAATTTTATTTCTGCAAAGTTGTGCATAATGTCAGTGGAAAAGTGATTTATTTGTTATTGAATATACATGATATTTTATACCATTCCTCTCTGGTGTAAGACTACAATGTTTGTTTTTACTGAATTAGAAATTAATTTTATATTTTGATGTGTATTTTAGATACCAAGGTAAACGCATAAAATAAGGCTAATTGTAAGTATTTAAAAGTATATATTAAAACAGATTATTGCAAGTCAAAAAATTAATGTTTTTTTTTATCAAGATTTTTTTTACAAATGATACATACAAGCAGTGGCGCACCCAAGGGGGGTTTTGGGGGTCAAAATCCTCCCCAAAATTTTTAATATGCTCTATTTTTTTATTAACTTAAAAGCAAAAAGTAAAAAATCTGTAGTTAAATAAAATGCGTTCAAACATTTGTATTTTTTGTCTGTTTTTAATTAAAGTCACAATTTTAATAATTTAAAATTTACACCAATATCCTTGCACACAAATAATTGATAGCCTCTCCAGCTATACTGCTTGTTTTGTCACTGTTTTGTGTGTAATGAAAATGCAATGTGCACTGGTTTGCTTATTACCTTTTTTTATTGGATTTTGTTGACTCGTGTCACGTGTGTTCACGTTTGTCGTATGTGTACGAACAAGAACTATATAATAATATATGGAAAAACTGAGACTCGACTGACCTCTGCTCGAGCGCCAAAAAACAAAAGACGGCGATAATACATTTAATAGCGATGCAATAGATGGCAGCCTTAACAACTAGTTAGATTAAATTTGATAACTCAATAGACTCAATATAAAATAATTTTACATACAGTTTGCTTAATGCTACGCGACCAACACCAAACGTAAATTTAGAATTAATATCGAACATGCCGGCCGCCTTGAAAAATATAAATTTTCAATAAAGATAAAAAATTAATCGCGGATTTCTTCCGAATCCAATGGGAGAGGACACAAGCGAGTGGCTGGCCTCTTGTATGTTCCCTTGTTCGTCCTGACAGTGGCGGCGCGGACGATTCCATCAGTGCCTGGATGCACCTCCTCGATACGAGCCAACGGCCAACATAGCGGTGGGGTGTTGTCCTCTTGTATGATCACCAACTGTCCTGGTTTCAGCGAGATGGCTCCAAATTTCCATTTGGTGCGTTGCTGAAGCTAATTTAAATACTCATTAGACCATTTTTTCCAAAAATGTTGAAGTTGTTTGACTCGTTGCCACCTTGAGAGACGATTTATTTCGATGTCTAGCAAGGTCGGTTCAACTGGTGCAGTAAGGCTATCCCCAATCAAAAAATGAGCGGGAGTAAGATAGGAGTTATCGTTAGGATCGAATGTTAATGGAATGAGAGGACGAGGGTTAAGTACAGCTTCTATTTGTGCGAGTAGCGTTTCCATCTCGTCACAGTTTAACAGTGCGACTCTTGCCACTCTTTTGAGATGAAATTTCATTTTACCGCATTTTTTACCGCAGCCTCCCATATGCCACCAAAATGGGGAGCTTGAGGCGGATTAAAGTGCCAGGATATTCCTTCTTGAGCGCAAACTTTAGATAATCTTTCTTGCTGAATGTCCTTGACAACGTGTTGTCTTAATTCCTTCAGTTCTCTGGCCGCGCCGACGAAATTTGTCCCGTTGTCCGTATAGATATCGGATGGTTTTCCTCGTCTGGAAATAAATCTCTTGAAAGCATTCAAGAAGGCTTCTGTCGATAGGTCGAAAACTAATTCAATGTGTACGGCCTTACAGGACAAGCATACAAATACGGCAGCATAAGTCTTTGAACTCTTGGAGTTGCGTTTTTTAGAGTCTCGAATCATAAATGGCCCAGCGTAGTTGATATCACAATGCATGAACGGCCGAGATTGCGAAACTCTTGGAGTTGGAAGATTGGCCATAATTACTTGATTGGGGCTGGGAGCTGTCTTAAAACATTTTATGCAGGCTCGAGTAACCTGTCTAACAGCGCTCCTGCCAGATATTGGCCAGAAACGTTGTCGTAGTGAAGCTAACGTCATTTGAGATCCAGCGTGTAGTAGCCTTTCATGCTCATACTCGATCAACTTCTTCGTGAAGTTATGTTTTGACGGTAATACAATTGGGTGCTTCGCCGCATATGGGAGTTTAGAGCATGCCAATCTTCCTCTAACCCTGATAATGCCATCGTGATCAAGGAAAGGTGCCAATCCGAGTAGTTTGCTGTTGCGAGGAATTGCTTGCTGATTATGCAAGGCCTTGATTTCAGTAAAGAAGGAATAACTCTGGACGATTCTGGCGAGTCGCAGAGTAGCGCGCTTCATTTTCTTTGCTGTCAACGAGCCGGCGTTACGATTTTCTCTCGGTTTTCTTGAATTGTCGATAAATCGTAATATGTACGCGGTGATTCTTTGCAAACGTCTCATCGATGAGATCGTGTAAAAGATACTCCATTCTTTAGTAAAATTCTTGGCAATTAATGCAGTCTTGCGCGCTTCTGGAAGATTCTCATGTGACGAAACTTCTGTGGATTCTATTTCCCATTTGTTGCGATCAAGACTAAGCCACGGCGGTCCCTTCCACCAAAGTTGCGCTTGAAGTAACTGTGTCGGTGAAATTCCTCGGGAGATTATGTTGGCTGGATTCTCCGTTGTTTTAACATGATTCCAAGAAGTTGAGTCGCTCAATTCTTGAATTTGACCCACACGATTGGCCACAAAGACGCTCCATCGTTTTGAATTCGTTTGAATCCACCCAAGCGTAATTGTTGAATCTGACCAATAATAGATTCCATCAAATTTTGTAGGAATTGCTTTTCTAATGCGCTGCATTAATTGGGCGAGTAATTGAGCTGCACACAATTCTAACCTAGGCAAGGTTACGCTTCTCGCTGGTGCGACTCGAGATTTTGCGCATAAAAGATGAGCTCTGTGAAAATTTTTGTAACTCGTTCTAACATAGACGCACGCACCGTAGGCTTCCATGCTGGCGTCGCAAAATCCATGAAGCTCAAGTGAGAGTGAGTGCGCTTCTTCTATAACCTTCCGCGGTATCTTGAGTCCGTTTAAGGCACATAATTGTGATTCGTATGCACGCCATCTCGTTTGAACATCGAGAGGAACCGTTTCATCCCATCCTATTTTAAGTTGCCAAAGATGTTGCATGAAAATCTTGGCCGTTACTGTGACTGGTCCGAGCAATCCGAGTGGATCGAAAATTCGAGATATGCTTGATAGTATCGTTCTTTTCGTGATTATCTCGGCCGGCGTCCTATGTTTTACATCGTACTGCAAAACGTCGTTGACGGAATGCCACTGTAATCCAAGAGTGGACACACTTTCATCCTTGTCAAGTATTACAATGGAATCTGATGATGATGATGTTGATAAGCTAGGTAATAGTGCTGGTACGTTTGAGGCCCACTTTTGTAGGTTGAATCCTGCCTCTAATAATATGGTTATCACCTCATCTCGAATAATGTTTGCCTGCTGAATGCAGTTTGAACCCGTCACGAGGTCATCAACGTAGAAGTCTGACAAAATCACCGAAGTTCCTTTTGGAAGCTCATCCTGTTTTAAATGTGCGATTTGTTGTAACGCTCGAGTGGCTAAATATGAAGCAGAAGATGTTCCATAAGTGACGGTTTTAAGCTGATAAGTATGAATATCTTGTTGCGGATTTTCTCTCCACAATATGCGCTGATGTCGTTTTTGCGAATCGTCGATCCACACTTGTCTATACATTTTTTCAATGTCTGCTGTCATGACGAATTGCCAGAGACGAAATCTTAAGATGATGTCCAGAATGTCCGGTTGTAGTACTGGTCCCACCATGAGAACGTCGTTTAGTGAATATCCTGTGGACGTTTTGCATGAGGCATCAAAAATTACACGTAATTTTGTAGTCAAACTCGTGTCCTTAATGACTGGATGATGCGGCAAATAATATCCTGGCTCCGTCAACTCAGAGTCTTCAATCGCCTCCATGTGCTCAAGTTGTATATATTCTCTAATAAATTGTACATATTGATTTTTTAATTTCAGGTTTCCTTGCAACCTTCGTTCCAATGAGCAAAATCGCCTTTGCGCTGTTGATTTTGATTGTCCAAGTAATTCGATCATGTCTTCTTTGAAAGGAAGTTTTACTATGAATCGACCATCAATGTTCCTGCAAACTGCCTTCATGAAGTGTTCTTCGCAAAGTTTTTCTTCGCGCGTAAGAATAGGACGATTGCAACAATGCTCGATTTCCCAAAATTTCGTTAGATCCTCATGGAGATCTTGGTTTGTAATAACATTGCACACAATGCGATCCTTCTGGTACGATCGTGGCAAAGCTGTGGTTGCTCCACCTAGAATCCATCCAAACAATGTTTTTTGCAGAACCGGATGAGACAAGGTGGCTTTCATCTGGCCGACACACAAAATCTCCTAGAATATTTCGGCTCCTAGAAGTAAATCTATATTCCCTGGAATATGAAAACTTGGATCGGCAAGACGTAAATTCAATGGAGTGACAATATTGCAATCGTCTCCTTGAGTCATTGGAATTCGATCAGTTATCTGTCGCAACACCAGACACTCGACACTCCTTTGATATTCATATAATCTGGAAGCAAATGATACCTTTACCTTGTTTTGGATTTGGCTAATTGCTTGGTTGATTCCTACAATGGGAACGCTGAGCAATGTGCAACGTGAGTCCCAGCCTTTTGACTAGTGCCTCTGTTATAAAATGCGATTGGGATCCGGAATCTAATAAGACTCTGCACGTTGACCATTTATTGTGGTGATTCAGAATTTTTACAACGGCCGTGGACAGCCAGACATGTCTCTTGGAATTGTCATGAGATGAAGAGCTTAAAAGTGAAGACGATGCGAGAGCTATCTTCTTGTCAGTCGAAATAGTAGCTGCAATAGGTTTCTCTTCCCTTGGTGAAGTATTCTGTTCAGTTGTCGGTGCTGTGAGATGCAGCAATGTATTGTGCCTTTTGCTGCATTTCTTACATTCACCTGATTTGCAGTCATTTGCGCGATGTTCCGTCGCTCTCATACAATTCAGGCACAGATCCCTCTTCTTAATTGCGTTGATGCGCTCAGGTATCGACATTTTCAAGAGTGAATCACATGCAAATACAAAATGTTCGCCTTGACAAATAGGACACTTGTTTCCTCGTGTTGCGATGTGCGATGATGTCCTTTGATGCCGCTGCTTATCCGTATTAGAAAATGTGTTAACTGGTTGAGCCCTTTTTTGTACAATTTCCAATGTATGACAGCGTCGTTCTAGAAAATTTATGAGATTCTGTAACGTTGGATATTCTGTTGTGGTAAGACTGTTTTCCCACTCTCTGTTGGTGATCGCGTCAAGTTTACTTGTAGTTAAGTAAACAAGCAAATCTCCCCACTGCTCGGTCGATCGTCCTAAAGCCTTTAGTGCGCGTACATGTTTTAAGATTCCGTCTCAGAGGGATCGTAATGCTGTGTGATTTTCCTTTGTGATTGCGGGTAATTCAAAAATTGCCTTGATGTGTTTTTGAATTGTCAACCTTTTGTTATCGTACCGGGCCGTCAACATTTGCCATGCTTCCTCGTAATTAGCTGTGGACACTTCAAGGGATTGTATTACTGTTGCTGCTTCACCTCGAAGTGCTGATCGTAGATAATGAAATTTTTGGATGCTAGAAATATTTTCAACGTCATGTATTAGAGATTTAAATGTGTCATAAAACGTGTACCACTCTTCGTAATTACCAGCAAATGTTGGAAGCTCGATTTTTGGTAATCGTAAATTACTTGCCTGAGTTTGACTTCCTGTGCGTTGAAGTTGAGCCACACCTGGCCCCGGTGCTGCGGCGGACTCGCGTTCAATTAATAATTGCTCAAATCTTGATACTATGTCGAAGTAAGCGTTCTCGAATTCTTCTCTCTTCTCCGAACCATTGACATTTTCTTCTTTCTCTTCGATTTGCGCTTGTATATCGTTGAATAGTTCCCATGTCTCAGAAATTTTGTCCTTGCGCTCTCGCAATTGTGGCAAAATTACTTGCTGAGCGTTTTCAGAATCGAGAAACGTGATCGCTCTTGTCAGCGTTGATTTTAATACACCACGTGTTTGTTTGAGTTTTTTCAACTCTGCCATTGTGTTGAGGCAATTTGCTGTGTAGGATAGAAGAGGAAATGAGATGGAAAATGATTGGGGACTTACCTTTAACCTCCAAATGCTTGTGTAGGAAACGTCTCAGATGTCGCTCGCTCAATCACTTCCGACTGGATCCTTGCAATGTATTGCTTTTGTAGTATGATTGACGCTTGGTATTCTGCAATGTTTGCAATCACAATGTGCTCGACGCTTGGCGTCTTGCAACGTGGTCTTTGCAATATGGCCGACGCTTGGCGTCTTGCCACGTTTCACTCACAATATGTCTGACGCTTGGCGTCTTGCAATGTTCTACAGTCACAATATGTCCGACGCTTGGCGTTCGGGAATGTTTTCACCAGTCCTAGTGATCCTTGTGAGTGTAGGCCGAACAGATTTTCTTTCTTCGTGATCGAAAAATGCACCTCTGTTTGTCTTGTGAGCAAAATTATGCGTGTTTTCTACCGAATATCTTTGTTCGTTAACAAATAATCCGGCTCGAAGGACCAATGTTTTGTCACTGTTTTGTGTGTAATGAAAATGCAATGTGCACTGGTTCGCTTATTACCTTTTTTTATTGGATTTTATTGACTCGTGTCACGTGTGTTCACGTTTGTCGTATGTGTACGAACAAGAACTATATAATAATATATGGAAAAACTGAGACTCGACTGACCTCTGCTCAAGCGCCAAAAAACAAAAGACGGCGATAATACATTTAATAGCGATGCAATAGATGGCAGCCTTAACAACTAGTTAGATTAAATTTGATAACTCAATAGACTCAATATAAAATAATTTTACATACAGTTTGCTTAATGCTACGCGACCAACACCAAACGTAAATTTAGAATTAATATCGAACACTGCTGTTCGAACGTATATAATTTCTATTTTAGGATAATTTTATATTGCACACTAAAAAGTATAAAAATGTTACATTGTTTAATAAAAAATACAATTTATTTTTATAGTAGCATAATTATAAATTGATATTGAGTTTTTTTCGTTTTTCGACCAATTTATTTATAATAGAATCAACTGTTGGAGTTATATAATTGTATATGTGCAGGAGGGTTAAACCATTTAACCTATTTTCTAATGTTGAACTTCTTAAATAATTTTTTAACCGACGTAATGTGGAGAAAGATCTTTCGTTCTCTGCGATAGTTACAGGTAGTATCGTTAATATATGTAGCAGTATCTTGATGTTCGGTAACATGTCATCGTCACAATGTTTTAAAGAGCTTAAAGTATTTTTTGGTCATTCTTGCTTAATCCTTTCACAATATCTTAAAATGAATATCTTAAAATAGAAATTATATACGTTCGAACAGCAGTATAGCTGGAGAGGCTATCAATTATTTGTGTGTAAGAATATTGGTGTAAATTTTGAATTATTAAAATTGTGATTCTAATTAAAAACAAACAAAAAATACAAATGTTTGAACGCATTTTATTTAACTACAGATTTCTTACTTTTTGCTGTTGAGTTAATAAAAAAATAGAACATATTAAAAACTTCGGGAAGGGGGGGGGTTGACTCCCAAACCCCCCCCCCCCCTTTGGGTGCGCCACTGTCCTGACTTTTGGTCATATTGTTTCATTTTGTGTGTGTGTGCGCGTGCGCGTGTGTGTGCGCGTGCGCGTGTGTGTGTGAATTTTAAACCCCCCCCCCCCCGAAAAAATAACTTGAGTGCGCCACTGCATACAAGAAACTAAAAATACCTTTATATTTCATGCTTTATAAATAAGTTATATGACATATGTCATACGTCATATAACTAATATATAATATAACCCAGCAA
Source organism: Linepithema humile (assembly GCF_040581485.1). Lineage (NCBI taxonomy): Eukaryota > Metazoa > Arthropoda > Insecta > Hymenoptera > Formicidae > Linepithema > Linepithema humile. The sequence continues at coordinate 17,246,591 of NC_090130.1, read as the reverse complement.
ACACAATATATAGCTGCTATATAACGTAGAAATAACATGTAACAGATATTACATATAACAAATGTTACACTTTATTTATATTGTAATTATATAATATTTTTTATACATATAATGTAATTGTAGGCATAGAGAGCCGTCGCGGGATGTTAGTGCAAAATTATAATTTTTTTTAAAGAAATTAATTTGTTAGTCTACGTGAGACAGTTAAATTTGTACACCGATCTCTGGTTCGAGATACTTAAAGTGTACGAAAATTTTTAGTACATTGTTCTCACATATGGAGAATCAGTATGTACTGATAGGAATTATTAGAAAGAAGGGAAGAGAGAAAAAATATCAGGGCGCGAGTGGCTAAGCCGGGAATTGAACCCGGGTCTTCCGCTTACCGGGCGAATGTTCTACCACTAAACTACTCAGACCCCACGCTTCTAACATTTATTTCTCTTAGATTAGGAAATCAACAAATCTGTAGGACATAAACGCGTCATGATGCCCGCGTGATTTAAAACAATTTTAAACACATATAAAGGAATGGCTCAAATGATAACAATCAATTAATATAATAGAAAGGCATAGAGAGCCGTCGCGGGATGTTAGTGCGAAATTATAATTTTTCTTAAAGAAATTAATTTGTTAGTCTACGTGAGACAGTTAAATTTGTACACCGATCTCTGGTTCGAGATATTTAAAGTGTACGAAAATTTTTAGTACATTGTTCTCACATATGGAGAATCAGTATGTACTGATAGGAATTATTAAAAAGAAGGGAAGAGAGAAAAAATATTAGGGCGCGAGTGGCTAAGCCGGGAATTGAACCCGGCTGAAAAATTGAAAAATTTTCGTACACTTTAAGTATCTCGAACCAGAGATCGGTGTACAAATTTAACTGTCTCACGTAGACTAACAAATTAATTTCTTTAAAAAAAATTATAATTTTGCACTAACATCCCGCGACGGCTCTCTATGCCTTTCTATTATATTAATTGATTGTTATCATTTGAGCCATTCCTTTATATGTGTTTAAAATTGTTTTAAATCACGCGGGCATCATGACGCGTTTATGTCCTACAGATTTGTTGATTTCCTAATCTAAGAGAAATAAATGTTAGAAGCGTGGGGTCTGAGTAGTTTAGTGGTAGAACATTCGCCCGGCAAATGGAAGACCCGGGTTCAATTCCCGGCTTAGCCACTCGCGCCCTGATATTTTTTCTCTCTTCCCTTCTTTCTAATAATTCCTATCAGTACATACTGATTCTCCATATGTGAGAACAATGTACTAAAAATTTTCGTACACTTTAAGTATCTCGAACCAGAGATCGGTGTACAAATTTAACTGTCTCACGTAGACTAACAAATTAATTTCTTTAAGAAAAATTATAATTTCGCACTAACATCCCGCGACGGCTCTCTATGCCTTTCTATTATATTAATTGATTGTTATCATTTGAGCCATTCCTTTATATGTGTTTAAAATTGTTTTAATGTAATTGTGTTATAGAATTGTTATTTTGCTTTGTTGCTTACTGGTTATAATAAAGTAAATGGCAATATAACTTGAATGTAACATGTTATATAACAAGTGCTTCGTAAATATTATTTTGATGTTATGTATTTGTTTATTTGTAATAAACTGAGTGTCGAGAGGAAACAGCACGAGTTAGCATCAGAAAACAACTGCATACGCATCTTGTTACGTGTGCGCGCAGCGGCTACTATGTCGATGATTGGTAGCGAGTGTCACTCGCGCAGACGTATGTGTAACACACAGCCATATCATGTCTTGATTGGTTCAGGAGCATGCTGGGAAGCGAGATCATACCGGCACGGGCGGCACGTTGCAACGTTGAAGCACGCAGGAGAGACAGTTGCCGAATCGTATCGTAAGTTCTTTTCCCCGGTCCGATTATTATAGATTACGATTACACGTTACCATTAACTAGCGGACGGGTTAAATGTTATAGTGTTCTGTGATATTAGAACACGCTGCAATCTACACTTGTCGGACACTGAAATTTTTTGCATACACGTGTGCAATTCTTTCGTTGTTCGGATACTTTTCGGATACGAGTTACTTTTATATGTAACCCAGTAAACATTTTTGCTGGTGGAAGTTCTAAAAGATATCTAAAAGATATCTTTAGCAAGATATCTTGAAGGCACTTTGAAAAGAACTCTAAACGGTATCGCAAAGACGTTGTGTTGCACGACGCGACTGCTTGATGGCGCGGCAGTCGTTTTCGCTTATAAGTATTTGGCACGGTACGTGTGTTAAAGATATTGATTGTTTGATCGATGCAACTAAGTGCTACTGTGATCTGCGATTTTTATTGTTTTTAACAAGTGAGTGCAAAAACAATGACTATTTTTTTTAACAATTTGTGTCTTTGAACTCAATCTGAAAAAAAATTACAAAAGTTTAGTCAGTATTTTTTTATAAAGCCTTTAATTCTTTTACGTATAATTAGTACGTGATATTTCAATAGGTTATGTATTTCTATTAAGCGAAGATTAATCTGATATGATAAATAATATATACCTTTACAAATTTACAAACAGCTAAACATTATTTAATCAAATTTTTTTTGTTACAAAGATTTTTTGAAATAACTGAATCTGTACATTTTCTAACCTTTAAGCTCCTCAGGATATAACCATCAAAGAGTATTGTCCATCTGCGACAACAATATATATTTCTTACATGTTAACGTAGACAATTTTTCAACAAATCTTTATCAAAGAAATATCATATTTACAATTAAATAATTCAACAAAATAAAGTAATGTTAACAAGTTAATAATATGGATCTCTAAGTAAATGTTGTTCAAGATAAACAGTTTAAGAACAATAAATATAATATATACAATAAAATATAATGCATAAAAATATACATACTTTTTGCCATCAAATCTACATATTAGCGAGCTATAGTTTGTTTCTCAATTGGTTACATAATTAGATAATTAAAAACAGTAAATATTTATAAAAATTAATCAAATTTATATTAATCGTTAGATGTCCGGCTATTGAAACATTTACCTTAAATATGGATAAATAAATATTGATGATAAATATTAGATTTATGCAATAAATAACATGTTATATTAATAATATCAAATGTCACAATAAGCTAACTTAATTTTTTTACTCTACTGTTTTGGCATGATTTTGGCATTCAATATTTATTGGCGATTATTCCTTCAGTTAAAAAAATTTTAAATACATAAGTTTATATAACATTAATATATTAAGCTTTATTTTAGCGCTATAGTCTTTCGCATGACACTTTGTGTGTTTCAAACCATACGTTTTAAAAGAAAACAATTCTGTTTAAAAAACGAGAAAATATTTTTAAAAAGTCTTATTTACATTAAACTTTATTTTGGTTTTCTAAAATATTTGCTATTATAAATTTATTAACATTGAAGTTATTAAATCGATAATAGCAAATATTTAAAAAAAAATTTACATTTAGTTTTATTTTTGTTTTTTTTAAATATTTGCTTATCAATAATCGATGATTAATGATTTGTTAACATTAAAGTTTTAGAACGGCCAAAGTTATGCCAAAGCGTAAAAAATATATTAATCTTTCTCGATCTCAACAATGGCGTTGACGAAAGGAAATATCAGACTTTGATAAAAATAAAATTTTCAATGATACGAAAGAGAAACATTGTGAAAAAATTGATGTTTCTTAAGCATCCGAGGCAAACGACGATAATGTCAATGGCATTGAATATATGTTTAAAACATGTCAAATATATATATGTGTATGTGTAACGGTAACATTGAGTAACATATACATACATGTCACTCATCAATGTCACCGTTACACACACCGTTCACACATATATATTTGACATATTTTAAACATATATTTTTAAAATATTTTAACGATACCTCGAAATTGTCTGAAAGATATTTTTATGAAGATCGTAAAGAATAATTCAAGATATCTTTAAAATTTCTTAAAGAAGTCTAAAAGTGTTGCATAAGACATATATTAGATTTCTTTTCAAGGTCTTTTGGGCAATTTCTAAGATATCTAAAAGACATGCAAGACATCTTTTAGGCATCTAAAAGATATCTTTTTGTTTACTGGGAAGTACAATTATTTTCTCTGCTTTCAAGTAAATACGCACACATACACATACACACCTTCATGCATACTTACGTACATATGTATAAAAGCCCAATCTTTTTTAATACAATTACGTAAAAGTGTTCTAATATAAGTGGTCTTATTTATGTTGCAGTGATGTATGATTTAAAGATTGTCGCTGAAACGTTGCACTTACGCCTGTCGGAAATTGAAATCTGTTGGGTACTCTGGGTAGTCGTTTTATAAATGTTTGCTAACAATTGCACTACAAAGTTCGCTTTATTGAAAGACGCTTGTACACTCGCGTGTCCTTACTTCGCCATCTTAGTTATTCTTCTTTTTGCACGCTCGCCGGAACGGCCTGTCCTCTCAAGCCGCGCGATCGCGATACGTACGATCTATTCAGTAGCGTACAATTAATTTGACTTCTCTTTTACTCGAGAATTCTCGAAAAAATCTTTTGCATAACTCGTGCGCAACCCGTTCTCTCGTTTGGATAAGAGTTACTTTTATATGTAAGTACAATTATTTTCTCTGCTTTCAAGTAAATACGCGCACATACACATGCTGGGTGTTCAAAATAAAGATTTAATAATTTAATTGGCTATAATTTCTAAAATAAATAAAAAAACAAGATTTTTTTTTTTATCTATTCATTGAATCATGACAAATTATAACGAATTAGGTGTAGAACACAATGTCGTTCAAATGGCCGCTTCAGACTGATTGTGAGTTACAAATTCGAGCTCTTTTTATAGCATTTTGTATGACACAAAGTCTCACATAAAGTAGTGGAAATTTGAGCTATTACTGCACAAATGTTATTTTTCAGCTTATCAATTGTTACTGGATGATTCGCATACACTTTTCCTGAGATAGTTCCACAAAAAAAAATCTGAAGATCTTGGAGGCCAATCAAAACTGTCAGAACGAGAAATGAAACGATCTGGAAAGATTGTTTGTAATTGTTTTTTTAAATTTTGCTTTTCATTTTCAACAAGACGGTGCCACCGCACACACATTTCGCAAAACAATCGCGCTATTATAAACAATCTTTCCAGATCGTTTTATTTTTTGTTTTGGCAGTTTTGATTGACCTCCAAGATCTCCTGATTTGACGGCTCCAAATTTTTTTTTATGAGGCTATCTCAAAGGAAAAGTGTATGCAAATTATCCAGTAACAATTGATGAACTAAAAGAACATTTGTACAAAAAGAGCTCAAATTTCCATTACTTTATAAGAGACTTTGTGTCATGCAAAATACTATAAAAAGAGCTCAAATTTGTGACTCAGCTCAAAGCGGCCATTTGAACGACATTTTGTTCCACACCTAATTTGTTATAATTGTCATGATTCAATTAATAAATAAAAAAAAAAGAATTTTATTTTTTTATTTATTTTAGAAATTATAGTCAATTGAATTAGTGAACCTTTATTTTGAACACCTTATATATACAATAAAAATAAGAAGAGAAATCTGTGTGTGTATGTGTGGGTGTTGATTTATTTTTCTATATATATTATTAGTGTAATACAAATATAGAATGTGTTATGCATGAATTAAATATGTTAATACATTGACGGTGGCGCATTTCACGCAAGTACTCTCATCCACCGTTGTTGTTTCTTATGTAGATTTTACTGTCTGCCATCATGCCAAAAAAATTTCAATATTTATTAAAAAGGCGAAAGAATCAAATAATTAAACGCAAATTGACTTATTATAAATATTCAAAATTATTACATTCAACTAATTCAAATATAGCATCTGATACGATAGAAGCAGAAAATAGTGGTAACAGTAGTTTCACAAATGTCGATGATACATTTAACGAAATTAATATTTTGCCTCACGATTTTGCTAACGAAATTAGTGAATCAAGTGTAGAATCACTATCGGATATAGAAAGCAACAAGGAACATAATGTTGAAGCACAAGATTATATTTCTGATATAAATAATATCTCTGATTGTAGCAATAATATAACGAGTTTACGAGAAAATTTACAAAAATGTATTATTGAACGAAATATTGCACATAATACTGTTAATGAGTTACTTATTATTTTAAGGAAGCATGGCTATGTAGATTTGCTTAAAGACGTGATAAAGAGGTGTTACTTAAAACACCACGAAATGCGTCTGTAAATATAAAATCTCTGGATAGTGGACGCTACGTTCATTTTGATCTTTTCTCTACTCTAAAGCGATCCATACAAATATATTCTGAATTTATTACAGGGAATAAAATAAAATTAAATATTAATATTGACGATTTGCCAATTTCCAAAAGTAGTGGTAGTCAATTTTGGCCAATAATGGCATTTATTGAAGATGTAGATACATATACATTACTTTTTATAATTGGTATTTATCATGGAATGTGCAAACCTAATACTGCTAACGAGTTTTTACTCGACTTTGTTAACGACTTCATTCCCCTTTCTCAAACAGGCATCATTGTTTCTAATATAAAATATACAGTAACTCTTAATGCGATATTATGCGATGCCCTGGCGAAATCATTTACTACCTACACAAAAAGTCATACAGGATATTCCTTTTGCTCGAAATGTATTCAAGAAGGCGATTTCATATGTAACAGAGTAGTTTTTCGAGAAACTAACAGCATGTTACGTACAAATGACACATTTAAAAATCGTATACATGTTGAACATCACACAGGTAATCCCATATTAGAAAAACTCGGTATTGGAATGGTATCATAAATCCCATTAGATTACATGCACCTTGTCTGTTTAGGTGTTGTAAAACGATTGCTGCAACTATGGGTCAGAGGAAACAGAAATATTAGATTATCTAAAGAGGCTGTAAATTCAGTTTTGCGTTATTTAATTGCATTGAAACCCTTTATTCCAGCAGAATTTGTAAGAAAACCTAGAGGTTTAGATGATATTGATAAATGGAAGGCTACAGAATTTCGTCAATTTTTACTTTATACTGGATTTGTGTTGTGAAATCAGTATTGGCTACAAATTGCTATAATCACTTTCTTTCTCTTAGCGTTGGTATCAGGATATTAACTGATCAACAACTATGTGTGCCATTCAACGCTTATGCGAATTCGTTGTTATTCTACTTTGTTTCCAATTATGGAAATATTTATGAAGACGAATATTTGTCGCATAACGTTCACAATCTTCTACATCTTTCCAATGATGTACAAAGTTTCGGTTCTTTAGATAACTTTAGTTGCTTCAAATTTGAAAATCAAATGCAAAAAATTAAAAAAAATTGCATTAGTCGGGGGCACCCTTAGAGGAATTTTCTGATCGTACTTTTGAAGAATTACAGCTTTTCATTCGATCATGTAAATTTCAACAATATCCGATTGTTTTTTATAAACAAAATCACGACATTTCTCATGTTCAATTTAAAAATTTTAAAATTGCAACCAATCAAGCCGATAACTGTGCTATTCTTTATGAACAAATCCGTAATATTTATTTTGGATATATTTAAAGAAAATTGTGTTTGCTATATTCCTGCAAAACGTTTTTTGAATCCAAAGTCTTTTTTTTTGTGTACCGTGCTCTTCAAAAAGACTTGGAATATTTATAATATCAAACACTACTACTGCAGATATAATTAAAATTTCCGTAACGCAAATAAAAAGGAAGTGTTTCAAAATTAAATGCTTTGATGAAATTGGTTGTTATGTTACAATACCATTGCAAGCCACTAATAATTAGATGTTATAACTTTGGTTGAATATATTTTTATATTTTTCATTTTTGTATGTGTGTTATATGATAAAATTTATGCATCGTAAACGTATATTTCTTTTGCCTTTATATTAAATATATTGCAAGTGGAAAATCCTTGCTTAACGGATTTCTAGTTCATGGATAACAACATTTCAATGGTGAGTGTATAGTATTTTACTGTACAAAAGCTTCATGCTGATTTTATATAACCAAGACCAATAAAGAAGAAAAGATTTAGAAGACTGATTGTTTTATCTACATTCTGTTTCACAATTTTCTCTTTTAAAGATCTTTTTTTAATAAATTTGTAATCTATGAATATGAAGGATCAATATTCCTCAAGTTTTATATCAAGTATTTATGTAATAAAGTATTAAGAGAAATTTGACAACAAAAATTGATCTCACGACAATAGAGCTGTTTCCATAAAAAATGATGTTATGTATATTACGTTCAACTTTCTCTTGCTTTTAAAATTATTGATGTCATTGCAAACTAATTTTCATTTTCAGTTTTTAAAACGTAGGATGTTTTCTATATCACACAAGATGAGCAACGAAAGTAAAAAATATGCGGTGGTAAAATTTTTGTCGGATTTTACATATTCTGAAATTCCAACAGCATGGCTTTTTTAAAAAAAATGATATTCAGCAATGTTGGTGGCCACCTCGAACAGCAAACAGTGCAACATTGATAATGAACTGTGAACGTCCTGATTTTTATACATGAAATCATTATGAAGTGGACATTGTAAAATATTGTAGTAAGTACTTGCTTTAATATATTAGGAGTACAAATAAGTTTTAAAGTGTTTTTTGTAGAACATAAAAAAGTAATTAAAAATTTAAATATTCTCCCGCTCTTTTCCGATTTTGTAGTGTTTATATGGTAACATAAAAATTAACAATCAACTTCACGATATTGTTTGTGTAACCTAAAATTGCAGCAGCTTGAAAATGGCAAACGAGAAACAATTTATTCGGCACTGCATTCGCTATGAATTCCATCAAGGAAAGAACGCCGCAAAAGCGTGTGCATCAATTTGTTTGACTCTTGGAGACAACGTTGTATCCAAAAGTACGTGTGAATTTTGGTTCAGACGTTTTAAAGAAGATGATTTCGACGTTAGCGATCGTGAACGTAGCGGAGCCCCTCTCAAGACTGAGAACGATGAATTGCAAGCATTACTCGATGAAAATTCGTCCCAAACTTTGTTTATTAATGTATATAAAGTGTTATCTGTCTACGCTACTCTTAGCCATAACCTATACATTTCTAAAAATAAAAAAGCATACAATTTATAAATAATTAACATGTTTCTTAACTTTTGTCAGTAAATGTATATGAATGGAAAAGAAAGTAAGTCCTCATCTTCAGATGTTTTTTGTATCTGTTTCAAAGGTTTTTTAACATTTAGATTGCCTACACCTTTAACGGTATTGATAGGTACATCTCCTTTCTCTAAAAATATTATATAATTAGTAGATATAAATTGACGTAGCCATATTTAAATTAAAAAAGCTGCAGTTAAATTTTGGAAACATAATGCAAATGCTTATAAGAAAGGAGTTTGTAAAATTCGCTTACCCTTGTTTTTCATGCGTGATGCTTTTGATTTGTCACTAATAGATCTAAGGTCTGTAAATTATTTTTTAACATCTTTGTTTTAAGTCGTTGTTCCATTTTCGCTGACATTTCCTCAGGATCATTATCTGAGTCTGTTGTAAATGCGAATCGCTTATCTTGCACAGTCTTCAGTTTTCGAAGAGCTTCTATGTACGTTTCTAGATTTAATGCATTAAAACACTTTTATTTTTCAATTTAGATTTTCGGGGAAATGCAATCGCCAAAAAATCTGAAACATTGCTACTAATTTCACTTTATAATTATCATTTTACTTACTTGCTCGATTTTACTTACTTACTTTACTACCACCTTGACTGTAAACAGCTGCCAATCGTCAGGAGCATCGGCTTTGCACACGAATTGAGCCAGAAGAACAAAGATAACCGTGTCGAAATGTGTCTGAATCTGTACAACAAACAGCACAGAAAGTCTTTCCTGTGGAAAATCGTAACGGGTGATGAAAAGTGGATATATTACGATAATCCCAAGCAAAAAAAATCATGGGTAGACCCCGGCTAATCATCCACATCAACGCCAAAGCGGAATATCCACGACCAAAAGGTAATGCTCTGTATATGGTGGGATATGCAGGGTGTGCTATATTATGAGCTTCTACAACCACGTGAAACGGTTGATGGTGATCGCTATAATCGACAACTATTGAGATTAAACGAAGAAATCCGTCGAAAACGTCCATATACTGGCAAAGGATTGCGTCCGGTGAAATTGCTTCATGACAACGCTAGGCCTCATGTCGCTAAAACGGTCAAAGAAACATTATTGACGCTTAGTTGGAATGTTCTACCGCATCCGGCCTATTCGCCAGATATAGCGCCAAGTGATTATTACTTGGTCGATACAAAACGCATTGTCTAAGGTACGCTTCCGGAATATTGAAGTGCGAAAATGGGTCGACGACTTTATTAAATCAAAAGACGAAACTTTCTTCACTGCCGGAATTCGTAAACTGCTTGAAAAATGGCGCAAGGTCATAGATAATAACGGAGAATATTTTGATACTTAAATGTATTATTGAATTTCTGCAAAAAAATCTTGAATTTTCAAAAAAAACGCTTTAAAACTTATTTGTACCCCTAATATATGTTATTGGGCGGATTCTAAGCCCGAAGGATCGGCAATCCTTAAATTGCCTAGACAAAGTTAAAATTATCAAGAGTGTTTTAGGTAATATCCGAAATAAAACTTTATTTTGGACTTTGCCTGAAAACAATTTAGGCAGCCTTAAGATTGCCTAAAGCGGTTTAGGCAATGTCCGAATCTCAGACAACCCGTCAATCTTAAAAACATTTGAAAGACATTCAAAAGACGTCATTATTTTTTTATGTCTGTTGAATGTCTTTCAGATGTGAGGGAATATTGATATTCTTGTTCAGTAGGATATGGCAGGTATGGGGCGTCACAACAAACCCCCACCACCTACCCCATATTTGACCCACTGACCTACATTTGGTCTGGCGTCAAAACAAATGACGTCACAGGGAGGGGAGGGGGAAAAGATGGCGGCTGTTGACAAGATGGCGGCTGTTGACAAGTGATTTTTATTTTTCGGAATTGAGAAAATCCAAGCTGGGTTCGAACCTGGATCGCTGGATTTCTAGTCCTGGTCCTAGTCTGCTGGGCTACCTATACATCTAATGATAGTAAAATGGTGTGTCGTATTTATGGCTATGGGACCTGGTAGGGAAGGGATGTATATATGTTGGGGCCGCGTCTATACGAGGTACCCCGGACTCTTTGGCAGGTATGGAGCATGTAAACAAACGACGTCACACAGTCGCCTCTAGTCTGCGAAGGGAAGGGATGTATATGTGCTGGGGCCGCGTCTATATGAGGTACCCCGGACTCTCTGGCAGGTATGGGACATGTAAACAAACGACGATACACAGTCGCCTCTAGTCTGCGAAGGGAAGGGATGTATATGTGCTGGGGCCGCGTCTATATGAGGTACCCCGAACTCTCTGGCACGTATAGCGAACAAAAGAATGACGTCGCAGCGACGAATGATCATGCGACTTTTAGTTTGATATTTGGTGTGATGGTTAAGGGGTCGAGCGCGCGATATTGCGTGAACGGGGTGAGCGTCAGCCACCCGTTTTCGCAGATTGAACGTGCTGTAAGAATTGACGATGGCGAGTGGAGCGTGCAGGAACATGCGAAAAGAGAAGGAAACAAATGCAAGAAATGGAATACAAAAATATGTTTATTTGCAACAATTTTTCTTAAAAGTACATGGTCGAACGTTATAGACAAAAATATTTTATTTATTTGGAGAGTATTCAGAGAGTCATAAACAAATCCATATATGCAAGAAAAATGTACGTTCGTATAGATTACAATTTTCGCTGCAACTTGATTATCCGTACAATTTGATTGAAGTAAAGTGCAATTAATTCTAAAAATATTATTTCAAAGTACGTATCGAGAAATGTTAAATCTTTTAGTTGCAAACGTACATTATGTTGAATATTGTGACAATTAGTGTTTATAGTGTGTTTTACAATGTTACTTTCGATGAAGTTCTTGTTGGGTAAATTTACCTGTATTTCATTAATAAGATATTTAGAGCAATCATTAACACTGTTTGCGATTATATTTAACTGATTTAAATTAGCGTTTACGCAATCGAGTAAGTTTTCCAGTCCGAGAAAAGTAGTCTTTTGCATTGCTATTGCGTAGGAATATGTTCGTGGTTTCTTCGGAGTATGGATGATTTCTTCTGCAGCCAAGTTACTTCCCGAAGAAGGCTCTTCTTGCTCCTGATATTTCAATAGCAGGGCTCTTGCTCCATAGGTGGTGGTGAAATTTATAATTATCTTCTTGATAATAATAGAGTTAGACTTAACACTATTTCCATTTAAATAATCAGTCATAAGTTCCATGTTTTCTTGAAATTGCTGCCACTCCACCATGTTGAAGCAAATACCCTCGGCTCCCTTGGAAGTAAATTTAACAGCGGGTTGGAAATCAAACTCGTCATCGTTGATTGAAGTTTGCAACCCAACATGAATTTTTTTCGTATATGAGGAATTGAGTCCGTAAGTGGTGTTGGCTAACATCATATAATTTTGCTCAAATTTTTCTCCATTGAAGTATCTTGCTCCGGAAACGTCACCGCGCACTTCGTGATGTTCAGAATTTAAAATTTCTTTGCGTTTACTCATGATACTAGTTTTCACGTAGACACAAAATGAAATACAAAAATGCTGTATCTTCTTTATTGTTGCTGCTGTTGTTACTGCTGCTGCTGCTGCTGCTGAACCCGCACGTTCGAATGTCAGAAAACGAATGATTAAAATTTTCCCAATCGCATGGAGTAGAAAATCGGAAAAGTAGTGGGAAAATGCGTGCGCATAAAAATTTTGAGTCATCTGATTGGATACGATGTTTATTGCTTCTACATTTTCTCGAACTCTCTTAAAAACGACCGTTGATAAAAGAAGGAGTAAGGACATCGGTTCGTGCGCTGTTACATCCTGCACAGTCTCGCATTACAATTATTCGGAAAAAAATCAAAGGGTACAAAAGGAAGAGAAACTGAGGACTGAGGAATGAGAAAAAATAAAAATATTGCAGTCAACGGAATTTTTACAAGCTTTCATCCTAAAAAGCTCTAAAACTATAAATCTCCAATCCGATAAAACTATTTATTTACACTTGGACCCTGGAAAAATTACATTTTAAACATATGGGATCTAAAGGGTTAGACAAAAAAAAGATTGGAAATATCCGTACCGTTAAAAAAAGAAGCAATTTACAATAGGGTAAGCAAATGTAAACCTTTTTATATTACACGTGAAAGTTTATTACTGTGAGTTTTCGAAATTAAGTTTTGCTCACGTACTAACTCTCAATTAAATTGTAAAAAGTTATAGGAAAAGAATATCGGCATCGTCCGAAGGGTATTTTTTGTCTGATAAACCCTTCGAACACTAAAGTAATATACACCTTGTAAAGTTGCCGCCAATGTGCGGAAATCTTTGTGAAAGATGTACAACTTGAAACCGATTGATTTTTTTGATCCGACTGAAGGTATAAATAGGAGGTTTGAGACGGAGAAAAATCGCATTTCAAAATTCTCAGTGTAGTGGACAACACGCGTCGTGTTTCTTCGTACCGTGAATTCGGGCGAAATTATCTTGAGTACGCGAAAATGGTTGAGAATTTAAGAAAAATCGTCGAGACATGCTTACTACTGTCACGCGCTTTGTGCGGACTCGATGTGAGCAGATATTTATCGCTGTTATCAGACAACGATGAAAAAAATTTTGAAGTGTTTGCGAAATTTGCGGGGCTGTGTCCTAGTGCAGTGCTAGCGGTGCTATTTCGCTTGGGGCATTTTGCTTCCTATCAGAGACTTGTAATCTACGCGGGTGAAATTATCGAAATGAGAAGTATTTTCGGTGATGGAGAAGTGGAGGATGCGGGTGGGCATATAGCTTTTCTATTATTTTATTTTCATCGTTCGATTTCGGAAGCGAGTGAAAACGGTGAGTTTATATTCCAATTTTTATTATATATATATGTATATATAATTTTCAAAAATTAAAAGAGTAAAATCTTTTAGGAGTAGAACATCGGAACGTATCGCCTCGCAGGATCGCGGGGGTGAGAGGAGTGCAACGTATTGCACGTCCTGAAGAGTATACTCCTCCTCACGGAATAAGGCGACGGACTGATACTTCACCCGAAGCCGGACCCTCACGTGAGTCTTATCACACATTCTTTTATGAAAAATAAGCATTTCATATTGGTAAATTTTTTTAAAATAATGAAATATTAAATGTTTTTAGGGCGTGCACGTATCGAGCTCACACCTGAGCCACCTCTCGTTAACTTGGATAGCGAGAGCGAGGAAGAAGAAGTTGGAACTCACGAAGTGAGTTCATTTGACGAGGAAGAGATTTTTTCACCAGGTGAGTAATGAGAAATTTATCGCAGTAAGAAAATGGATAAAAATTTTTTATCCGCTAAAAAACAATGGTGAATTTTTTAGAGTTTAACCAAGAAGGTGAAAATACAATAATAATAGAAGATTCGGAGGAGGAGGAGGATGAGGATGATGATGATAATGAGGTACAAGAGGAAGATATGGGGGAGGAGCTGAGTGGAACGGAAGAACAGACTCTAGAGAAACTTTTGAGGGAAAGAGGTAAATACAATTATACATTTTTGCATAGATAACGCTTTCATACTCGAATACCTTTATTCTAACCGGAGGAAATTTTTAGGAATTGTTTTCCCGGAAATTTCTTACTCGCCGGAATATTAGTAATCAATGATCAACACGATCAACGGTGAACAAGAAAGGGAATAATCCTGTATAAAGGTGAGAGAATTTAATATGAAATGTATTACTATTTTTAATTTTAACAACGCGTAAAATTCGAGTATGGAAGTGTAAAAACAATAATTTTAAAGATAAACTAATTCGTTTGTTTTCGATTTTTCCAGTTCAGTTTGGTGGAGGAGGGGGAGGAATGGAAGAAAACACGCAGCAGCAGCAGCAGTCGGCGGAAAATCAAGCCGAAGAAACCGACGACAACGAGATAGGAGTTCATGGGGAGGGGAGACTGGAGAGAGAAGAGGATGAGGAAGCGTTGTTTCCGGAGAATCAGGTTGGTGCGCCGGAACAGATCGCGAATCATAACGGGGATAATTTTAATTATTTAGATTTAATAAGAGAAAACGTGCGTGAGTTTAGAAATTTCGGTGTAGTAGGGAGAGAGGCTGGTTTTCGCCTTCGATCATTACCAGAGGGGGAGGAGGTTTACGCGTGGTTAGAAAACGCGTTTCGCGAGCTTCACGCGTACGCGGTACTTTCCTGTGTTCCCGGTGATTACATCGGACTTAGTTTCGATTCCCCGAATCTTTCACACGGGCCCGCGGGTATTTCGTTCCGACCATCTCGTGATTTGACTCACGAGAATATCTGGAACCTCGTGAGTTCGTTAGCTCAAAGCTCCGGGGGCTTGAACGTAGCGCAAGAATTCAATATCCACGTTTACCGTGTCACTCCTCCTACGGGTCGTGCGGGTAATGCGCTTGATATCGCTGGTAAACGCTCGATTTTAACGATATCCAACTCGGATAACTTATGTTTTCCTCGCGCACTCGTAACAGCGCAAATTTACAATGAACGTGGTAATTTACGTACGGGTAGCCTACAAGAAAGATGGAACGCCGTGAGATACCGTCATTCCTCGTTACAACGTGGGTTGGCACGTGATTTAACGAGGAAAGTCGGTATTACAATTCCAGAAGAGGGTTGCGGTATTCGCGAAATCGAGCATTTTCAGCAATATTTAGCCGCGGAAAACATCGCGATAATGGTTTATAGCGCGGAAACTTTTGGTCACGGGGGTAAAGTCTTATTTGATGGAAATGCGATACTAGCCTCACTACATCGCGAACCGGTCGCGTGTTTAAACATATTACATCACGCTGAATTACGACATTACAGCGTTATTTTAAATTTAAGAGCCGCCGCGGGTAGCCGAGGTTATTGTGTACCGTTGTAACGTCGGTTGCCGCAGCGATGTAAGGGGACACCGATGCTCAAATAAATGCCCTCGGTGTTACGCGGTACCTTCGTGCGAGCGATTCGACGCGGAGCGTATTCATTGCGAAAATTGTAATCGCGAATTTTTCAATCACACGTGTCTTGAGCATCATCGTGCGCAAAAATCATACGATGGGCAATCGTCTCGTAGCGTTTGCAACACCGTATGTTTTTGCGAAGAATGCGGTCGTTTAATCGAGCGTAATAGACAACACGAATGCGGCGTGACTTACTGTTCAACGTGTCGTTCTGCCCAGCCGTTGAATCATCTTTGTCACATGCTTCCTCTCCCTCACAAAGCTAATTTCCGTACTAACGACACGGAGCACATTTTGGGAGAGGGAGGAGAGCAACAACAAAACGCGGGTGAGTGCGTACTTAAAACAGAAAGTCGCGTCGCATTCGTGTTTTACGATTTCGAGACGCGACAGGATGACACGCTTCAAGGTACCGCGAGTGTAAATATTCACGTACCTACACTTTGCGTCGCGCAGCAGATTTGCGAAACGTGTGCCGAGATTGAGGATACTTCGGTGCGTTGTCGGTGGTGCGGTATTCGTGAATACATATTTCGTCGTGATCCTGTAAAGGAGTTTGTAGATTTCGCGACACGTCCGACTAAATATTTTAAACACATAATTTGTATAGCTCATAACGCGAAAGCATTCGATGCGCAATTTATCCTACGCTATATTGTTGAGAGCGGAACCGCCTTAGAACCGCGGGTAATCTTAAACGGGACGAAAATTGTAGTACTAACAGTGGGACATACGAAATTTATCAATAGTATTAATTATATGCCAATGCGTTTATCGGAGTTACCGAAGGCTTTTGGCCTGACGAATACTTCGGACAAAGGCATTTTTCCGCATTTATTTAATACCAACGATAATCAGTCATATGTCGGTCCGCTGCCGGATATTCGATATTATTCACCCGATAGTATGAATACGAACGAGCGAGAAAAGTTTTTAGCGTGGCACGCGGAAATGATTCGTACGAATTATGTGTTTGATTTCGAATGCGAGATATTGCGTTACTGTCGCAACGACGTGAATATTCTGAGACGCGCGTGTATGTCTTTTAGAAAGATTTTCTTGAAGTGCGGTCGCGTGTGTCCGTTCGAGGAATGCACAACAATCGCTTCCACGTGTATGAGGGTTTTTAGAAAAAACTTTTTACGTGAAAGAGAAATTGGAATAATTCCACCGGGCAGGTACAGACGCGCGAATACCCAATCGCGGAAGGCGCTTCAGTGGCTGGTGTGGAAGGAGCGCGAGCTCGGACATAACATCACCCACGCAGGACGCACTCGGGAATATCGTCTGCAAGACGGCACGCTAGTCGATGGTTATTACGAGTCGGTGGAAAACGGTATAACACACTATCACGTGTTGCAATTCCACGGTTGTTTTTGGCACGGATGTCCGTCGTGTTTTAAGATTAATCGCGATAGGGAACTAACGGTAAACAACGAACGCGGCGATACGATTGATTTGCGTTATGAGCGCACCATCGCAACAACGTATCGTCTTCGAAGACGGGGGTACTCGGTGATAGAGAAGTGGGAATGCGTCTTTGATCGCGAAATGATGGAAAATAGGGAAATGCGTGAATTTTTACAAAATCACCCAATGATAGAAATTGAGCCGCTCAACCCGCGCGATGCGTTCTACGGTGGACGTACGGGGAACATCGTGACGCGGTACGAGATTACGGATACGGAGAAGATACGTTACGTGGATGTGTGTTCTCTGTACCCGTACGTACTGAAGACCGGGGTTTTCCCGATCGGACATCCCACGGTGTACGTCGCGGAGGAATGCTCGACTCTAATTGGCATAGGACCGTGTTACAATTTTGATTCCGTCGAAGGTCTCGTGCGTTGCAGGGTACTCCCTCCGAGCGATCTCTTTCACCCCGTATTACCCTATCGCGTGCGTGGAAAGCTACTATTCGCGTTGTGTCGCAGTTGTTGCGAAACATTTTCACACGAAGAATGTACCCACGAGCTGTCCGAGCGAGAATTCGAGGGTACGTGGGTATCGCTTGAATTGCGCAAAGCCATCGACAAAGGTTATCTCGTAACGAGGGTTTGTGAGATTTGGCAATACACCACAGCTCGCTACGACCCCGATACACAGCAGGGTGGATTATTCACGGAATATATAAACACATTTTTAAAATTGAAACAAGAAGCCAGCGGATGGCCGAGCGAGTGTGAGGATGACGTGTCTAAAGAACAATATCTTCGCGACTACGAGAAAACCGAGGGTGTCGTTCTCGATAAGCAAAACATCGCGAAGAATCCTGGTTTGCGCTCGGTCGCGAAGCTATGTTTAAATTCTTTTTGGGGGAAATTTGGTCAACGATCCAACCTGCCGAATACCGAGATCGTAAAAACTCAACAGCGTTTAGCGAGTTTACTCACGAATCCTCAGCATGAGATAATCGAAATATTACCCGTAAACGAAGAAGTGATGTATGTTTCGTGGCGACTGCGAGAAGAGCTGGACGTACCCTCGCCTCTTACTAACGTGGTTATAGCGGCTTTCACGACGGCACAGGCGCGTCTTGTATTATACGAATATTTAGATAAATTGAATCGTCGCGTTTTATATTACGATACCGACTCGTGTATTTACGTGAGCAGCGGTGTCTCCGATGAATACGAAGTGCGTAAAGGTAATTTCCTAGGCGATATGACGGACGAACTCGAGAGCTATGGTCGCGGTAGCTATATCGAGGCGTTTGTATCGGGTGGTCCGAAATTTTACGCATACGTGGTTCGCACAGCGGAAGGGCAAACGCGAGAAGTTTGCAAAGTAAAGGGCATAACTCTAAATTTCGAAAACTCACGCTTAGTTAATTTTAATAATATTAGGGAATTATTATTACGTAAAGAGCGAGAAGGTCAAGAGGAGGAGGAGGAAGGGACGGAGTCGGCAACGGTAGAATCGCGTTCGATAAATCTATGTTTCAGAGCAATTCGACGTACAGCCTTTCACGAAATAATAACACGCGACGAAGTGAAAGCTTGCACGCCCGTGTTGCTAAAACGTAGATTTCTCGACAGTCGTTGTTCCGTCCCTTATGGATATTTATCCGAACGCTAATTGTTATTTCACGATGCTGTTCCTTCGCTCTATTTTATTATTTAAATAATTACACGCATGTTTTCCCCATATATGTAAAGTTTATAAATTTTTTTGTAAAAAGTAAATAAAAATTGTGTTGTAAAAATAGAATAAGAATAGGCTAAGAAAATGATAAAATTATAGAAAAAAGTCATGTAAAGATTTAAGAAATAATAAAATTGTTTATATTTTATATCGTTTTTGCTTTGTATTTATATTCTGAAAAAATAATTCTCCAATGATTTTTCTCCAAGTTTATTTTCCCCTTTCTCTCTCTCTCTCCCCACATACATTCACGTAAAACGACTATTTTTGCCCAATTCTTTCCGTGGAAAGCAGCTTTTCATCGTGGGGGAGTATCATAAGCTCATGAACTCACTCCCCCGTGCGCGCAGGCGCTGACGCGAGCAATTCCGCTTGTTCAGCATTTACGTTTGTCCAGCTTCTCCGGTCTGAATCAGCTCGTAAAAGACCGCCGCGAAGTACGCTGGCGCGCGCGCACCTCCGCCGCGGAGTGCCCTCTTCCGCGATGGTAAGCTTACTTTATCGTACCGTTACACGGCTTTTTTTATGTTAGTGAAGACACGAGCGGTGTTCATTTCACAAGATGGACGTACGCTGGAAACATCCCTGGACGGCTATTGTCAGCGGTCCCACCGGTTGTGGTAAAACGGTCTTTGTAAAATCCTTTCTCAAATATTTACCCGAAATGGCCGATGTTTCTTTTGAAAGAGTCTTATTTTATTACGCCGAATGGCAAGACGCATATCGTCAACTACAATACATGTTTGCGAAAACAAAAGAAAAAGTGGGAGGACATGGAAGAGGGGAGGGTAAAATAAAGAGAAATATAATCGAGTTTCGCGAAGGGCTACCGCAAACGGACGATTATTCTTGCGATCCTCTCGCACCAAAATTGGTGATAATCGACGATCTTATGAAAGAATCATCCTCGTGCGACGTAATCGTGGATCTTTTTACAAAGGGTAGTCATCATAAGAATCTCAGTGTTATACTCATCACGCAAAATCTATTTCACCAGGGACGCGGACAGCGCGACATATCTCTTAATTCTAACTACATAACCGTCTTCAAGAACCCGCGCGATCGCGCTCAAATTCGCCATCTCGCGCGACAAGTGTACCCCCATGACCCAAAGTTTCTAGAAGAAGCATACTTTGACGCAACCTCACGCCCTCACGGATATTTATTACTCGATCTGAAACAATCGACTCCGGACAAATATCGATTTCGGACAAACATCTTTCCCGACGATGCGTTGCATTACGTCTACGTACCGCGCAGATCATTCTCAAGCGTATAAAAAGTATGTACTTGCGTTCGCGTGACGTCAGTTGCGAGAGACTTTCACACGATGAAAGAAGCGGTAGCAGCGTCAGACAGTGCAACGAAAACCGCTAAACGTTCGATCGGAAAGAGAAACGTTTGTCTTCTAGAGGCATTGTGTCATCTGAACAAAAATCAACGCACCTCCTTCCTGCGAACCGCGGATGAAAAATTTATTCGCTGTATTTGCGAATGCGTTTTCAACACACTCAATGGTAACGTTGCGCTCGAACGACGCGAAAAAAATCGTCTGAGCAAATACAAAACGGCGCTGCGTCGTATCGCGTCAAAGCGTGGAAATTGGAAGAATAAAAGAAAGCTATTGGTACAACGAGGTGGATTCTTATCCTATATCATCGTTCCTTTATTAGAGGCCTTATTTTCGCGAATTATAGACAGGGCGACGGATTAAAACACAAGAGAGAAAATAATATTGAGCGTTATGGAAAGAGCGAAAAAAATGGTTTTAATTTCTACGGAAAATCTCGAGAGAATGCAGCGTCAATTACATCATCCGCAGCCGACTACCGACGGTGTACCTCTGGTGGAAAACACATCGGGGAACAACGAAAGCGCTAATAATAATAATTCCGTGCGAACTCCCGGGACCCCTTTATCCAGACTCGATGCGGAGTTGAGTCAAATTCTTAATTCACCCTATCCAAAGGATGAAGCCGAGAGATGGAAGATGTACAAAGAGGTTCTTTGGCGATATCTTCACTTTGTACGAGTAGCACGAGGACGACGAAATCAAGAGGACGACACGCGTAACGCCGAGGAAGAAGAAGAGGAAGAAAAAGACGAAAATGCGTTGGACACACGTGAAGGAGTACCGGCGCACGATCTCACGGGCTCATTCGTTCCGGACTCTAGTCGTACGAGAAGCTTCCCGAAAGAACACGACACAAGTCTCGAGGTGATGAAAAGCGTCGGAAGAATAGTGGAAAGCGTACCGAAATCTTACCGTGCCGAAGCTCGCTTACTAACGAAACACCTACTCGATAAAACATCGTCGAGTAGAATTAGCTGGGATGAGCAAGGAGTCGTGACTATAGACGGTAACGTCGTAAAAGATTCAAATATCTCAGACCTGATAAACGAGGCGATGCGCGATAGAAAAACCGTGAAAGCCGTGGGAAGAGTTCAGTTCGCGCGGTTACTTCACGACTTGAACATTCCCTCCACACTAGTGAGAAATAAAAAATTATTAGCAGTCGGTTCTTCGCAAAATATCGCGAAACTTAGCGGTCCTACGGCGAGTTCCACTCCTAAGAGAAACACGGATTCTCCGGTAGCGAGACGCCTGCTCGATTGGAATAAATTGGAATGACGGGTCTTGAAAAATTGTACTATGATCCCGCGCATTATGCCGGTTATTCGGCTGTTGATAATCTGTTTCGCGCGGCGAATTTATCCCGTAACAATGTCGCGCGATGGCTCGAAGCGCAAGATGCGTACACACTGCATCGTCCATTGCGACGGAAATTTCCACGAATGCATTACAACGTAACGAATATCGACGATCTGTGGGAGGCTGATTTGATCGGACTCCGAAATCTCAAAAGTTACAACGACGGATATGCGTATTTACTCGTGATTATCGATGTACTTAGTAAATACGTCTGGGTAGAACCATTGCGCGACAAGACGAGTAATTCCGTAATGGGAGCTTTCCAGTGCGTGCTCTCGAGAAGTAACGGACGCGTACCCGTATACCTACAAACGGACAAGGGTAAAGAATTTGTCGGGCGACCGCTACAAAAGCTTTTGGAAGAAAATGACATTTGTTTTCGTGTAGCCCGCAATCCGGATGTCAAAGCCGCCATCGTCGAGCGCTTCAACAGAACGTTGAAAGAACGAATGTGGCGTTATTTTACGCATAAAAATACGCGACGCTACATCGATGTTTTGCAAAATATCGTAAACGCCTATAATCACACCCGTCATTCGAGCACCAGAATGCAACCGTATGTCGTTACGAGAGAAAATGCACGTATCGCACGTGAAAATATAACGCGCCAATGGAGGAGCAACGACGACGAAGCGAACGAGAAACGTCGAAAGGCTAAATACCACGTCGGTGATCTCGTTCGTATCAGTAGAGCAAAAGTCGTCTTCGAGAAAGGATACGAAGTACGGTGGAGCGAGGAGATATTTCGAATTCACCGTATACTCGATTGGCGAAAACCACGTGTGTACGAGCTGAGCGATTTAGCGGGAAAAGTCATAGACGGCATTTTTTACGAACAAGAATTGGCTCGGGTTGAGAAAAACTTGCAGGAGGAGGAGTTTATCGTCGATCGTGTGATAAGAAGTCGGGGTCGCGGTAATAATAAACAGGTGCTGGTTAGTTGGCGTGGTTATCCCAGCAAGTTTGATTCTTGGATCCCTGCTTCGAGTTTAACCCCGCTTGTTCGAAATGAGGACGGATCAATTTCTCTTGATTCTTCCCAGCAATAGTAGTATGCGCTATTTTCCGGACAATGCAACCACTTCCTTCATTACAGAATTACCCCATCCTATACACTTACACGGCGAATGGGAAGTCGCGCTTAACGAGATCCAATTTCCCACTACTTTTTTACACATAAATCACGGTGAAAATGTCATTAGATTCGTCGATATTGAAAATGGTCGCGAGACGAGGAAAGACGGGACGACGTTAACGTCGACGCAAGGAGTAATACCGAATGGTATTTACAAAAATATCGAGGAACTTATCTCCGCTATTAATTCGGCGTGCAAAAATGCGAATTCGCATATTAATTTGACACTAGAAGACGCTAGTGGTGGTAAAATCTTGTTCGA
Source organism: Linepithema humile (assembly GCF_040581485.1). Lineage (NCBI taxonomy): Eukaryota > Metazoa > Arthropoda > Insecta > Hymenoptera > Formicidae > Linepithema > Linepithema humile. The sequence continues at coordinate 17,223,261 of NC_090130.1, read as the reverse complement.
GATTACATGCAATGAAAATAAATGCAATCTGGTTCATCATATGAACGTTTCCGATAATCTTCTACGAATACTCGGTTGCGGTGGAACCCTAACGACTAGTGAAATCGAATTCTATACAACACTTACTGCAACTAATCCTAATTCCAAAGATATTTTTACAGCACCTTTTATCAAACTCGGGTTTAAAAGAGAACAAAGAGGGCGCGCTGGAAATTTCTATACTCTCGAACCGCACGGATTGCTGCGCGGTATTCCCGATAAACTCTTTGTTTATTGTGATATTTGTGAACCTTATATAACCGGCGATGTGCAAACTCCACTTCTTCGAATAGTACCGGTCGAGCTGCAGCATTACGGTCATTATTACGCGTACGGAGCGAATCAAGTGAAACATTTCTCCGTCCCGCATTATATACCATTACGACAAACGTATTTTCGTAGGATTGAAATAGATATAAAAGATCAATTCGGAAAAAGAATACCATTCCAATCGGGAAGGCTGACGGTGACGTTGCACTTTAGACGTTTCCAGTAAGAAAAAATCAGTCAGAAAAGCCGCACGCTATGACTAGACCGGAGGACCATGAATATTACGATATACAAAACGGAGGTCGGAGTGAAGGAATCACACGAGTTTTCGTCGGAGCACCCTATCAACGAGGACACGGAATCGGTAGTTTTCTCGGAGGATTATTCACGAGAGCGCTTCCTTATCTGAGTAAAGGTGTACGAGCGGTTGGTAAAGAAGCTTTACGCGCCGGCATTAGCGTGATGGAGGATGTTGAAAATAATACACCGTTCAAGGAGGCGGTCAAATCTCGTTTCAAGGAATTGAGTGGAAATCTCAAAAGAAAAGCCCAAGAAAAAATAACTAGCTTGATGAAGGGTACAGGTTATAAAGTATCAGCGAAAACAGCCGCGCTTCAGTTTCCTTTCTTCAGTCACGAAAGACGCATCGCGGTTCCCAAGTGTCGTCGTCCTCATCGTCAGACGAGCAAAAAGAAATCGTCGAAAAATAGCAGCGTGCAAAGGAAAATCACGAAGAAAAAAAAGACAACGAAAAAAAAGAAAATTCGCACAGCGGCTAGAAAGACCAACAGCAAAAAGCCATCCGGCACCACGAGGCGTCGTCGAGTCAAGAAACGTAGTGTAGCCGACATATTCTCTTAATCAGTGCGTGTATTAGGAATTTACGGAGCATGTCCTTTCTTCATACACATTCAAACGAGTGTTTAAAAAGTGAACTCGATCTCTTTTCTTTACCACTCACACAAACCAGCATCGAGAGTTCGCAATGGATTTATTACAAACCCGTAACGTCGCTCGCGGACGACGCGCCTATAGAATTCGTCATACCCGGTCATGGAGAAGATTATCTAGATCTCACGCACACCATGCTGAGCCTTCGCGTACGCGTAGAATCTTCCCCCCTAGCAGGAGGTGGTACCGCCGTTGGCACCCCCGAATTCAAAGTAGGCCCTGTAAATCATTTACTGCATTCCATGTTCAACCAAATCGACATATATTTCAATCAAAAACTCGTGTCGCCCCCAAACAACGCTTACGCGTATCGGGCTTACATCGAGGCGTTATTAAATTATTCTTCACCCGCAAAAAACTCCCATCTGACCTGCTGTCTGTGGGATATGGATACCCCAGGTTTAATGGACGCCCTCCTAGAGTCGCAAACCCCAAATCAGGCTCTCGTGAGACGCTCGCGTTACATTCGAGACGAACAGGCGCTAGATCTCATAGGCCATCTTCACTGCGACGTTTTCAATCAGGATAAATTCTTAATCAACGGGGTGGAAGTTAGAATGAGGCTCGTTCGCTCGAAAGATTCGTTTTGCCTTATGGAATCTAATTCACTGTCAAAAATACGCCTTCTAGACGCTAGTCTGCTCGTTAGAAGAGCAAAGATAAGCCCTGGTGTGTTACTCTCGCATGCGAGAATGTTGAGTAAAACCACCGCCAAATATCCTCTCACAAAAGTCGAGGTTAAAACATTTACGATTCACGCTGGACTCATAGGGGAATTGATAGATAATGTAATACTCGGACAACTGCCAAAACGTGTAATAGTCGGTTTTGTCGATAACAGAGCGTTTAATGGTGATAGAAAACTGAATCCGTTTAATTTCAAAAACTACGGTATAAATTTCTTTTCTCTGTATGCCGATGGTATGCAAATTCCCAGTAGACCGTTACAACCGAACTTCTCGAAAGACGAAGGCCTTTACGTCGAAGCCTACCACACGCTCTTCTCGGGAACCGGCATTCACTTCTTGAACGAGGGAAATTCTATAAGTAGAGAGGATTATGGCCAGGGCTACACTCTTTTCGCTTTCGATCTTACCCCCGACTTGTCCGCTCATTGCGCCGGACATTGGAATCTCGTGAAACATGGTAGTTTGCGATTAGAAGTGAAATTTGAAAAGGCGCTTACCGCGACCGTTAATTGTATCGTTTACGCAGAGTTCGATAACATTCTAGAAATAGACTCCTCTCGACAAGTTATCGTCGATTTTGCCGGTTAGACTTTTATAACACCAAACCCCCGCCTCCCACCACTACTACTACACACATTTTTCCCTCACGTCTGTTTTCTTAAATGGCGTGTGAAGCAGCGGAAACAGATTCAGTCCTGTTCGAGACACGAACGTCGTCGCTTCGTTTAAAAATAAAGAGTGAGTACTTGGACATAACTATGGATATAGTCATTGATATACAGGGTTTCCGCGATGCCGCCGAGAAGTTTATTCCGAAAGAAGTAGCTGTCGTTGCGATTAACTCACCAATCATCGGACACTGGATTATGACGCCTCCCTATCCCTTTGACGATTTACCCGATAAATCGAGACGAGAAAACAACTGGCTTTCGCGAAATTATCACGGTATCGAGTGGTTCGATGGTGAAACTGATCTTAAATGTTTCGTAATACAACTACGTGAAATAACACGTCGAGCGCGCTACATCTATAGCAGGGGACAGGAAAAGGCACACTATCTGAGGCGTCTACTTTCCAGAAACGTATATAATCTAGAAGGAATTTCTCCGGCATTTAAAAATTTACCAGAAGTCAAAGAGAGCGGACATCGGTGCTCTCACCACGGCTTTCGATTTTGCTCTACAGACAAATTTCTTTGCGCGTTACGCAACGCTTGCAAATTGAAACGCTGGATAGTCACTCAAAACACTAGCAGCGAGTGTAGCATCGTTTCGAGCTGCGATGATCTTTCTCATGAGAATTGGAGCGTAAGCGAAAAAACCGACAGTGCTGTTTTTATGAAAAAGAATAAAAATCTTGATATAATTCGCAATATCGAAGCGTGGCGTAACGCTACGGAAGAAGAAGAAGAAGAGAAGAATCAATCACTTTCTTACATTGCAAAAGATACACCGTACGTAAAGAAAGAAGAAGAATATCCTACCGATAGCTACGCTCATCAAACCATCCCCGTTAACACACAATCATTCGAGAACGTCTACTCTTTGCGTAAGGAGGTAAACCCCTGCGACTCTACTATACAAATAATTCCTCGCACGCGAGCACCGTCTTGTTACGCGACAAATGAATTCGTTGGAAATCTTACACGCGTTGCATCGTCTCAATGTCAGATATGCGGGAGTCTATCCTGCCGACAGACTACCGAGGGTGTGGACGAGGTCGACAGCCATTGTCGCTAATACAGACGAACATGACCGCCCCGGAAGACACTGGGTCGCCTTTTACATCGACGAGCATGGTACCGGCACATATTTCGATAGTTACGGAATCCCGCCACACTCGGATCAACGATTTCATCTGCGTCTTCGATGAAATTCCATCACGTATCGATGGAACACCGAGCAGCTACAAGGATTTTTTTCGCAAACATGCGGTCAATATTGCTGCGTGTTTCTTTACTATTTGTCTCTTGGTTACAGCCTTCAGCAATTTCTTCGTCTTTTCACCGATGATTATAACCAAAACGACAGACTGATAGTATGCTTATATCGCAAAATTTTTCTTTGCAAAAAGAATGAGCAAACGAAACTACCTACTTGTGGTGTAGCATAAGGATTCACTGCCGTATACGTCCCTTGCGCGCATCCACTCACTTATTAAAAACGATAATACGAGGATCAAAGAGATCCGCTGATTTAACGCGAGCTAGTTGTTTGTCTGAGCGGCACTATTTATATTTTTATGTTATTCCACCGTCTATGATTCTATTGGTTGCGGTGTAGATCTAGCAACTTACAACTGCCAATCAGAAGAGGATATTGTCCCCAATCGTGACATAAAAATCCTATCACGCCATATATATACGAGGTCGAACGAACACGTCCCAGTTCTTATTCTGTTCTAAGCTCTCAGCTAGCTCGTATCAGTACACAAAGTCATATATATCAGTAATAATAAATATTTTATTATACGAAACCACAGTGAAGAATTATTTGAATTATTCTTACTGCTACAAAACATTGGTGCCTCCTGTGAGGTACGCCTCACTCAAGCGTTAATTACCAGTGAATCGATCAAGGAAAGATTGACGGTGACAACATTCACATACACCAGGGTGACCGATTCATCTGGACGAAACTAAATTCAGCCGTTAACGGAAGATAAGTATTGCCGATTTGAGTAAGTCAATTAATTACAATTTACAATGTCGGATAGAACGAAATTTATATTGCAAAAAAGAACGTCTCTAAAATCACAGATCACTGGCTTATATAATACCCTCGACAAAGGCACTTTGGATGATTCTACGTTAAAATTAAGAATTACTCGTTTAACTCAACTATATCATGCATTTGAAGAATTTAACGATGAACTTGCGATTTTGGATTCTAATGATGAACATCAAATCGAATTCTCGAATATTCAGGAACGTTTTTATTCGCTCGCGGGTAAAATTGATGCCATGTTAAATAACGCGAATTCATCAAGCGCTGCAAGCACATCGAGTGCCGGAAATGCTTCTAATGACGAGAATCAGGTAGCGATCGCGCAGACTAGCGCGTCTAATAAAAGACTACGAATTAAGTTACCTCAAGCGCCCTTGCCTACTTTCGACGGAAAGTTCGAAGGATGGTTATCTTTCAGAAACGCGTTTCACAGCATGATAGGCAGTCAAGATTTATCAGATATCGATAAGCTGCATTACTTAAAATCAGCGTTAATAGGAGATGCAGCGAACAAAATAAAAATTTTTGAAATAGACGGAATAAATTATAATAAGGCATGGGAATTATTAGAACGCTCGTATGAGGTTAAACGGATTTTAGTTTCCCGACATCTGTCGATGATTATGAATTTACCCGTCTTAGATAAAGAAACTGCAAACGGTTTGTCGAAATTGGCGGACGACGCGCAACAACATCTCGCATCACTAGCAGCATTAGGAGTGAACGTAGGACATGAGATTATCGTTCATATTCTTGAAAGTAAATTACCGAAGAGTATTATAGACAAGTGGGAAGTGACTTTAAAGAGAGATGAATTTCCAACGTTAGATGAGATGTATGAGTTCTTATATAAATCGGCAGTTTGTGCATCAAAACGCGAAAGATCAAAATTTTCTGACACCGAAAGGAATATTTATGAGCCCATTGCGAAAAAGAAGCGACTGCATTCGTCGAATCAAACATTCATATTAAATGCGTCACGCAATTGCATAATATGTAAAACTAAGCGACATCCTCTTTATTTATGTAATGCATTCAAACAATTATCTATACCTAAACGCATTGAGACAGTAAAAAATGCAAAGGTTTGCTACAATTGTTTACGTTCCCACCGTGATAGTCCATGCAAATTTTCGAATTGCACTATATGCCAGAAAAAACACAATACGCTTTTGCATTGGGATAAATATGCGAACACGGCTAAAGTGGGTACATCAATCGTAGAAACAACTAAAGATAAAGATCAATGACTAATCGAGAAATCGAGCACTGCGGTGGCGGATTTCGCATTGGCTTCATACATTCCCCGGCCACAATTATTAACAAGCGCGTCAGTTTATATTCACGATCGTAAAAATAATCGCGTTTTATGCCGAGCTCTATTAGACACATGCGCGTCTGCCAATTTCATTTCCGAACGTTTTGCAAAACGATTAAAGGTACAAATAAGTCTGCAAACACTACCGATCGGTACGATAAATGCCATAAACACTGAATCTAAAGGCATTGCGCACATAATTATACAATCTATTCATGATGATTTTTCTAAAAAATTGACGTGTTTAGTAATACCAACTATTGCAAATTTGATTCCTCCGGAGGTTGTACCACGCGGATCGATAAAGATTCCGTCGAATATTAAGTTAGCTGATCCTAAATTTCACCTTCCATGTGCAGTTGACTTATTAATTGGTTCTGGAGCTACCTTGTCTTTATTTTCAATCGGTCGGATTAATTTAAGAGAAGATCGTGATTTATATCTGCAAAAAACGCGTTTGGGATGGGTGATTGCTGGCGATGCGTCATCGCAAGCTCCTTTAAAATTTGAGTCTTTCGCAACAAATTTAGAAAATCAATTAGCAAAGTTTTGGACGATCGAAGAGATCGCGGAAATTAAACCGAAAACTGAAGAAGAAATTGAATGTGAAACACATTTTGTAAAGAATGTGTCTCGAGATAATCAAGGACATTATAAAGTTTGCTTACCATTTCGCCCAACAATGACGCATATTGGCGAAACACGAACAATTGCGCTTAAGCGTTTAATGTCATTGGAACGCAAATTCGATGCAAATCCAGCTTTCAAAAACGAATACACGCGTGTAATAGATGAGTATTTGATTTTAGGGCATATTTCCAAGACGAAAGATCCCGGTGATGACGGATATTATATGCCGCACCACGCGGTAATAAAAGACGCGAGTAGCACCACTAAACTCCGAATAGTATTTGATGCTTCATCGAGGTCGAGTAATAGTAAATCACTAAATGATTTATTAATGGTGGGACCCACAATACAAGATAAATTATTCTCGCACTTAATCCGATTTCGTACATATAAATACGTCATCACGGCGGATATTGAAAAAATGTATTTACAAATTTTATTACACGAAAAAGATCGGTGCTATCAACGGTTTCTTTGGCGTAAAAATAATGATGTCGAAGTATTTCACATAAATAAACTCGCGTTTGGTGTTGCATCTTCGCCATTTCTTGCAATTCGCGCACTTCATAAACTCGCGGATGATGAACGACGCGCATATCCTAGAGCAGCTGAGATTCTCAAGTCTCATCTATATGTCGATGACTTATTAACCGGTGCTGATAGTATTGAGGAAACACGATCGATAAGAGACGAAATAATTATGTTACTTTCTCGAGGTGGTTTTTCAATACGACAATGGGCTTCAAATGAAATACGCATAATTAACGATTTATCTACTAACGCGTTACATGCAAAATTTAGATTTAGCGAGAATAGATCTTTGAAAACGTTAGGTATGACTTGGAATACGGAAGATGACAAAATCTATTATTTAACGGTTCCAATTAAAATAACAAACAGAATAACTAAAAGAAACATATTATCTGAAATCGCAAAAATATTCGATCCATTAGGTCTATTAGGCCCTATAATATTATACGCTAAAGGGTTAATGCAGCGATTATGGCAATGTAAGCTACATTGGGATGAATCCGTACCACAAAATATACACGTTGAGTGGATAGAATTTGTTAAACAATTAGAAATAACGAATCAAATTGCAATTATGCGCAGATTATTAGTCGACGATTGTTGTGACGTTCAAATTCACGGATTTTGCGACGCAAGTTTCAATGATTATGGGGCGTGTTTATACGTGCGGTCAAGCGGAAAGGATAAAAACACAATTACGAGATTAATATGCGCTAAATCTAGGGTCGCGCCGTTAAAATCTATCACAATACCTCGTCTTGAACTATCTGGTGCATTGTTACTAGCACGATTACATCACAAAGTGCGTAATGCTTTACATATTACACCCGACAAGACGATATTTTGGTGCGACTCTACGATCGTTCTTCATTGGATAAAGACAGCTCCGTACTTGCTTAAAACCTATGTAGCTAATCGAGTTACTGAAATACAAGAGCTCACGCATTCTATCGAGTGGCGGCACATTAGATCTATAGATAATCCCGCGGACGCATTGTCAAGAGGTCAACTACCTCACGCGTTTGCTCAGAATCGCACATGGTTTACAGGGCCACATTGGCTAGCAGAGAGCGAAAAAAGGTGGCCATTCGAAGATTTACGAGTGAGTGAGATACCGGAACTGAAAAAGAATGTCTGTCTAACGGCAACTTTAGTTGATAGTGGAATACTCGAGAGATATTCTTCTTATCATAAATTATGCAGAATAGTAGCGTATTGCCTTCGATTCAGGGTCAATAATAAATACTTCGGTTCGATAAATTCGGAAGAGATAGGTAAAGCCGAAATACGAATACTAAAGCTATTGCAAATTAGCCGATTTTCCAACGAAAATAAAGCACTGGAAAAAGGACATCTGATTAATAAAGGTAGACTCGCTAATTTGAATCCGTTTTTAGATACAGATGGTTTAATTCGTGTCGGGGGGCGACTTCAATCTTCTAATCTAACTTTCGCACAAAAACATCCTATCTTACTTCCGAGCAAACATGGTTTAACTGATAGTATTATTCGTGAAACTCACGAGAGGTATCATCATCCCGGCATACAAACTACATTATATTTCATTCGTCAAAAATTTTGGTTACTAGACGGCAGAAATCAGGTCAGAAAAATTACGCGTTCATGTATCCGGTGTTTTCGGTTCAATGCTGAGACGGTTAAACACAAGATGGGAAATCTTCCATCATTCCGCATATGCGAGGCAGTACCGTTTACTAACACTGGCATCGATTTCTGTGGACCATTTTATATTAAAGAGAAAAAATTTCGTAATCATTCGCGAATTAAAGTTTACATATGCGTATTTGTTTGCTTGGTGATAAAAGCTGTACATTTAGAAATTGTGAGTGATTTGACATCTGAGCGTTTTATCGCAGCCTTGCGACGATTCATCGCGAGACGTGGATTGCCCGCTCACATTTATTCGGATAACGGGAGCAATTTCGTAGGCGCGAATAATCAACTAAAGGAAATGTACGCATTTTTTAGTTCCGAACAACATCAAAACATCGTAAATAAATTCGTATGCGAGCAACGTATCACCTGGCATTTCATTCCCCCCGGAGCCCCACATTTCGGTGGAATATGGGAATCGAAGGTGAAGTTGTTTAAACATCACTTTAAGCGAGTAATAGGAGATTCATTATTTACATTCGAGGAGTTAAACACATTTGTGACCGAAGTCGAGGGTATTGTGAACTCAAGGCCAATCACATATATTTCGTCTGATCCAAATGACTTACTCGTATTATCCCCGGCTCAATACTTAATCGGCAAACCTCTCACTGCTCTTTCTGAGGGCGATTTATCACATATTCCAGTTAATCGGCTATCCGTCTGGCAACACATTAACAAGGTCAGACAGGATTTTTGGGCTCGTTGGAGCCTCGAATATTTAAATGAGCTCCAAACACGGAATAAATGGAAGAAAGACGGAACAAATCTCGAAGTGGGAACTGTGGTATGCGTAAAGGACAAGACTTTGCCATGCAATCAGTGGTTGTTAGGCAGAATCACACAAATTCATCCAGGCGACGATGGAGTCGTACGAACTGCCACCATCAAAACAAAAAACGGAGAAATAAAAAGAGCAGTTAAGTCTTTGTGCCCACTTCCCATCGAGCAATGATCTCATTGACTGGCTGTAATACCAAACATGGTATTTAAAAATCATATGTCCACCATGCGATGTCATCCCCTAGGCGCTGTCATAAATTGACTCAGGGTGACGACCCCAAGGCGTTGTTGTGAACCGACTCAGGGTGATAACCCCTAAGCGTTGTCGAGGATCAGCTCAGGGTAAAAAACTCCATAAGACAAAGTCATAATTATACTATTTATGACATAAATTGCAAGGCCTTGTATCAATTTTATGCGATATTTGTATAATTCTATGCGAATTGTATGAATCTATGCGATATTGTACGAATCTATGCGATATTTGTACAATTTTATACGATATTTGTACAATTTTATGCGATAGTTGTACAATCTTATGCGATATTGTATAAATTTATGCGATATTTATACAAATTTACACGATATTTATGCAATATTGTACGAATTTATGCGATATTTGTACAATTTTATGCGATACTTATATGAATTTATGCGAAATAATTGATCGTCACCTCTCAAGGGGGGGACTATGTAGTGTAGCATAAGGATTCACCGCCGTATACGTCCCTTGCGCGCATCCACTCACTTATTAAAAACGATAATACGAGGATCAAAGAGATCCGCTGATTTAACGCGAGCTAGTTGTTTGTCTGAGCGGCACTATTTATATTTTTATGTTATTCCACCGTCTATGATTCTATTGGTTGCGGTGTAGATCTAGCAACTTACAACTGCCAATCAGAAGAGGATATTGTCCCCAATCGTGACATAAAAATCCTATCACGCCATATATATACGAGGTCGAACGAACACGTCCCAGTTCTTATTCTGTTCTAAGCTCTCAGCTAGCTCGTATCAGTATGTTATGTAGAGTTACAAGTCGTGCACGACACACACACACACATATATATAATATACACATAAAAATATATATATATTATGGTCGAGCGAAGTCGACGCATGCACACGTACATGCACGCTATAGAGTGTGCCGAAAAATATGTTATTCTTTCGCGTGATTGGACGCGCGGTTTCATGAGATCGAGGAGACCAATCATAAATCATCTCGATCATGGCAGCTCAGAGATCGACCGAGGTATTCATTCAAGTCTTGGTTTCCGAACGGTATAGACGCATTTTTCTATAAAAGTTTTTCAGTTACAGTACGTGTGCATAGACAGTCGCGATTCAGAATAAAAAACATTCCTAGGCGTCATCGCGATCGTTTCGACCAGACGATACGTATGCGTTCTCGGCCGCGACTCAGGACGAAAAGTTCCTCAGGCGTTGTCGCGGTCGCCCAATTTGACTCAGGACGAAAAGTTCCTCAGGCGTTGTCGTGGGTAATATAGGACTTTCGAGTCCTCATAATCGAAATCTTTTCCGTACGTGATTGTTTGTAAAAATATATGAAACAAGAACAAATAAACTATATACAAACGAAAAGACAGTGTAGGTGTTAGTGATACCTTCACTGAAAGGACGATACATTTTTGGTGCCTCCTGTGAGGTCGGTGAACGGCCCTGGTTTGCGATAGCGAGAGCTCGAGATAAAGAGGAAAACAACGTACATCGGATTAAGTTAAGTAATCTGAATCTAACAATTTGGTCACAATTACATAATAATGGCAGACAGAATTAAGATTCTTGTACAAAAACGGACGTCTTTAAAGTCCCAAATCACTGGTTTAAGTAATATCCTCGACAAAGGTAATACGGATGACGTCGCATTAAGATTACGAATAAAGCGTTTAACAGAATTATATCACGCGTTCGAAGAATATAACGATGAACTTACGGTATTAGATTCAAACGAGATACATCAAACTGAGTTCATAAACATACAAGAACGTTTTTATTCCTTAGCTGCAAGAGTCGAGAGTAACTTAAGTGCGTCGGAAGCGGATTCCGATAGGCAAAGCGTCGTAAATAGGGCCGATAATGTAGAGATAACGACGTCGAGTAGAAAAAGACGAATCAAATTACCAGAGGCGGCTTTACCGACCTTTGATGGTAAATATGAGTGTTGGTTATCATTTAAAAATGCATTTCATAATATGATAGGCTCGCAAATAGACTTGTCAGACATAGACAAACTACATTATTTAAAATCGGCGTTAATAGGGAAAGCTGCCAACAAGGTACGAATTTTTGAGATCGACGGGATAAATTATTCAAATGCTTGGGATATTCTAGAGCGTTCGTATGAAGTGAAACGCGTATTGATTTCAAGACATCTTTCATTAATTTTAAATATGCCTGTGTTAGAAAAAGAAAGTTCGAACGGTTTGTCTAAGCTCGCGGACGATACACAACAACACGTCGCGGCGTTAAGCACGCTAGGCGTTGCTGTAGGACCGGAAATGATCGTTCATATCTTGGAAAGCAAATTACCCAAGATTACTTTAGAGAAATGGGAGACGACTCTCGAAAGAGATGAATTTCCAAAACCGGATCAAATGTACGAGTTTTTGTATAAAACAGCCGTTTGCGCGTCGAAACGCGAAAGAGCAAAAACGACGGAGATAGAGAAAAATAAGATAGAACCACCTAGCAAGAGAAAACGATATTGCTCTTCAAATCAAGCGTTCGTTTTAAACGTGTCTCGTAATTGCGTGATATGTAAGGTTAAAAAACATCCACTCTATTTATGCGAGAAATTTAAACAATTACCCGTACATAAACGTGTCGAAACAGTAAAAAACGCAAACATCTGTTATAATTGTTTACGATCGCATAGAGGTAGTCCTTGCAAGTTCTCTAGTTGCACCATTTGCCAAAAGCGACACAATACGCTTATACACCAAGACAATTATGAGAAAGTCGGTAAATCCAGTGAAACTAGACCCGAGCCTAAACAAACAAATTGACTAGCAGAACCGATCGGTAACAGAACAAATAGTGTAGCGACGTTACATACTTTCGCACCACAGCTGTTGACAAGCGCATTAGTAAATATTCGTGATTGTAAAGGCAAGCTGGTTAAATGCCGTGCGTTATTAGACACGTGTGCTACCGCAAATTTTATTTCCGAATCCATCATAAAGCATTTAAACTTTCATATATCCGAACATTTGTTACCGATCGGTGCTATTAACGGTATGAACACCGTATCGAAAGGCATAGTGCAGATCACCATACAATCAATACACGACGATTTCTGTAAAGAACTAACGTGTTTAACGATACCGACCATAGCGGATTTAATACCAACAGAGATTTTCCCGCGCAATTCTATAAAAATACCTTCTAATATTAGATTAGCAGATCCAGATTTTCATTTACCACGTTCCGTTGACTTATTAATAGGTTCGGGTGCGACATTATCATTATTTGCAGTCGGTCAGATCAATGTATCACATAAGGGACAAGATATATATATACAAAAAACGCGATTGGGTTGGGTGGTTGCTGGAGGAGCGTCATCAAAACCACAAACAAAATTCGCGACATGTCATTTAACGTCACTGGAAGATTTATTACTTAAATTTTGGACAATTGAGGAGGTTGCGGTTGCTAAGCCAAAATCGGAGGAGGAAATCGAATGCGAAGCGCATTTTATGAAAACGGTTTCTCGAGACAGTAGTGGACGTTACACCGTTCGTTTACCATTTCGCAATACAAATCATCGTTTAGGAGAATCGCGAACGATCGCGCTTAAACGATTAACATCTTTAGAGAAAAAGCTTAACGCGAATACGAAAATGAAGACGGATTATCATAAAGTGTTAGAAGAATATTTGAGATTGAGACATATGTCTCGGATAGAGGATACAAATGATACCGGTTATTATATGCCACATCACGCGGTACTTAAAGAGACGAGTAATACCACTAAAGTGCGAGCAGTTTTTGACGCGTCAGCTAAAACAAATAACGGAACATCTCTCAATGAAATGTTGTTTGCAGGTCCTACTATTCAAAATAATTTAGTATCACATTTACTTCGATTCCGCACATACAGATACGTAATTACAGCAGACATCGAAAAGATGTTCCGGCAGGTGTGGTTACATGAGGATGACCGACGGTATCAACGTATTCTCTGGCGTAGAAATGACGTAATAGAGAGTTATCAAATCAACACGCTCGCTTTCGGTGTTTCTTCTTCACCATTTCTTGCAATCCGCACTGTGCAAAAACTCGCAGATGACGAATGCGACACTTATCCTAGAGCGGCCGAAATACTTAAAAAACATCTATACGTAGATGATTTATTGACGGGAGCTGAGACAATCGAGGAAGTTCGCGAGATAAGGGAAGAAATAATTGCATTATTATCCAGAGGTGGTTTTACTATCAGACAATGGGCATCTAATGATGAACGTGTAATCAATGATCTAGAGTCCAAAGCATTACATGCAAACTTCGCTTTAAACGGTAATCATACTCTAAAAACATTAGGCGTAAAGTGGAGCACACATGATGACAAATTACATTATATGACTCATCCGATTAATACAACTGAGCGAGTGACAAAACGGAACATTTTATCAGAAATAGCAAAGATTTACGACCCATTAGGTTTGTTAGGTCCGGTCATTCTATATGTTAAAAAATTAATGCAAGACGTGTGGCGGTGTGGTTTGCATTGGGACGAATCAGTTCCGCAAAATATATACACGGAATGGTTAGAATTCACGAGACAATGGGTGTCGATGGAGCGGATCTCCTTTGAGAGAAAAATACTTACCGAAAAACACAATGATATTCAATTGCACGGTTTTTGCGACGCTAGTAATGTGGGTTATGGTGCGTGTATATACGTCCGTTCGAACGGACATTCCGGAAATACGATTGTCAGATTATTATGCGCTAAATCGCGAGTTGCGCCATTAAAAACGGTTACCATACCGCGACTCGAGCTTTGTGGAGCATTATTGCTAGCACGTCTATATAAGGAAGTAAACGAAGCGTTAGGCATTGTACCCGATCGAGTGATATTTTGGTGTGATTCGACAATTGTGTTACACTGGTTAAAAACGTCTCCACATTTACTTAAAACTTACGTAGCAAATCGTGTAGTGAACATACGAGAAATTACCGATCTGATAGAGTGGAGACACGTTAAGTCAGAGGATAATCCAGCGGATGCAATTTCGAGAGGTCAATTGCCTCGTGTTTTCCTGAGAAATCAGACGTGGTATACGGGACCTTTCTGGTTAAAGGATGAGGAAGTTAAATGGCCCAACGAAATTGCACAAATAAATGAGATACCCGAATTAAAGAAAAACATTTGTTTGATAACTAACGACGGCGGTTCCACAATTCTAAATAAATACTCGTCTTATTTGAAATTATTAAGAATCGTGGCGTATTGTCTTCGCGTTTTACCCACAAACAAATATACTGGATCGTTGATCGCGGAAGAAATAAATAGAGCGGAGATACGAGTATTAAAGATTCTCCAAAATACACAATTTTATGACGAAATGAAGAAATTAGCAGATAAGGTCTCGATAAATAAAGGCAAATTAGCAAATTTAAATCCGTTTTTAGACGAAAATGGCTTAATACGCGTGGGAGGCCGATTACAAAAGTCAGAGCTGTCGTTCGGTCAAAAACATCCGATACTACTTCCAAATCGGCATTCTTTGACAGACAATATAATTCGCGAGATTTATGAAAGGCATTATCACGCAGGTATCCAAACTACGTTATATATACTACGTCAGAAATTTTGGATATTAGATGGTCGAAATCAGGTGAGAAAGGTTGTACGCACATGCGTGCGCTGTTTCCGATTCAATCCTAACACGGTTGAATATAAAATGGGAAATCTTCCAGTGGCGCGCGTACGCGGAACTCCACCATTTACTAACACAGGCATAGATTTTTGCGGCCCGTTTTTTATCAAGGAAAGGAAATACCGCAATCGAACGCGAATTAAAGTATACGTATGCGTTTTTATATGTATGTCGATAAAGGCAATACACATCGAAGTCGTAAGCGACTTATCATCCGGAGGCTTCTTAGCGGCGTTGCGTAGATTTACTGCGAGACGGGGTTTACCGGAACATATTTATTCAGACAACGGATCCAATTTTGTAGGAGCTAATAACCAGTTGAAGGAAATATATGTTCTGCTTAATTCAGAGGATCACAAAGAACGGATTAACAAATATTCAAGCGAGCATAGAATTACGTGGCATTTTATACCACCTTTAGCCCCCCATTTCGGCGGGCTATGGGAGTCTTCGGTAAAGCTATTCAAACACCATCTTAAACGAGTTATAGGAGACTCTTTATTTACATTTGAAGAATTGAACACGTTTACTACCGAAGTCGAGGGTATCTTAAATTCTAGGCCAATTACTGCTATTTCATCTGACCCTAACGACATGTTAGTATTGTCTCCTGCACATTTTTTGATCGGCAAACCAATAACAACACTACCAGAGGTAGATATGTCATCTGTTCCAGACAACCGGCTGTCTAATTGGCAGCATATATCAAAGGTACGACAAGACTTCTGGAAACGCTGGAATCTTGAGTACCTGAACGAGCTACAAGTACGAAATAAATGGACTAAAGACGGAACGAAATTAACTAATGGTACCGTCGTGCTCGTAAAGGAAAAAAAATTCACCATGCACGCAGTGGACGCTGGGCAGAATTGAGAAAGCAATTCCAGGTGAAGACGGAGTAATTCGAACCGCTATCATCAAAACTGCGTTCGGCGAAATAAAAAGAGCTGCGAAGTCTCTATGTCCATTGCCAGTAGAGCAATGATCATGCGATACATGTTATAATACAATTGTACACTTTATTATAAGATGCGTTGTACATTGTAACACGATGCGTAATTATGCGTTTAGTAACTCCATGAACAATAGTTGTTCGGTACCCTCCCAACGGGGGGAGTATGTTATGTAGAGTTACAAGTCGTGCACGACACACACACATATATATAATATACACATAAAAATATATATATATTATGGTCGAGCGAAGTCGACGCATGCACACGTACATGCACGCTATAGAGTGTGCCGAAAAATATGTTATTCTTTCGCGTGATTGGACGCGCGGTTTCATGAGATCGAGGAGACCAATCATAAATCATCTCGATCATGGCAGCTCAGAGATCGACCGAGGTATTCATTCAAGTCTTGGTTTCCGAACGGTATAGACGCATTTTTCTATAAAAGTTTTTCAGTTACAGTACGTGTGCATAGACAGTCGCGATTCAGAATAAAAAACATTCCTAGGCGTCATCGCGATCGTTTCGACCAGACGATACGTATGCGTTCTCGGCCGCGACTCAGGACGAAAAGTTCCTCAGGCGTTGTCGCGGTCGCCCAATTTGACTCAGGACGAAAAGTTCCTCAGGCGTTGTCGTGGGTAATATAGGACTTTCGAGTCCTCATAATCGAAATCTTTTCCGTACGTGATTGTTTGTAAAAATATATGAAACAAGAACAAATAAACTATATACAAACGAAAAGACAGTGTAGGTGTTAGTGATACCTTCACTGAAAGGACGATACACAGTACACAAAGTCATATATATCAGTAATAATAAATATTTTATTATACGAAACCACAGTGAAGAATTATTTGAATTATTCTTACTGCTACAAAACACTACTAGTACTTGTTGTAATATTCAACGATGTATTTTTAAAAATTTAAAATAAAACATTTTTTTCATATATTTAACATTTCTCGATGCGCGCTTTGAAATAATATTTTTAGAATGTATTCAGTAAGTCGAATAAAATATTTTTATATTTTGACTGTAATGTTCAATTATGTATTTTTAAAAAAATTCCAAATAAACGATTTTGTATTTCATTTCTTGCATTCGTTTCCTTCCCCTTTTCACATGTTCCTGCACGCTCCACTCGCCATCGTCAATTTTTACAGCACGCTCAATCTGCGAAAACGGGTGGCTGACGCTCACCCCGTTCACGCAATATCGCGCGCTCGACCCCTTAACCATCACACCAAATATCAAACTAAAAGTCGCATGATCATTCGTCGCTGCGACGTCATTCTTTTGTTCGCTATACGTGCCAGAGAGTCCGGGGTACCTCATATAGACGCGGCCCCAGCACATATACATCCCTTCCCTTCGCAGACTAGAGGCGACTGTGTGACGTCGTTTGTTTACATGTCCCATACCTGCCAGAGAGTCCGGGGTACCTCGTATAGACGCGGCCCCAACATATATACATCCCTTCCCTTCGCAGACTAGAGGCGACTATGTGACGTCGTTTGTTTACATGCTCCATACCTGCCAGAGAGTCCGGGGTACATCATATAGACGCGGTCCGAGCATATATACATCCCTTCCCTGCCAGGTCCCATAGCCATAAATACGACACACCATTTTACTATCATTAGATGTATAGGTAGCCCAGCAGACTAGGACCAGGACTAGAAATCCAGCGATCCAGGTTCGAACCCAGCTTGGATTTTTCTCAATTCCGAAAAATAAAAATCACTTGTCAACAGCCGCCATCTTGTAGACGTCCACCATGCTGGACCCACTGCCGCCATCTTTTCCCCCTCCCCTCCCTGTGACGTCATTTGTTTTGACGCCAGACCAAATGTAGGTCAGTGGGTCAAATATGGGGTAGGTGGTGGGGGTTTGTTGTGACGCCCCATACCTGCCATATACTACTTTGTTCATATATGGCCTGAAAAATCGGTTTTTTCAAAATTTTACTTTGTCTATACCCCTTAATGAAGCTTTCTCTTTGTGTCAAGAATGCATCGTCTTATTTAGAATTTATCATCTTTTGGTTCTTGATAAATTGTTATTTATAATACTAGAGTCTGTAAAAATATTTATCATCTTTATTTAGAATTTTACATCGTCTTATTTATACTTATCGTTTGATTTAAATACACACACACACACACACACACAAGATGCTCCATATCTATCGTAACACCCATTAATTTTGATGTTTACATTTTTATCTCAGAAATAATCTCAAAATCTGACATTCACGGGTATTGCGATAAGTCTGGAACACTCTGTATATTTGCATACCCGTGTGTATTACATGCTTTTGTTTTGATGTTCAAGTTTTTCATACGTGTTATTTTTTTAACAAATGCTAGACGTTTCTTTCAGTCTCTTTCACATTGTGCGTGTAGAATACGTATGCATTTTTAAACATTTCTTTATAAATTGATGTATTTTTTAATAAGATTTAAATACTATAATTATCTTCAATTATTTCAGTATTACAGTGGCGATAAACTGCGAACTGCGAACTAATTTAAAACTTTTGGCAATAAACTGTTAACTGCGGTTCTGACTTTGGGACACAATTAGGATTCCGTTGTTGGTAAGTAACTTTTTCATAATTACGATATTTTCAATTATAGATTAGTATAGATTAGTTGTTAGTACTAATATGTGTCAGTCATTAAATTATACAAAGTATAATTATACAAGTACAAAGTATTTAACTTTTTAATAACTTTGTAATAACTTTTTCAACAATTTTTAATTTTCAATTTGCTCTTATAATCTTTAAACATCAAATTTTCAACATAAAAATATTAAAATTGAAATAGATTGCAATTTGCATAAGTGGCAATATATAATTTTGTTAATATTATAATATTATATTTTATATTTGTTTATCATTTTTTTTAATTTTTTAATTACAGTAATACATCATGCCTAAGGATATTCAGTCTTTATCCAAAAGGCGAAAGAATCAATTAATAAATCACGAATTAAATAAAGTTGTTAATTATAATACTTTGCATTTAATTAAATTGGATGAGGCGTCTAGTGCAATGACAAATACAAAAATAACTATGGTTAATAGTGTTGAAACGTCTAAAATTAACATTTCCCAAGATGAAGACAAAAATAATGAGTTATCAGCATAATTGCTGTCAGATACTGAAAATGTACAGCATAACTCTGAATCGCAGGAAAGTTTTTCAATGACAGATAGCGAATGCAATAATGATACAACTTTAAGAGAAGATTTACAACAATTCATAATTGAGCGTTGTATTGTACATAATACTTCAAACGAATTACTACAAATTTTGAGAAAACACGGTCACGTTGAATTGCCTACTGATGTTAGGGTTTTAGTTAAAACACCACGCAATACATCTACAACTTTTATTTCGCTGGGCAGTGGTAAATATATCCATTTTGGTCTTGCATCAGATTTGAAACAATCAATAAAAATGTATTCAAATTTTATTAATGATAATAACGTTAAGATTAATATTAATGTTGATGGGTTGCCAATTTCAAAAAGTTCTGGTAGTCAATTCTGGCCAATAATGATTTCCATTCAAGATATTGATATATATATACGTTGCCAGTTATAATTGGAGTTTATCACGGCATGTGCAAACCAAATAATTGCAATGATTTCTTAGCAAACTTTGTCGATGAATTGGTATTACTTTCCAAAAATGGCATAATTGTTTCCAATAAAAAATATGCAGTTATTGTAAATGCAATAGTATGTGATGCTTCAGCAAAATTATTTATTACGTGTTCAAAAGGTCATACGGGATACTTTGCATGTTCTAAATGCATTCAAGAAGGTGATTTTGTGCAAAATAGAGTGATTTTTCCCGAAACAAATAACGCTTTACGTACAGATCAGTCATTTAGAAATCGGACTCAACCCGAACATCATAATGATGATTCTATTTTAGAGAGACTTTCAATTGACATGGTATTGCAAATTGAGTTGGATTATATGCATCTTGTTTGTTTAGGTGTTATGAAACGAATGTTGCAATTATGGGTCAGAGGAAAAAAAGATGTCAGATTAGTAACAGGTGATGTTGATTCCGTTTTACATGATTTATTCGCGATAAAAAATTGCATTTTATCCGAATTTTCAAGAAAACCTAGATCTTTAAATGATGTAGACAGATGGAAGGCAACGGAATTCCGTCAATTTTTTTTATACACGGGTATAATTGTTATGAAATCTGTGCTATCTCCGTATTGTTACAATCACTTTGTTACTCTTAGCATTGCTGTAAGGATATTGGCTGGTCCTCAATTATGTATTTCATTCAATGATTATGCGAATTCATTGTTAATATGGTTTGTTTCTAATTATGGTAATATCTACTATGATGAATATCTGTCTTATAATATTCACAACTTGCTTCATATAGCCAAAGATGTACAAACCTTTGGTTGCTTAGATAATTTTAGTTATTTCAGATACGAAAATTATATGCAGAAGATAAAACGAAAATTACACCAACCCGGAAAACCTTTAGAAGAGTTGTCTAATCGTATATTCGAAGAATCACAGCTTCCAATCCAACCGTTCCGCGTTATGCAATATCCAATCATTATTTTTAAAAACAACAGAATTTCTTATCTACAATTTCAAAATTTCAAAATTGGAATAAATGAAATTGATAATTGTGTTTTATTAGATAACAAGTCGGTGGCTTTTATTTTAGAAGTATTTGAAGAGAATAATGTTTTATTTGTTCTTGCGCAGTGTTTTTTAAATCCAACTTCTTTTTTCACAACACCATGTCCTTCAGAAAGACTTGGCATATTTCAAATTTCAAAGAATACGACTTCAAATACTATTAAAATTCCAGTAACACAAATAACCAGAAAATGTTTAAAAGTTATAAACCTTTCTGAAGTAGACTCTTACATCACAATTTCGCTTTTACTTACTGCAACAGAAAATACTGTTTAATTGCAATACCATATCAAATAAGTTTTTTGGTTTTTATCGGTCTTTATTTTTCATTATGCTTATATAGGTCATGGTCTTTATTTTTTGTTATGCTTAAATAACATTAAAATTTGAATTTATATATCAAGGTTGTTGTGTTACAGAGACAATTTATCTTAAAAACTGGCGGAAATAATCAGAAATAAACTGTTTTCGATTAAGGTTTATCGGTTTTTCTTGGTTTTCTTATTTTTCTATGCTTATAATCTTGAATTTTTTTTAAATGACTGATCTGTACGTATTAATCCATTATTTGTAAACATTTCTTATTTGGTTAAAGTTTGTCGGTTTTTATTGGTATTAATTTTTTTTATGCTTATTGGTCTCAAATTTTTTTCTTATTATTGGTCTTGACTTTTTTATATTTAACATATTGGTCTTACATTTATAAATATTGCTTCATTGGTCAAAGTTTCATCGGTTTTTGTTGGTTTTAATATTTTTTCTTCTATATTGGTCTAACATTTATAAAAACTGTAATTTATAAATTTATAAGGATGATTTCTAATAATAAATCCATTGTCTGATACAATCCGCAGTGGCTTAAACTCTATGAGGGCTTTGGCCTCAAATCACGTCGGTGGGTGCTGGGACTGTCAATTTTTAAATGGCAGAGTCCGTACTGATGAGATTTTCAGAGTCTAAGCCAGTGGGTGCTGGGACTATTTTTTTTTTGGAGATAGAGTCCGCATTGGCTTGAATTCTATGAAAGCATTAGTCTCGAAATCACCTTGGGTTTTTATAATGCTAGCTTTACTTACTCAAGTTCTTTATTTGTAATAGCGCGTAGCGATAGATTTTTCATTGCTCAGATTTAATTTTGCCCTGTATCCTTATTGCACTCGTGATATATTGCAGCGTAAATTATTGAAAATTAGATGCAATTAATTTGATTGCATATATTATAATGTTTCATATGTAACGATGCAGCCCGCTGCATCGTTACGGCTACGGACCGTCCATCGTCCGTAGCCCACCAAGGGCGCATCGCGCGCCGATAAATTTCCTATCAAAAACAGCGGCGGTCAACCGCCGAAAATCCCCCACACCCGACCGTTCCGAAATTCCGTATTGTGGGGGACTCGCCGCCGAAACCGCCGATGCTTGCCGATTCGAAATCATTCGGCCGCCAGCCGGGTATAAAAGAGGCCCGGCTGAACGTCTTCTCACCAGACTCCGTTCGCTGATAGACAGCGAACATCCCTCTGCGAGTGTCCTCGTAGTCCTCAACCGAGCATACTCGGTTTTTCGTATACCTGTGCCAGCACACGAGTATCCTCGTGTACCGCCGAGCGTCTTCGGTATTCTTGATTCCCGCATACGAATATATTCGTATACCCGCCAAGCGTACTTGGTTCCTCTAGGCCACCGAACTCTGTATTGCGGGCATTTCCGCATACCTAGCCAGGTCGCTATTCTAAATTCCGTCTTCGTACGAGCATCCTCGTACTCCCGCCGAACGTAATCGGCAGCCTAAGTCCGCACACCGCGTTTATTCGCCGGGATTTCATAACTGTAATCCGTCCGGCAAGCAACACCGCGTCGACCAATCCGCGCCGCCGAATAGTCCGCATCGATCTACGATCGAACAGACTCGCGATACTACGAACGCACTCACCGACGAGCGCTCCGTCTTGTACCAACCGTTGCGACACGATCGCCCGCGCTTGCGCTCTCGCCGACCGCACCAGGACGCCTCACGTCATACTAAATAATTATTCCACCGTCGCCTCAAATAATTATTTCATTATTACGATACTTCGCATTGATTTTCACGTATACTTCGCATTTATTTTACGCCGCCTTAAATAATTATTTCGCCGCCACTCGAATAATTATTTCATTTTGCCGATATCTCGCATTTATTTTCACGTTGCTTTCGCTTTTATTTTGCGCCGCTTTAAAATAATTATTTCACCATTGCTTAAATAATTATTTCGCCTTTGCCGATATCTTGCATTTATTTTCACATTACTTTTGCTTTTATTTTGCGCCGCTTTCAAAATAATTATTTCACCATTGCTTAAATAATTATTTCGCCTTTGCCGATATCTTGCATTTATTTTCACGTTGCTATCACTTGTTAATTACTTCACCGATATTTGGCTAATTTGTATGCTATTTCAAATTCATCTTGCACACGCTTCGCATGTATGCACGAGCATTGTAGCAGATCATTCGAGGCAAATCGTATCAACATCTTTCTCAATAAACACTGTTTCATTATTTTTCTGATATAAACGAGTATTTGGTTTATTTGACATACCCCCAACCGACCGAACCTGGATTCCGGCGAGCTAATCCGCGTCCGCCGAAGCTCACACGGTTTCACATATAAAAGTAATGTGAATTAAGAAGTTTTTTAACGTTAATAATAAACTATAAAAAATTTTTGAAATTAAAATTGATTCTTTTGTGTTCATCAAATAAACACTGAATATATCTAGCGGATCTATGTACAAGGGCACTATTTGGTACTGAGGTGGTTAGGTTACTGAGGAGGTTAGTGTACAAAATAGCAAAGATTTAGTAACATTTATATAATAAAGTTTAAAATTGGAAAAGTTTAATTATTCGATTAAAATTATTAACATAGAGAATCGTCCAATTATGTCGCTTTATTTATTCCTCAACTGACGATTTGGAAATATGAAACTTTTTTATTAATTTTATGAATAAATTCTTTTCAATCAAAATATGATAAAATTAGTAAAAAGATTTTTATTTCTCTGGACCTTATAAATTGATATGTTATCTTTTTTTTAGATTACATTAAAAGATCATGGCCTAAGTAAATAAAGAAACAAACTACGCGGTAGTAAAATTTTTGTTAGATGGAACTTTCTCAGAAATTCCAGTGGCTCATTCAAAATAATAATATGGTTCGTGAATGTTGGTGGCCACCACGGACAGCCAATTGTGCAACACTAATAGCAAATTGTGCTCATCCAAATAGTACAGGAAAACGATATGACGTGGACATTATAAAATATTGTAGTAAATTAAAGATTTTTATATCTTACATTGCATAATAAATAATACAAAATTAGATTTTTAAACATTTTCACAATTTTACTAAATACTATACTTTCTTTTTTTCATTGCAGCATCTCTTGAATCCGCCCGGAAAAATGCATCAGATGCAAGTTATGAAACAACAAATGAAGAAAGATTAGGACGAGAGAAGAGGCAACATATTCCTTTCAATTGTTGCAGTACTGAGGAAGAATCTGAGCCATGTGTAAATAAAACAAGTATGTATTATATGAAAATTTAATGTTTATCAATATTTGAATTATATTAATAATTCAATTACATGAATATTAAAGTGTAATACCTAAATGATTTTTTTGCACAATTATAAATGTTAAATAAAATTTATTGTATTATTTATAGAAAACCGCTTGTATTCGAATGCAATATCAACATCATCCTTGTATCCCGATACGCTCAGTTTATAATATGGATATTCTAACGCATCTGTATCCAATGCATCTATGTCCAATGCATTTGTGTCCAATGCATCTGTTTCCAATGCATTCGTATCGAATGCATCTGTATTAAATAAATCGCAATCAAATGCAATTCCAATCATATCAAACGCAAGCGACTATGCTATGACAGCAACTGCACAACAAGGTAATTATAACATATAATAATATATAATTAGCAATAATTGTATTATAAAAAATAATACGTTAATACATTTTCAAAACGAGAAATGGAATCACATGTTGCAAGTAATGTAGACCTCAACACACCGATAATACTAGAAGGTATGTTATTGAAAAAAATAATAAATAAAGTAATAACATAATAAATTTTTATTATTGTTATATATAATGGATTTATCAAAATATTTTAGGATTTGAAAATACAAATGATTTGGAAACTGATAATAATTCAAACATAACAGGTAAATTTTTAAGATTGTTTATAATGTTAAAATTTGTGAACGTTTTTATGTATATTTTATGTATACTTATGTATATTATTTAATTTTGCAGAAATGCTACAGCAAATATTAAGGATGCTAGCCGTATTAAATGTTTTGCATAAAGAAGTGAAACAACGTTTAAAAAAACTTGAGGATGTTGTAAAAACATCCTATCCACAAAGAGCTTCGAATCTACATCAAGATTGTAAAATAATGAAAGAATTCTTACCTTTTACAACAAATGATGCTGTACGGGAATTTGACAAAGTATTGCGTACGAAGAAGATAGCAGTGCAATTTGTAAGTTTATAAATTTTATTATTAATTGTTTAATCTCATAATATTAAAATTTTAATTTGTATATAAACATTGTTGTGTTACAGAGACAATTTATCTTAAAAACCGGCGGAAATAACCCGAAGGACAGCATACATCAAAATCTGAAGAAAATCTTCAGCAATGAATGTGCGATGCAATGTTCTTGGAAAGGGTTACGAAATAATTTTCGAATTTCTAACTTAAAGGTGATAAATATTTTGAAAGATATGTTAATATACATTCTTAAACTTATAAATAAAAATTTCTAAATGTTTTTATTAATGTATTGTGTTTAATTTTTGCAGGAGAAATAACATCGCAGTTCAGTTTTACAGAGACTGAATTTGATAATATCACCAGCATATGGTTTCGCTTTGCCAAGCAGCGAAAAGAAAGAAGCGATAAGACTAAGGAGAAGGAAATGGAGTAAACACACGTGTGGAGTAGTCAGAAGTATGGCTATCAAAGCTCTACGAGGGATGTTGGCCTCATTGAACTTTTTTGTATACTGCAGGGTAAACTAAATCGTCGAATTCGTTTATAAATGTAATTTTTTTTTTAATGGTTAAAAATTATTATTGGTCAATTAGTTTGAACCTATTTATCGGTCTTAATTTTTTTTTTTATGCTTATTGATCTTAACCCTTAGAGGACGGGATGGTTTTAGAACGATTTCTATAGTTTTCAATTTAAAACTTTGAGATATATGTCATAGTAATATATATTGTTATGTCCGTGCTTTTTCACTGCTGATGCTGTGTGCAGTCAGCTGAGAGACCGATCGATAATATCGATCGGTCGCGCAACTGTTCAAGAAGCTGTTTCTTAGCAGCTGAAATATTATAAACAATCTCCATGGTAATTTTGTTTAGACGTCACCATGGATTGTTTGTAAATAAACTATGAGACGTCAGATTTTCGGGTGCTGTCTGCTCGGGCGGACGTGTGCGACGGCTCCGATATTTTAATTGTATTTTCGGATACTAATTGTCGAGTTCTGTGTTATATATTAAAGTGTTCTTTGTTATTTGAAGTGTTGTGTTGTATTTCTTTGATTTCGCGAGTTCCGTTGACGTGTGCGTGAAATATCGTTCCGCGAGCGCAACAATATATTGGCTTCCCGTCCTTTAGAGGTTAAAAATTATTGTATTATTGGTCAATTGGTTTGAACCTATTCATCGGTCTTAATTTTTTTTTCATGTTTATTGGTCTTAACCCTTAAAGGACGGGATGGCTTTCGAACGATTTCTATAGTTTTCAATTTAAAACTTTGAGATATATGTCATAGTAATATATGTATATATCGGTCTCCCGTTCTTCAAAGGTTAATGTTATTCATTACGTTCTTTAATTGAAATAATTATTAATAGTTGAAGAATTATTATTTAATAATTTTATAAGAAAGATAACAAATTAATTGCCTGATACAGTTCGCATTGGCTTAAACTTGATGAGGGCATTGGCTTCCAATTACGTCGGTGGGTGCTGGGACTGTCAATTTTTAAATGACAGAGTCCGCACTGACAAGATTTTTAGAGTCTAAGCCAGTGGGTGCTGGGACTATTTCTTTTTAAAGATAGAGTCCGCACTGGCTTAAACTCTATGAGGGCTTTGCCCTCAAATCACATCGGTGGGTGCTGGGACTGTCCATTTTTAAATGGGAGAGTCCGCACCGACGAGATTTTCAGAGTCTAAGCCAGTGGGTGTTGGGACTATCTCTTTTTGAAGATAAAGTCCGCATTGGCCTCCAATTATGTTATATTCGAAAGTTATTTGTCACATATAAATAATCTTAAAAAGTTTACCTGTTATATTAGAATTATTATTAATTATTTCCGAAATATATTCAAATTTATTTTAATGAATTTATTGTATGTAACAATTATAAAATTTAATTTAACTAGTACTCATTTATAATCATTTTTTTAATAATGTACTTCTTCTTATCGGTATATTGTTGAGATTTATATTATTTGTTTTTGCAACATAATTCCATTTCACATTTTGAAAATGTATTAACTTATTGTTTTTCATTATACAATAATTGTCAATTATATACTATTATATGTTATAATTACCATGTTGTACAATTGCTGCCATAGCATGGTCAAAGATAATTTTTAAAAATTAAGTATAATTAAGTTTGTTTAAGTGCATAAATGTTTTTCTTAATGTTAGAATTACTGTTAACTTGAAGCTACATTAGTGAAAAAATGTAACATGTTGCAATCCTCTTCAATTTACATATTATATAATATAAAATTAATGTAAAATAAAAAAAAACAATGTAAAATAAAATATTTTTCAAGTTATAATTTGATTTTTCTATTATAGCTTTTTTAACTGTTTTAAATGTCTTGTAATAAATGCAACTTTCAGAAATAACAGAACTTTGAATTAATTCTGAGCAAAACTAAATGAAATATTAATTCACAAAAATATTTTATTTAGTTTTGCTTAGAATTAATTCACGGATCTGTTATTTCTGGGATTTGCATTTTTTACAGACTAATAACCTAATTTAATTCCTAACTTAATAACAATGTAATTATTCAATAACAAATCTAATAACAGTTTTATAACAACTATATTGCATGTTATTTGCATGATATATCTATTTTATATAACAGTTACGTGGCATTTTAGTACCGCGTTATATTTATGTAATAGAACTGCAACAAGCCTGTGAGTGGAAAATTACAACTAACAATTGTATTACATGTAACATACATGTTACATTATATGGGACATTCTGTTTTATTGTTGCAATATAGTTGTTATATATCTGTGTTTGTTGGGCATAATATATACACATGAAGCAGATGAATAAAAGTATTTTACAGAAATTAGAATATTAATGTATGTGACTAAATAATGTAAATGTTTGCAGAAATGGTGAAAAATTTATGTATAATACATACACTTTTTTGGTAATTATGTAGAATACCCGCTTCACCTCCGATTTTGACCCAACTGGTCTCATTCGATGCGTTTTTTCTTTTAAAAAAACTTTTTTCTCTCACAAAATTGTCGCTCTGTTCCAGGAGACGAGATATTAAGCATCAAAATTGACGACTTTTCAGGTTAAAAAATCTGTCATTTTGACGAATTATAGCGATGTGAGCATACGCTGCGGTCAGGCGCGCATGCGTTGTAACAGAATTGTGCGCGAAGTATAAAATATATTTCCGACAATCATTAATTGCAAGTCGCAAACCCATATAAAATAGTATAATTATGGACCCTGCTTTGCGTAGACACAGGATATTCCGCCCCCCCCCCCCACCGGGGGCGCGGACGGCGCACGGCAAGATACGTTTTTATGATTTTTCACCTGAAATGTTTTAATTGCGAAAATCACAGAAGTTTCATTTATTTCAAGTATCAGTTGTTTTGAATTTTTTGAATTTTTTGGAAATTTTTAACAGCATAGAGGTATATTAAATAAAAAAAAAAAAATATATATAGAAATAATATATATGTCAAATATATGTAAGATTATATATAAGAATGATATAATAGTACAAAGTATAGTACAAAAAGTAACAAAAATTGTTTTTTTTTTTTTTGTTAAAATATTTTAAGAAAGTTTACAATTAAAAATTTTATTTTTTTAATTTTATAAATTGTTTATATTACTATTGTACTTGAAAGTGTAATGCATAATATAAAAATTTTAAAACATTTCAATTCAGTTGCATTAAAACTTTTAATACTCTCCGCGACCACCATTTGGAATCCTGACATTAGAAACGAGAAATGATACACTGAGACGCTGAGAATTCTTGCGTGCCATTTTTAAATAAAAAGCTATTTTAATAAAATAACATTGTAAATCATGTTAACAAATTTGTAAAATTGTTCGAAAATTATTTTTTTTTCTTAGCGGTTGTTTAAAAAAGCATAGCTTTCAGACAATTTTACAAATTTATTAACATGATTTATAGTGTTATTTCATCAAAATATCTATTTAAAAGTGGCACACAAGAATTTTCAACGTCTTAGCAGGTCACATCGCATTAAAATTCGATTTAATTATAATTTATGAAATTCTGTAATTGCGGATTGATATGGATTTATCCCAATATTAATCCGTCCGAATTGTACTAAATCCGATCTTATTTTTAATCGGTTTTAATACCGTATTTTCGGTGCAGAAATCCCGATCGATTCGGATTACTTTTTTTTAAATCGGTTTTAATAGCATATTTTCGGCAGGGCACGCACACTAACCTAAAAGATTCTGATGTATATGACAGATAGCACTGAGAACTATATAGCGCCTCTTTGATATTATCCGGGAACTAATTTATTGCTATTTTTTCGTCCGTTATACCGATACCGGACGCACACATATGTAAAAATAGTCGGACAGAAATATTTTTTACATTAGACTTTTCAGCCCAATTCTCATGGTTCCATAACATTCATTGCTCTTAGGATAACATATTGTATAGGGCTATCTATTTTCGTTTTTTATAAAAGTTTAACAGTTTTAAGACGCTGAATAAGAGCAGCCCGAATTGCGGACTGCAAAATAGAATGTTATAGAACCATTAAAATTGGGCTGAAAAGTCTAATGTAAAAGATATTTTAAAAAAAGGTAAAAAAAAGGGCGCCAAGTACACGCCTTGTTATATTAAAAAAAAGTTTTCCTCATAAAAAAACCTTTCCAAAAAATTGTTTTTTTAAAAAAAGTTTTCCTCATAAAAAACCTTTTCAAAGAACTGTACTTTCAAAAATATAGTATATTAAAAAAAAGTTTTTCTCACAAAAAACCTTTCCAAAAAAAGTTGTATATATCATAAAAAACTTTCCAAAAAGATTGTATTTCCAAAAATATATTATAAAAAAATCTTTTTAAAAAAATTATATATATTTATTATAAAAAAATCTTTCCAAAAAAATTGTACTTTTAAAAAAAGTTGTATATATTAAATAAAAATTTGCTACATATTCTGTCTATAAAAGAGGTGATATCAGAAAATGACGCCAAGTTTAAATAAAGAACCTTTCAAAAAAAGTTGCATGTATATCTAATTATTTATTTAAAAATGATATTTATGTTTATATCTAGTTAATTCTTCTTAAGTATACTTTTTAAAATAATTGCATCTGTATCTAGTTATTTTTTTTTATATCTGTATTTAGTTAAATAAAAAAATTTTTCAAATTTAATCAAAATAAAAAAATATTACAAAATTTTGCAAAAAACTTGGCGCTGCTATAAAATAGCCTTCATTGCTCTATAATATTTTAAGATGTATAATAATATTTTAAGGCTATTTTATAGCAGCGCCAAGTTTTTTGCGAAATTTTGTAATATTTTTTTATTTTGATTAAATTTGAAAAATTTTTTTATTTAACTAAATACAGATATAAAAAAAATAACTAGATACAGATGCAATTATTTTAAAAAGTATACTTAAGAAGAATTAACTAGATATAAACATAAATATCATTTTTAAATAAATAATTAGATATACATGCAACTTTTTTTGAAAGGTTCTTTATTTAAACTTGGCGTCATTTTCTGATATCACCTCTTTTATAGACAGAATATGTAGCAAATTTTTATTTAATATATACAACTTTTTTTAAAAGTACAATTTTTTTGGAAAGGTTTTTTGTGAAAAAAACTTTTTTTTAATATAATATATTTTTGAAAGTACAGTTCTTTGAAAAGGTTTTTTATGAGGAAAACTTTTTTTAAAAAAACAATTTTTTGGAAAGGTTTTTTTATGAAGAAAACTTTTTTTTAATATAACAAGGCGTGTACTTGGCGCCCTTTTTTTACATTTTTTTAAAAAAAAGGTTTTTTTGTGAGATATCATTTCTTTTTTTTAGTAAAAATAATTTTAATAAATATGATTCTTTTTTTTTAGTAAAAATAATGGTAATAATATCCCACCATCACTCCCGTCATATTTTCAATACGACGATCCTCTTTTTGATTATAGAAATCTTAATTTATACAAACCTAATAATTTTTTTTTTATATTTTACAACATGTTTTATAAGAAAATTATTAGTGATCATAAAAAGGGTATAAAAAACCATCTGTATTTCTAAGTTATTGCGTTTTTTCATATATAAAAACAGATTACTTTTGATCAAATTTCTGTAAGAATGACAAAAACATCTTTAGCACCTCTAGGCCATTGTCTTTTTTTAATTAGCGTATCGTCAGCTTTAATCCAAGTGTTAGACATTTCTTCTCTATAAACATTACATACCTGCCGATTCCACGAAGGGTAACAAAGTACACTTTCTGTCCACTAACTACAGAATACTAACAAGGGAACGTTCACAAGTGTCCCCTCCCCCGATTTGATTCTTCTTGAAATATGTTGTAAAACATACAATTTGAGGAGACACGTATTTTTTTATAGCGGCCCTAACTCAAATTTAAGGGATCAAACACTCCTTTGAAAAAAAAACGGTTTTTTTCTTTGTGTGTAACTATCGCCAAAACCGTAGGAGATAAAAAAATATTTCAAATAGAAGTTGTATGGCTTGTAATGGACTTTATAACTGTGTAGTTAAATTTTCAAAAAATGAAATTTTTTTTAATTTACCCTCACCCCTTGTTATTATTTTTTCGAATTTCAAAATTTTTGTAATGACAAAAGTTGTAGCATTTTTTACGCTGAATTCAACCATATATGATTTTATTATGTTTCGAAATCACATCTTTCAAAAATGAGTCATCAGTATCACATTATATGCGTCGCGCTGCATGACCGTTTATACCGCACTTGTGTTGTGCATAGTCGCAAAATAAATATAAAAATGACATGTTATTATATATTTGAGAAAGAAAAGTTAACTAAAATTGTTGCTAAAGCATCTCTTTCACATTACACTCTTATAGATAATCGCTGCATTTCGTGCGCAGCGCGTTGTTATATGCAAGTTAGCTATCAACGCATATTACACTTTGAAGTTTTGCTTGCAGTGACCACGGGAAAATAATTTATGAAACGAAAACAGTGAATGAATCAATCTATTCAACATATATCTACCCTGACTCTACCTTCTTGGCCCGACTTGACTGAGAATGAAATAAAATATAAAATTCTGTACAGTTTACTCTTTTTCAATAATTTTAATATACTGTGATTCTACATGCTATTACATTCCACTAAATTACTACGATTTTTTTAAACTATGGTATATAAAATGTATATTATAAGTATAATTATAATATATATAAATAAGCTTATATATATATAAAAGCTTATTTATTGTATCAATATATTATAATTATACTTATAATATACATTTTATATTTCAAGATTTTATATACCATAGCAATATACCATAGCAATTTAAAAAAATCGTAATAATTTAATAGAATGTAATAGTATGTAGAATATATCGCAGTATATTAAAATTATTGAAAAAGAGTATGTACAGAATTTTATTCATTGTCAGTCAAGTCGGGCCAAGAGAGTAGAGTCAGGGTGGATATATGTTGAATAGATTGATTCATTCACTGTTTTCGTTTCATAAATTATTTTCCCGTGGTCACTGCAAGCAAAACTTCAAAGTGTAATATGCGCTGATAGCTAACTTGTATATGACAACGCGCTGCATACGAAATGCAGCGATTATCTATAAAAGTGTAATGTGGAAGGGATGCTTTAGCAACAATTTTAGTTAACTTTTCTTCCTTAAATATGTGATAACATGTCATTTTTATATTTATTTAACGACTATTGCGCAACACAAGTGCGGTATAAACAATGCGTCATGCAGCGCGACGCATATAATATGATACTGATGACTTATTTTTGAAAGATGCGATTTCGGAACATAATAAAATCATATATGGTTGAATTCAGCGTAAAAAATGCTACAACTTTTGTCAACAAAAATTTTGAAATTCGAAAAAATAATACCAAGGGGTAAGAGTAAATTAAAAAAAATTACATTTTTTGAAAATCCAACTACACAGTTATAAAGCCCATTACAAGCCATACAACTTCTACTTGAAACATTTTTTTATATCTCCTACGGTTTTGGCGATAGTTACACACAAAGAAAAAACTCTTTTTTTTCAAAAGGGTGTTTCACCCTTTAAATTTGAGTTAGGGCCGCTATAAAAAAATACGTGTCTTCTCAAATTGTATGTTTTACAACATATTTCAAGGAGAATCAAATCGAGAGGGGACACTTGTGAACGTTCCCTTTAAGAGTGTTGTCAGCATGTGTGTTGCTACACTTCTGCACTTCAAGACGAGAAAAATTTTTTTTATAAAGAATATTATTATTTTGATATACACTATCTCTATTCGTCTCCACAACACGTTACATATATATTTTACGACCGATATTAATTATATCAATGTGATTAGTATCATCAAAGCTGCGAGCTGACAGGTCTGAGCGCCGCCATGTTGGAAAAGGACAGACATCTTTTAGAAAAAGAAAGGAAAGAAAAAAGACGCTCTTAAGCTGTAATCACACGATGCACGATTTCCTGCATGATGGGCTTGCATGCTGCTATGCCTGCATTGATGCATGCTAGGCATCTCCTTGCATTAAGCAGAGTATGCTACCATGCTTGATTTCTATGTTTGATATGGTGCATTATTTCATGCTCGTTTCTTTGCATGCATCAATCAAAACGTTAGAAACAATCACGTGATTAATTGGCAGTAAAGCGCAATAAAGGTTATGTGTCAAACGCAAGACTAAAAATGTGGACTAAAAAAGAAATTAATGTATTAATAGATGCATATAAAAATGAACCTACTTTATATGCTGTGAAGCATCCAAATTATCATAATAAACATTTACGAAATGAAGCTTTGCAACGAATAACTAACGAAGTACAAAAAGTACGACTAAATACACAAATCAAGGATTGTATGAATAAAATACATTCGTTAAGAAATGGATTTAATACTGAAAATAAAAAACGAAAAGAATCAATGAAAAGTGGAAGTGGAACGGATGATGTGAGTATTTTACTTATAGCGAATTTGCTCATTTGTATTATACTAAAATTAATGCATATTAAAGGCTGTATAAAGTATAAAGTATTTAAATACAATAGCATAATATAACTACTTTTTAACAATAAAATAAATAATTTATATTCAGCTAATTAGTGTGACAGTATCATTTATCATTAATTATTATAATATTTATCATTAAAATTAATAACTTAAAATGCTTATATGCTTCTTTTAAGTATTTCATATAATAATTCTATACATAATAATTTCATATAAATAATTTCATATATAATAATTTTGTATAATAGTTTTGGATGTACACTCTAATTCAGTGTAATAGCAGATAATCAAATTTGCTATTAATGTACTATCTTAACCGTTATTTTAATTCAGTGTCATCCTCTTCATTTTAGATTTATATTCCTAATCTTTGGTATTTTGAGTTGCTCACATTTTTAGAAGAACATTTTGTTCCACGGAAAAGTACATCCACAAAAATTGATGGAAACAACAATAAAAAAAATGTAATACACTAATAAAAAAATATTATTACATAAAAAAATATTAAAATATATAAAAGTATAACATTTAAAGATATAATAAAGATCTTGAACTTATTCATTATTCACATTGTAGGCTACTTCAAACTTGTCATTTATGGATAATATTCAAGAAACGAGTAAAGAAATTGATATTGATGAAACTTTTGAAGATTTTACAATATTGATCAATACAGATGAATATCCTCAAAATGAAAATTTTAAACAAGAAGAATATAACAAATCTGAATATTCTCCAAATATTTCTCCCGAAAATGAATTTTCGGGTGTCGAGATTTCTAATTTAGAAAGCATATCTTGCAACAATGCAATAACTACATCAACATTACCAAATGAATTTACTGAAGTAACTTTATGCAATTCATTAACAAGTTCGCCATCTTCATCTCAACCGCCATCCTCTTTATGCACTTCTACCTCCAGTATGAGTTCATCTAAACGTCGAAGAATCGCGACTAAAAAAGATATTTCTGATAATACTGTTGAAAAAATAATTGACTGTCTAAATAAACCTATAGTTTTACCTTCTTCGAAAGAAAAAGATTCAATTGACTTGGGTTTGGAATTCGTGGCGTCAGTAATAAAAAAAATTAAAGATGAAAAAGAACAGGATAAACTATTATCAGATATCATTGCGATGGTAATGTCAAGAAAAATGTAAACAAGCTTTGCATTTATTATGGTATTATAAAATTTGAGTACATTTATTAGACTTTGTTATATTGGAAAAATATATAAAAATATTTTTTTTTTTCAAGCATAAAATCTTTAATTTTAATTTTTGTGTTTGTTTTCAAAACTTACTTCTATGTGGATCTGTTGATTTCTTTTAAGTAAAGAATTAATAAATAAAAATAACATAGAAATTGATATGGATATAATAAGTATATGCATAATATATAAAAAAAGTAATTTATTTTTAATGTTATGTACGCTTATAATGTTATGTATGTTTATAATAATCACTTATGTACGTTTATGATAAAAGCTAACTATTTTTTTACAATAAATATTTCTTTAATATTTCTTCACAAACTAAATTAATAGTTTCCTTTTTGCACAGCCTCATTCTGCCATGACACAGAACCAGTAGTATTAAAATAGTTCATAAAATGATCTCTGATTGCTTTAGCACTTCTAGTAGGATTATTGCCTCCTTGTTGCCTAGTTAAATTAGTAAGATGACACTGAGAATCAATTTCAGAATAATTTGTAACTATATTATCCAAAAATGGTCTTCGAGACAAAATAAAATTATGTAAAATGCAACATGTAAGAGTAATTAATTCTACTTTATCAACTGAAAAAGCAATTGTGCTGAGAAGAATTCTGAATCTGTTTGCTAGCATTCCAAAAACATTTTCTACTATTCTTCGTGCCCTACTCAGACGATAGTTGAAAATTCTTTGACAGTGAGTTAACCCACGTTCAGGATATGGTTTCATTAAATTGTTCGATAGGGAAAAAGCATCATCCGCAACTATAACGAAAGGTATTGATTGATTGGTTGTGTCCCCAGGCAAAGAGCTAGGTTCAGGTAAATTTAAAGAACCATTATTTAAATGCTGTGCAAGTTCACTGTCTCTAAATACTGCACTATCATTCATCCGTCCATTTCTACCGATATCAACAAATATAAATTTGTATGTGGCATCAACAAGGGCCATAAGTATTATACTATCTGTATTTTTATAATTTCTATAAAAAGATCCACTTTTTCTCGGGGGACGAAAATTTATGTGCTTCCCGTCTAGTGCTCCAATACAGTGAGGAAACTGCCATAAAATATTAAATTCACTTTCAATTTCAGCCCATTTCTGTTCACTATTAGGACACTAAAATAAAGTTTTAAAGAAAAGATATATATAATAATATTAATATATAAGAAAAATTTTTGTTTAGGAATAATATTATAATAATGTACTTTGATATACTCGTCTTGAAGCTCAAGGATTATTGCTCTTAATGTATCAGGAATAATCAACGAAAGTGTATTAGGAGCTATGCGTACTGCAAAAGAAAGATCCTGAAGTGAATTTCCTGATGCCAGGAAGCGTAATGTAGCAGCTAATCTATAACAGCAATTTTATTAAAAACATATTTAAGAAATATTTATTAAATTAAGCAATTTTATTAAATACATATTTAAAAAATATATTAATTAAATTATTTATTTATTTATTATAATTATTTACCTTTGACGAGGAGTTATAGCCTGACGCATTACAGTGTCTTTTCTTTGTATATGAGGAGTAACTCGAATTAATAGTTCTTCAAAAAGATTTTCATCCATTCGATAAAAATTTTTATAGGACTTAGGATCTTGCAAACTTAAATTTAAAAAAGTAATAAAAATTAATGTATTAAGTAGTAAAAATTTACTTTATATATAAATTTGTAATAAATAATTAGTTTACGGTTTGTCTCTTTTATTTTGATAAAAAATATAATAATTTTAAAACTGTTTGTGTGATTAAAAGTAATTAAACGTTACAATTAGCGTACTTGAAAATTAGGAAATATATCATATCGACAATACCGTAAACTCAATTTTTTACCAGATTTATATATTTTATATATAATAGATTTAATTTACATTAAACGTACCGAATTTCCTCTTGTATCATGTGTAACATTCCTCTTCCCTCATATCTTTTTTGCAGCCACTTTCGATTCCATATTTCCTTGCGTTTATCATTTTTCTTTTTTTTTTCACAATTTAATAATACAGCTAAAGCAGCTAATTGTCGTCGTTGCTGAATTTTATTGATCAAATATAGATCCAATATATGTTTATCCATATTTTCATATATTCAATATATTGTTTATCCATATATAGACAAGGCATACTATGCTACTGAGCCATCATGCTTGCCACCTCCGTGTGATGAGTTTATATAGCATTTCAAACAGCAAACTGAGCAACGTACAATGCATCGGTCAGAATGCACAAAAGCAGGCATGAAAATCGTGCATCGTGTGATTACGGCTTTATGCGGGAATCGACATTTCACGGGATGTAGAAAAGGACAACCATGTCGCATTTTGATGCTTCTAGTTGACAAAGAAAAAACTTATATATTAGAGAAGGATGACGAACAGACGACGACGACGACGACGACCAAGACTTACATAGATTTCGGCATATTTCGACTTTGGCAAACTTTGGCAATTAATATATTTTTTTAGAAAGCATGTACAAAAAAAGTAAAGATACTTTTATTATGTAAATCGCATGTGCTCTATCGATTGAGCCTATTATAAATTCGATCGGTCCACGCATTATTGAGATATGAAAATCTCGACTCCTATCAGCTCATGTGCTCGCGTAAAGATACACGGTCGGTCTTGCGCTGCGCGTGAACTTGGCGCGAGACACTACCGTGTCTCTTGATTTATGTCCGACTATTTTTACATACGTGTGTGTCCAATATCGGTATAACAGACAAAAAAACAGCAATAAATTAGTTCCCGGATAATATCAGAGAAACGCTATATAGTTCTTAGTGCTATCTGTCATATACATCAGAATCTTTTAGGTAGTGTGCGTGTGTAGTTATGTGTGTGTATTATATGCTAAGAAACCTGACTGAAAATAGGTTGAAGACACTCCAAAGGATAAAAAAGTGTATGTATTATATATTAATTTTGCAACATTTTTGCAACATTTTCATTATTTAATTACATACATTTATATTCTAATTTCTGTAAAATACTTTTATTTATGTGCTTCGTGTGTATATATTATGTATATTATGTGCTCCATATTATGTATATTTACATAAAAATATCTATGTAAAAAGTTAAACACAAAAGCATAATATTTTGTATATTGTATATATTTTTATAATAAATGAATACGTCATATAACTTATATTATGTATAAATAAGTTATGACGTATGACATATGTCATATAACTTATTTATAAAACATAAAATATAAAGGTATTTTTAATTTTTTGT
Source organism: Linepithema humile (assembly GCF_040581485.1). Classification (NCBI taxonomy): domain Eukaryota; kingdom Metazoa; phylum Arthropoda; class Insecta; order Hymenoptera; family Formicidae; genus Linepithema; species Linepithema humile. Next base: position 17,184,027 of record NC_090130.1, on the reverse strand, counting down.
ATGTATCATTTGTAAAAAAATTTTGATAAAAGAAACAACATTAATTTTGTGATTTGCAATACTCTTTTTTAATATATATACTTTTTTTAAATACTTACAATTAGCCTTATTTTGTGCGTTTACTTTGGTATCTAAAATACACATCAAATATAAATTTATTTTTATTACAGTAAAAAAGAAATATGTTATTATATGTGTTATTATATATCCCAGACAGCACACATGTGCAAAATACATCCAAAGGATATCCAGAGGATGTCCTGTCGTCCCAAAAACGTCTTTGGGATACCCTCTGGACGTCTTTTGGATATATTGTGCTGTCTGGGATGTTATTATATATAATGTTCAATTTTAACAGTTTTTATTGGACTGTACTTTAAATAATATTATCCCACACAACACGCATGTCTTAACGACGTTCTGTAGTCGTCTTTTTCATTACGTGTTTGAGACATTACCTAAAGACGATGTACAGACGTCTGACGGATTTTTTGTAAGACATCACTAAAAGGACTTATAAAGTCGTCTGCTATGGCAATTCTGGGAGAGATGCATAACCTACAATTTCATTCAGTTATGCCTAATTTAGACCGGTGAATGATTCTATTTGTGGAGTGGATAGTTTGACTCAAATAATTTTTTTTAATTGATAAAAAAATGAGCCACAAGTAAAATCATCCTCCGATCTAGACAAGGCATTAATTGTAGAGTGCTTGAATGAAATATTGTAAAACAAAGGGCTTCAAGGAATCCAAGTTGATGAGGCGATAGACTGTCAGGTAATAATAATAAAGTAATATAAGGTAATTTGAAACTGTAGTTTATATTTTATATTAATAATTCTTTAACCTATATATGTCTCTTATGCTGTGTTTGACGTTTATAGATTAGAATAACCACTTCACCCAACCGGGTCGAAAATAACATTCTTAATCCAAGGTAATCATTGTTTTTTAATTAATTATTATTTTAATATATAAAATATATAAAATTATAAATAACGGTAAATTTAAATTATAATTAATACTCTATAATGGTAATAATAATTCTGTAACCTATAATTTTATTGCAGTATGCTTGAACCCAGTGTGCTAAATATTATGAATATGCTAGCAGTGTGGCAGCAAAAACGCAGCGAACGAGCAGAAACGAAATCGAGCACGATCTGTCGTCACAATGTGAAAAAATTTGTACTACGAAAATGCTAAAAACCCGATAAGTATTTGATTCTTAATATATACCTATGGCTTGATGAAAGAAGTGCCAATGTCAATATTCATCAACTTGAGATATGTCCAGTTAAAAATTTTTTTAGTTTATGATTAAATAACTTGATGTATAAGTGGAAGCTGTTACCTTCATTTTTATTTAGATTTTGACATTTTAAAATTTGATATTGGCACTTCTTGTACCAAGCCATAGATATATATTATTTATGTAACAATATTATGAACTACTGTACTTATATTATACGTATAATATAATTCATTAAATAGATGTATTTAATGATATTATTACGTATAATTTAATACTATTATTATGTGTAATTACATATACTTATTTATCAGGACATTGCATGTGAGAGTATTCTTAAATGTGACACAAAATAATTACCTCCTTTACCTCTGATGACTATAGAAGATTATTGCAAATTTGAAGAGGAGTTTCAACAAGACAGGGAAATCAGAAAACAGTTTGTAAATTTTTTATTCAATGTTGCTTTAAAACTAAACTATTACGGCGCATTTCAATATAGAATTTAGTATCCTATTTGGATAAATAAATTACTATTTCACATCTGGTTTTTATGTTGCAAAAAAAGAAAATTTTAACAATTGAAGGAACTACATGTGCTAATCAGACGAGAAATATTCTGAAATTTATTTTAGATTACAACGTTTCCAAAAAACAGTTGTGAACAGGAAAAAAACAATCAACACCTACAAAAGACACAACATTTGCTAGCATTATTACAGGTAATTAAAAACAAAAATATTATAAACATAAGTTTAAAAAGTATGTTATAATTAACACAGTAAATTAGTTACTTTTCTTTAAATAAATTTCAATTATGAAAAACAAATCAATATATGCATTGTTAGATCAATCTGATAATTTAAATGCAACAATTGTTACATTTAATTCTTTACATTTTAACAACAGTTTTCAATATTAAAATATAAAAGAATTGTAATTTAAACATAATTTTGTAATAATTTCAGATTACATTTCTATGGTAGAAAATTGCAGTCTTCATTAGATGCAGAAAGTTATCTAAGAATGGTTTCGGCATGCAGAAGATCGCCTCAATTATTCATTGAAAACATATTGATGGCATAATATAAAGTGACATATAAGTAGTGATATAAATATTGTTGTGGGTCCAAAGAACCACAACCAATTATTAATAATAAAATATATATATATTAATAAAATATAAGAAGATATCTATTACATATCAGATTAAGATATCTAATATTCAGTTTCCGGCTCATGCGAGACACCGGATGAATCGCGCAGCGAAAACTAAAACCTAATTCACTTTTACGCGAAAATGCTGATGAACGATCGAATTTCGTCAGCAAGTTAGATCGTTAAAACTGCAATCAAGTGCAGTTTCGCGCATATAAAATCGCCGTCGCGAGATCACGACGGCGGGTCTAAAACTATCAGTCACAAGAAACGGACGTATGTCCGTTGGAACCACAAATCTAGAAGAACGCGAATTATAACATTTCGCTAAAAGCGAATAAGAGTAACTTGGGGCTCCGTAATACTAAAACTAAGGCAAGGATTCCTGACGGAACTTAGTTTATCTACTAGTAAGAGAATTTGTAATGAATCAAGAGATCAATAAATATGTGGAAGATTGTTTTATTACGAAAAAACTAAAAAGGATTATTCGCGGATTCCCGGCCTAACTCCTTGGCAGATCCCGAACCGTGCCCTATTACCAAGGGCACAACAAAATTCTGGTGGCAGCGGTGGAATCTGCCTCTCCTTCGGGACCAGGAACCCGGAACGTCCAGAGCCTGAAACAAAAAGAAAAAATTTAAGTAAGTTAAAATTAGTCGGCGGACAAGTTTCAATACGGAGATTATTGAAACGAGAAGACCCCGACCAACGCAGCAGTAAGCAGCCGAAAATTGAGTGCAAAATAGTCGGCGGACAAGTTTCAATACAGAGATTATTGAAACGAGAAGACCCCGACCAACGCAACGGTACGCAGAGTAGCAGCGCAGCAGCAGACTATCCAGAGCCAAGCAGTGCCGAGCGAAGTCAGCGAAATAGGAGCCAGCCGCAGAAAGCAGCCGAGCGACCTACACCTACAGCCTACGATCTACAGCCGGACAGCGAACCGCAGCTAAGGACGAGGCAACATGCGAGCGATCATACTACTACTACTGTAAGTCCGAACTATTATATAAAATATAAAAAAACGCGTGAATGTACAAAAGCGAAAGCGACTCCGGTCCCATACGAAATAGATCGTGGCTATTAAGCAACCAAGCGCGACACGCAATCCGCACAGCGTTAAACTCGATACGCATTATCGAAGACGCGACTCGCGACATAAGCGATAACGTACGCCGTACATTACAATACACAAACTCGGACGGTAATACTGACGACGAATTAGATGCAAACATAGAAACTAAACAAGATTACACTTTCGAAGATATCGATTCGAGTTTAATTCCCGCTCTTAACGATACCGTGATAGAAGTAAAAACTAAAAAGACTAGACCTTACATTAGTAAAACACCAAGCCGCGTGTCAGATTACAGCGAGTTTGAGCTAACATCATACGATAGTAGCATATTTGATCCGAACGAAATCCGTGAAAGACGAAACGAAAAAATGTCTCAAAGAAGGAAGAGTGAGGCAGATATCGAAATAGAAAACGAAATATCCGCGTTAATGGAGCAAAATACAAGAGAAAACGAAGCCAGCGGACTTCAAACGGGAACACACCCAAAAAATAAAAATCAGATCTTAGCACTAGAAGAAACAGTGCACGAAATGCGCGAACAGATCGCGACATTATTTGAGTATCTTTATGCGCATCATCACGAACGAAATCCGCGACAAGAACGCGAAACCGACATTTCATACGGTCGAACTACTGAAGACATACGAAACAGACAATCCACTGACGCACAACGCTACATGACATCAAAAAACGCGATAAATTTAATACCTATTTTTGACGGTACGTCACGAACGAACTTAAAATCATTTCTAAACGCTTGTACATGTGCCATGAAGTATGTAAAGCCCGAGTTCGCAGACGAGCTACTCGATGTAATAATGTCGACTAAATTGCAAGGCAGAGCATTAATAAATTTTGAGATCAAAGATATCAGATCGTTTGAATAGTTAAAAAACGAACTGGAAAGCTTTTACTACCCTAAGAAAAATCCTGCATCAATTCAAATTGAATTTAATCATTTGAAACAACGACCCGGAGAAAGTGCAGTAGAATATGGGGCACGAGCAGACCATTTAGCGATGCAGCTATACGAATCTCTAACAGACAGTCCAGGAAAGACACCGCAAGATAAACGCACTATATTAGATACAGTTAAACAGCAAGCGCTACAAAACTTTGTGTACGGACTGCGCGAGGATATACGAATGGTAATACGCGCGCAACGATATGCAACCCTGCAAGAAGCCATCGAAGGGGCCAAAGCAGAGGAAAAATTAAAAAGACCACGTGATTCCGCGTACAACGCGAATAAAAGTTTTAATAATCCTAAGGCAATTCAATGCCATAAATGCGGCAAGCAAGGACATTACGGTCGCGATTGCCGAACGAGCCGCTACGGTAATCAATTCACTTTGCCTAAACCGAGCGGATCAAGATTTAATACGCTGGATAAACATTGTAATTATTGCAAGAAATCCGGACATAACCGTACCGAATGTTGGATATTAAACGGAAAACCGGAATATACTAAAAATAAGAAAATAAATGAAGAATCAAACACGCGAAATACCATAAATAAAACTAATAAGCATTGCAAGACTGAGGACAACGATGCAGAAAGGAAAACAATTAAAGCAACAGCTAAGACAGTACGAGAGCATAAGGTACTAACAGCTGATGAGATAAATCATGCACACACTGAGCTCGATCTGATTTCACTACCCATGAATGAAGTGATTGACGATAAAATAAATATGTTGATCGACACAGGAGCTACCATGAGTCTAATAAAATTGAATAAATTGAAAGATGAAACCATAATATACAATAAAAAGATAACAATCATTGGCGCAACAGGGCACAAAGCGGATACTATAGGCGTAATGCAAGCAACTATTCCGTTAAAAACAAGAGATGTTAAACATGAATTAAACGTGATAAAAGACGACTTTCCTATCGAATATGACGGAATCCTCGGAGCCGACTTCCTACAAAAATATCAAGCATCTTAGGACTATACTACCAAAAAACTACGCATCGATAAAAATTTATTTACGCTTTTCCCATGCAAAAAGTTTACTTTGTAACAGCACGCGCTGTTACTAAGCGTCACGCGGGCTCCACGTAAGCACCCCCATTTCGGGCCGCATTCCGATCCCCCAACTCGAGGGTAAAAGCCCGAGAAGGGGTAGCTGCCGGGTAGGGTAGCACCCCAAGTGGGGGTAGCGCGACCGGTATAAAAGCCGGCTCGCGGAACAGATCGAGATCATTCCCCCGAGTACGACTCGGACAAGCCTCAGGGCGCACTCTGAAGCTCCGGTCGTACTCGCTCCCATCCCGATAGTCGTTCTAGGGGCAGGGCGTTCTCTGCCTCGGTCGGGTGTTCCCGGCGTTCGACTTCCGATATCCCTTGCACGAGAGAAGTCTCTCACTGTCTTCGGACACAGCGCACCGGCAACCGTCGACAACTCAGCAGGGCTCGGATATACGCGGTATCACTTATTTTTTATTACTTTGCTCCGTACCGTACGAACCGACCGATTTAGAATTAAATAGAATTAATCATGTTCATAATTATTTAAATTGCGGCCAAACGCGCGACACGATTAAGAAACTACGCAGTCTACTCAGTATTAAAATATTTATTTCCGATAGTTGTATCCAATTATACCGTTAAGATATTAGACCGTTAAAGAAATACTCATGTACTCGTTGTTACTATTTTCTTTTATAATTATATTATTAATCCAAATGCTCTATTGAATAAATATTTATTTTTTTTTAAATTATTTTTATTAATTTGGGGTCTCCCGATAAACCACACGAACGAACTCTGGCAAACCGACGAGTTATTCCGTGTCGTAAGAATCCGCTTCGCTAACTACGCACCGTCGTAATTCCGCATCGAAAAATCCGCATACCGTCGAAATTCCGCATCATTACGCACCGCCCGTGAGGCGTAAAAATACGCACCATTACAACTTTAGAAGCTAGAAGCGAAACTATTATAACAGCCATAACTAAAGAAAACAGCAGGAATAATCCAAGCAGTGGAAACTAGACCAGGAATATTTATCGGAAATTGCCTAGTCGAGCCAAAAAATAATAGTTGCCCGATTAGCATAATAAATACTACCGAAACTAAAATAGAAATGCAAGCTCCAGTAGTAGAAATTGAAGAAGTAAAGACAGAAGAAAATGCCGAGATATTAATAGCTCAGACGTATATACCGAAGGAAATTCCCTTGTCACGCATGCAACGAATTAAAGAGGCGCTTCGTCTCGATCACTTAAATAACGAAGAGCGAAAAACCCTACTTAAAATCTGCGAAGATTTCGATGATGTATTCCATTTGGACGGAGAACCCCTGACCTGCACCGAGGCACTGCAACACGAGATCGTAACTCGAGCCGGTACGGCACCCGCGAATACGCGACCGTATAGATTACCGGAGAAGCATAAGGCCGAAGTAAATAGACAGGTACAGGAAATGTTAAGAAACGATATCGTACGTCCAAGCTCGAGTCAATGGAACGCATCACTTTTGGTGGTATCGAACAAAACAGACGTTTCGGGAAAACCTAAAATGCGAGTCGTGGTCGATTTCCGAAAATTAAACGACCTAACAGTCAGAGACTCTTTTCCACTGTCAAATATAACAGATATTTTGGACCAACTAGAAAATTCGAAATATTTTACAACGTTAGATCTGGCATCGGGCTATCATCAAATACCCATGGCAGACAGAGATAAGCAAAAAACGGCTTTTTCAACGCCCTACGGGCATTATGAATTTAATCGGATGCCGTTCGGGCTAAAGAATGCCCCGGCAACGTTTCAAAGATTAATGAATACTATTCTGGCGGGCATACAAGGAATACGGTGTCTGGTCTATTTAGACGACATCGTAATATACGGCGCTAGTTTAGAAGACCACAACCGGCGACTATTAGAAGTATTACAAAAAATACGCGACAATAATCTGAAATTACAGCCGGACAAGTGTGAATTTCTTAGAAAAGAAGTGGCATATTTAGGACACATAATTACCGAACACGGAATTATGCCTGACCCTGGAAAAATCCAGGCAATAAAGAATTTCCCTACGCCAAAACAAGTCAAGGATGTGCAATCATTCATAGGACTGGCGGGCTATTATAGACGGTTTATCGAAAATTTTTCGAAAATAGTCAAACCACTCACGAAATTGGTTAAAAAGAGAGTAAAATTCGAGTGGACACAAGAGCAGCAAGGAGCTTTTGATAATCTAAAAGAGACACTAATTACCGCTCCCGTCTTGCAGTACCCAAATTTCAACGATCAATTTATACTGACTACCGACGCATCGGATTTCGCGATAGGAGGTATCTTGTCACAAGGAATGATAGGACAAGACCGACCAATAGCTTATGCTAGCAGAATTCTTTCTCGTGCAGAACAAAATTATAACACGACGGAAAAATAATTACTCACGATTGTGTGGGCGGTCAAACATTTTCGACCGTACCTATACGGGACCAAATTTAAAATTGTCACCGATCATAAACCGCTAATTTGGTTGTTTAACATGATCGATCCAGGATCTCGTCTAATTAGATGGAGACTGAAATTGGAAGAGTACGACTATGAAATCATACACAAAGCCGGAAAATACAATACAAATGCTGACGCACTAAGTCGCAACATCGCTCACGCTATACATATAATCGACAAGGAGAAAAAGAGTGATGAAGAGAAAGAAGAGAGAGATAGCGAAAAAGAGATAAAAAGGTACATAGAGGAAAAGAAACAACAAATATTATATGAGTATCACGATGCACCTATAGGAGGGCATCAAGGAAAAGAAAGAACAATCAATCGCATACGTTTAAAGCATAATTGGAAGGGACTAACCAAAGATGTCGAAAATTACATAGCCAAATGTGGCCTATGCCAGAAAAATAAATTATCACGACGAACAAAGGCACCGTTAATAATCACAGATACGCCAAAGAAATCTTTTGAAAAATGCGCTTTTGATATAGTAGGACCACTGACGATTACTGATAACGGAAATAAATACATCCTAACTTTTCAAGATAATCTGACTAAATTTAGTAAAGCTATACCAATTATTAATCAAGAAGCTAACACGATAGCTAAAGAATTCGTAACGAAGATAATATTGGAATACGGAATACCCGAAAAAAATTTTAACAGATCAAGGTACCAACTTTGTAAGCGAAATATTCAAAAACGTGTGCAAATTGCTAAAAATAGAAAAAATACAAACAACTGCATACCATCCGGAAAGTAACGGAGCACTCGAACGATCACATAGAACGTTAGCAGAATATTTACGACATTATATTAACTCCGATCAAACAGATTGGGATGAGTGGATACCTTACGCGATGTTCACGTATAATACAACACCGCACACCGCGACAGCCTATACTCCGTACGAATTAATATACGGACATCAAGCAACGCTTCCAACAGCATTAACCTATCCACCGAAAACTAGCTATGCGTACGATAATTACGCCGCGGAACTAAGAGAAAAATTAAGAGCCGCACACCAAGTGGCAAAAGAAAATTTAAAGGTGAAAAAGATTAAAGCTAAAGACTATTATGATAAAAAGATTCAAGTAAGCACATTTAAAGCAGGGGATAAAATATTATTATACGACGAAACACTAAGACGAGGACGCTCGAAAAAACTTGACGCGTTATGGACAGGACCTTACATAGTAATTGAGAAAAAATCAAGCGTTAACTACATCATAAAAAAGAGGCGAAAAACAATGGTGGTGCATGCAAACCGCATTAAGCATTTTATCGAAAACTAAATCACACTTACCGCATTATGGAGAATCGGGATATTCCTCGTTCTCACTGTCCTCTGCCGTGAGCCAACTCACCCTGTTAAGGGCACAAGTCACTTCTGCGATCAAAAGCATCATACGACGCCACTCTGAGTATCTCATACGACGACAACGACGACCATCAGGTCGCCTAAATTGTAACAAGACGGCCCGGCGTAATTCCGCCAAAAGCTTATCACACAAGATCGCCCTTTGTCGACGAATAACTGATCGTTCTGCGGAACTCCTGATAAACACAGGAGTTACTTCCTCCAATAACTCTGCAGTAGAAAAACGCCTCCGTATAACCACTCGTTCACCGGTGGTATACCGCACAATAACAGATAAATTCTCAAAAGCCATAACGACGAACGAAGACGGACCGACATACATGACTATAACAAAAAAAAACTTAAATAAATGTATCAATGTACGCAATACATACTTATGCGACCCCTATAGTCCTATTTATGTTGTAAACACAAATTCTCTTTGCGAAATACAAACGTACTCACACATAACAAAAAATACGAATAATTGCGATAAGCGTTATATTAAGAGTAATCAAACTTTATGGATAGCATTAAGAACACCAATAATATAACACCAATAATATAACACCAAATATATGGTTGTACTCTACACTTAAGGAACAACAAATATATATACATTGTAAAAATAGGAAAAAGAAACTGTTGTAGTAATTAAGCGAACAGGAAAAAAAACGTTAAAAGAAAACTGTAAGGTAATTGCAACAGATATGACAATAAAAACAAAAAACGTTGAGCAAATCGCGAATATACAAACTTATTTACCAAATTTTAATTTAACATTTAGCAAAGATCAGAATACACAAAATAAGAAAAGTCCATTGCAAGGACTAAAATTCAAAAAAATTATACAAGATCCGAAAGAATTAATGGACCTCAGTAATAAACTTGAGGAAATAAATAAAGATGTTAACCACAATCTAAAAAATCCATTCGCAGAACAAGCATTTGTCTATCCTATGACAACAAGTAGCATAGCTGTTGTAATTGTCATAATACTTGCCATTATATTAGGACTAAAACTATGGAAAGAGCGAAGTCCATTTTAGAATAAATAAATGAAGCCTCAAGGTTACGAAAACTCGTATCTCCTCGTTTTCTTTTCTCAACGGGGGGGGTGTTGGCATAATATAAAGTGACATATAAGTAGTGATATAAATATTGTTGTGGGTCCAAAGAACCACAACCAATTATTAATAATAAAATATATATATATTAATAAAATATAAGAAGATATCTATTACATATCAGATTAAGATATCTAATATTCAGTTTCCGGCTCATGCGAGACACCGGATGAATCGCGCAGCGAAAACTAAAACCTAATTCACTTTTACGCGAAAATGCTGATGAACGATCGAATTTCGTCAGCAAGTTAGATCGTTAAAACTGCAATCAAGTGCAGTTTCGCGCATATAAAATCGCCGTCGCGAGATCACGACGGCGGGTCTAAAACTATCAGTCACAAGAAACGGACGTATGTCCGTTGGGACCACAAATCTAGAAGAACGCGAATTATAACATTTCGCTAAAAGCGAATAAGAGTAACTTGGGGCTCCGTAATACTAAAACTAAGGCAAGGATTCCTGACGGAACTTAGTTTATCTACTAGTAAGAGAATTTGTAATGAATTAAGAGATCAATAAATATGTGGAAGATTGTTTTATTACGAAAAAACTAAAAAGGATTATTCGCGGATTCCCGGCCTAACTCCTTGGCAGATCCCGAACCGTGCCCTATTACCAAGGGCACAACAATATATATTTTTATAAGTGCAAAATGTATATTTATAAGTGTTACAAATATACATATGTATATTTAGATTTTATATTTTAACATGTCTTAATATAGTTTATATAAGAAATATTATGTAAAAGTTATGTTTATAAGTATTATGTAAAAAAATATTATTAATAAAATATTAAAATGTAACAAATTTAAAAATATTCTATTGTAAAATAATTACTTAAGTAGCAAATAATTGTCATCTGATGTTTTTTTATCGTTATAATTGATTATTATGCAACGTCTCGTCCGGATGGATTTAATTGTAGTAGCGTTCCGCCGCGCTATCCTCAACAGGACTATATCTGAAAATTCAAAGAGCGCGCTGCCCCACCTACAACCGTCATTGTTTTCCTGTTGTGCGTATCCTCAGCACGTAGTGTATTTTTCTTCCGTACCTAATAGTTTTACAGGTTTCTCAGCGATGGGAAAATCATCCCATAAATCTAGGAAGAGAAGGAGGTCTCCATCCACCGACCGGATTGCGGGTCTAGAGGAGAAAATGTCACGTTTAATTGACATCGTCTCGCAAAGCGAGGTTAAGACGCTCCGTCGCCCCTTCCCGCAGCTTACTGTCCTTCCTGCATCTCCGCAGATGAACCATGGGTCACGCATTGAGACAGATTCGCCTTCTCCGAATAGATCTCGCTTGGATACAGATCCATTAACCCCTCAAGCGGTTTTAACGGACCCACCAGGTGTGTATGAATACTGCTAGATCCGCATTTGCGAAATGCGGGCGGCATGACGACACGACCTGTTTTTTCTCTCATAATCACGGATCTCTATGTCCTTTTCCAGTGGTAAGTGACACAGGCGAGGGTAACACACTCCCTACGCAATCTAAGCATGTCTCAATGCTAGATAGCCCATTACTTGATATCGAGGCCTCAGGCGAAGACGACTCCGTCTCCCTGATTAGACAACTTTTTGGAGACCAAGTTAGTGAGGCAGTTTTATCCTGGGACGAAATTGTGACTCAAAAGTGGCGTACCTTAACGCGCGGTGGGCTACCCACAAATTAGCGTGAGCCACTTTTAAAGAAATACTCCCCTCCAGAGGCGGTGGCATTTCTCAAGGTCCCGACATTAAACCAAGAATGTCGGGTGGCTCTTAAGAGTAATTCGATGCTCAAAAGGGACGATTTCGCCTGTAAGAATTAGGACCAAGTGGGTATGGCCTTCTGTGCCTTCACCGAGGCCATTTCTGACTTCCTCAGGCCGACAACGCAGAAGTCTCTCAGCTCCGAGGCTCGCTTAGCAGTGGCTAAAGTCAATGACGGTGTCAAGATCCTGGCTGATCTTTTTCACCAGCTGTCTCGGACCAGGCGGGCACAAATCACACCTGCCCTTAATATCATTGCCAAGAGCACTGCGGATGCCATTCCGTCAGATGAACTCCTCTTCGGCTCTTCTTTCGGTGAGCAAATAAAGAAAGCAGCTTCTATGCAAAGATCATCCAAAGAAATTATCAGAGCTCCACTGCAGCCGTCTAGAAGGCTGCAACAACCTATCACGCAGCCGTTACAGGTGGCCTCTACTAAGTTGAGAAACGCCCGAGCCCCTGAGTCTCGCCCAAGAACGGCGACAAAGAGACCAGGGGCAAACGACAGCCGCCGATCATACCGGGCCAGATCCCAATCGAGGACGATGAGGCGCTGAACAGTGAGGAGGTAATTGTTGGCGGTAGACTAGCCTTTTTTTTCCAACTGGAAGGAAATTACATCAGATCCAAGGATCTTAGAGACTATCACAGGCTATAGGCTGCCTTTCATTCAACAACCGCCTCCTCAGACCTATGAGCCCTCTGTTCGCCTGTCCAGTCTTGAAGAACAGATCTGTTCTCAAGAGATCTGTAGGCTTTTATCTAAGGGAGTGATCGAGCCGGCTGTAGACTGTGGGGACCAATTCCTGTCCTCATTCTTTGTTATTGAAAAATCTTCAGGTGGTTGGAAATTTATTCTAAATCTAAAACGTTTAAATCGTTTTATTGTGGCTCCACATTTCAAGCTGAAAGATTGGAAAACCGTAATTCGTCTTATTTCACCGGGCGATTACCTGGCTTCTATTGATTTAGAAGATGCCTATCTTCTTGTCCTGTCCACCAGGAGGATAGAAAATTCTTGCGTTTTCGTTTTTTAGGCCAACTCTATCAGTTCAGAGTCTTACCTTTTGGCTTCGCTTCAGCTCCTTTATTTACAAAAATTTTAAAACCGGTTGTTTACTCCCTAAGGAAGAGCGGTTTTTTTTCTGTAGTTTAGCTGGACGATTTTCTCCTGGTTGCGCCTTCGTATGGTCAGTGCCTAAAAAATATCAACACAACAATAAAGCTTTTATCATCCTTAGGTTTTCTTAGCAACAGAAGCAAGAGCGTTATTATCCCGTCGACTTCTTGTCGTTTTTTAGGTTTTGTATTTGATACTAATTTACTTGTAGTTTCCATCTCTTCGGACAGAAGAGAAAACTTACGTCAAAGTACTATGGACATGCTTACCAAAAGCCGTTGCAAAATTCGGCATTTAGCCAGCTATATTGGCTCTTTAACATCGATTTGCCCAGCAGTTCAATATGGCATGCTACACACAAAAATAATAGAAAGAGAGAAATTTTTAGCTCTCACATCTGCGGAAGATGATTTTGAGGCTTAGATGTCCCTCCCTTCATCGATCAGAAAGGATCTTTTATGGTGGAAGGCTATTTTCTCAGACAAATCTCAAAGGAACCCCATCAGATCTGGTTTCTTTGCCCTTGAGATTTTCTCGGACGCATCTCTTACAGGCTGGGAAGCCGTATGTGGCGCAAGGCGTACTCATGGATTCTGGTCATCGGAGGACAAGCAGTTTTACATTAATTATTTAGAACTTTTAGCCGTATTTCATGCTTTGAGATGCTTTGCGTCTCATTTAAGAAACTCCGAGATCCTTTTAAGAGTTAACAACTCTACCGCCCTGTCCTACATCAACCGTATGGGCTCAGTAAAATTTCCTCGATTATCCAATCTCGCCCGCGAGATCTGGACTTGGTGTGCAGACCGGAATATCTTTATTTATGCCTCATATATTCCCTCAGCTCAGAACATAGAGGCAGATGCCGAATCGCGCTCTGTTTCAGAGGAAACGGAGTGGTCTCTGAGTCAAGACTATTTTAATACGATCGATCGTTATTTTGGGCATTTTGATATTGATCTCTTTGCTTCAGCTATCAACAGTAAATGCCCTCGTTTTATTTCATGGTTTCCGGATCCTCTCGCGGAAGCAGTTGATGCATTTTCTCTAGATTAGAGTAAATTTTATTTTTATGCTTTCCCTCCTTTTATCTTAATTCTAAAGGCTCTGCGCAAAATTATCACCGATAAGGCGGAGGGGGTGGTTATTGTGCCTTGGTGGCCAGCTCAACCATGGTTCCCTTTATTTAATCAAATCATGATGGATCAACCGATTCATTTCGATCCAGACATTAATATGTTGTCGTCTCCTTTCAGGAATGTTCATCCAGCTTGGAGCAGGATTTCCCTGGTTGCCGCAAGGTTATCCGGCAGGCGTTTTTACGCAAAAGGATTCCAAGATAGGCACTAGTCACAATCCTCGCCTCTCTCTCGGAAGCTACAATAGCCCAATATGCAAAGCCCATTAAGCTTTGGTGGTTTTTTTGCAAGGAGAGAAAAATTAGTTTTTTTGCCCCATCAGTGGCCTCTTTTTTAGATTTTCTCTTTTCGTGTCTTACAAAAGTGGGCTCTTATGCTTCTCTGAACACTTACCGTTCAGCTATTTCGCTTATTTCTTTCGACGAAATAGGCTCTCATCCTCTTGTTAAGAAGTTCTTCAAGGGTGTTGCAACCTTGAGGCCTCAACGCCCACGTTATGATTATGTATGGGATCCTTCCCCAGTGATAAATTATTTGGCCACTTTATATCTTCACGAGGATCTTTCATTGGAGCTTTTATCAAGGAAGCTTATTACTCTCCTTGCACTTACTACTGCACAAAGGATGCAGACCCTTGCAGCCATCCAAATTTCTAATATTCATTTTTCTAATTCCTTGATTATCAAGATTCCCTCTCGTTTAAAGACCTCTGGGATCGGGAGATCTCAACCACTGCTCTCATTCAAGCCCTTTTTGAATAAGCCGGAGCTCTGCGTTTTTACCTTAATGCGAGTTTATCTTAGCTCTACTGCGGATCTTCGTAAAGACAGTTGCAAATCTCTATTTATCTCCTTTCGGGTCCCCCACAGTCCAGTTTCGGCTCAAACATTAGCCCGATGGGTAAAATTGGAGCTCGGTGCAGCAGGCATTGACACAAATGTCTTCTCTGCACACTCAACCCGTCATGCTTCAACATCTCTCGCGGCAAGCAGGGAGATTAGCTTGGACGAGATCAGGCGTACAGCTGGTTGGAGTAGATCATCGGACGTCTTTGCACGCTTTTATAATCGCTCGATTTATAATACTCACGGGCGCTACATTGCAAGATACGATTTTGAACTTAGAATCTAATACTTGATTACATTTATTTTACTTAATGTTACGCTTTACGTTAACGCCTCAGCGTATTATTCGCTATTTGGTTGCGTACTCTATTTCACATTTTTTTTTATATAACGTTCTATTTTCATGCCTTGTAAGCACATAATTCATTTTACTTAACGTTATGCATTATCCCAATGCCTTGACATATTGTTCTCTATATGTTATGTATCCTAGCTCATATTTTCTTATGCTTGAATTTATGATCTCAATGATTTATTTTCTTTTTAACTCAGTTAATCCTCCATGGTTGAGTATGAACCGAATAAAACTTTTTTTTGCAACAAATCTGAACTTTGAATATCTACAATTAAATCCATCCGGACGAGACGTTGCATAATTGTATAATTAAACGAACTTGCAGTGAAGTTCGATTTCAATTATGCTGTCTCGTCCGGATGGAGAATCCCACCCTCTCTTATCTCAAATTTTTTCAGATTTGTTATCTTTAAACTAATGACGGTTGTAGGTGGGGCAGCGCGCTCTTTGAGTTTTCAAATAAAGTCCTGTTGAGGATAGCGCGGCGGAACGCTACTACAATTAAATCCATCCGGACGAGACAGCATAATTGAAATCAAACTTCACTGCACGTTCGTTTAATTATACAATTATATTATATAATATTATATAATAACCAATTATGACGATAAAAAAACATCAGATGACGATCATTTGCTACTTGAGTATAAAATCATTATTTTAATAAAACGTTTGTCTTAAGAGGATGCTGGAGTGGCAGCCGAACTCCGACGCAAAAGCGCCATTTCGATGGTACTAAAAATGAAATGACATTATCGGCATAGTCTACGCCGCGTAGGTCCGTGTGTATGCATTTGTTTGTAGTGGTAACTCACTACACTGACGTGTGGTCTGTGTACGTGTGAGCGGATAGTTTGTAAACAAACGATGCTTGTGCTTGTTTTCTCAACTGAAATTTCGTCGCAAGGCTACAATATAATGTCCGAGAAGACATAGGCGTATACAAGGTGTCAAATAAATATGAACTAAATATGACAAAATAATAAATGAAAAATATACATATAATACTATATATATCACTGAAGAAAAATGTCATAAATACTTTTCTTATTTTTATCTTTATGTAATAAATACAAAATAACTAATCAATCAATTAATTAATATATATATATATAATTATTATTAATATTATTTATGTAATATAATTATTTATTATAAATATTTTTTTATTTTACAGCAATTGCTTACTTCAATTATCAGTATGTATAATGGGAATTATACAGAAAGTTTCTTTGTTAGGAAGTCGCATTGCTTTAGCGCTTATTTTACTGACTGGATATATGCCAATTTCGGACCATATATTTCCGATGTGAATTCCCAACTGCCGTGAATCGCATGGATATAAAGGAATATTCGATGAATTTTGTAATGTTTTTCCAACTATTACTATTTCTCCATTTCTTTTACCAATATATTCAATCATGACAATATGCTTATGATCAATATAACAATAAGCGTCAGCTTCTCTTATACAAGACAATGAAAAATTTTTAAATTTTATTTCCCGGTAGGAATATGTACATCCAAATAATAATTCTTTATTCCTGGAATTCAGAAGAATGGGATATTGTTGATACTCATATCTAATATCTCTTCCATTGTATGATTTTTCCATTAAACGTCTGTGTAATTGTTGTAAAGGTTGTGCACTTTTTCGAAGCATCTTCTTCATCTCTTTAAAATAATTTTCAAATGGAAACGCACTGAACATATCTAAACATCCATAGTTTTGAACATCTTTGTGCAAATGTATCAAGTTATGTACATTGTAAGTGATGTATTGTTCGCCATATAAAAGCTTGTATGCTTGTACAAAGTGTATTAGCAATTCATTTGCATATTTGTTATTATACTTGCAATCAGTAGGATTACACAAAATACTAATTGCACAATGTAAAACATAAAAATGCCTCAGGTAATCATTTGGTAAATATGACGTCAAAGTTACCAAGCCTGTGTATAGAAGAAACAATCTGAATTCCGTCGCTTTCCAGCGATCTAATTCATTCAATCCTCTCGGTTTTCTTGAAAATTCTTTAGGTATATACGGTATTAACTGTTTCAAATCATCTGACAATTTATGAATTTCAGAAGCAGACGGTTTAACATTCCTTATACCTGTAATCCATAATTTTGTAAGTTTTTTCATTACACCAAGACAAACCAGATGTATGTAGTCTAAAGGAAATTGTGTAACCATTTTCAAGGCTATGTTTTCAAAAGGTGAATCATCTAAATGATGATTTTCATTTTGCCGCAACAAAAATGTTTCGTCAGTACGTAATGGAGCATTTTCGTTTAAAAATAACATCCGACCATTTATCCATTCACCTTCTTCTTCACATTTATCACATCCATAATATCCGGTATGGCTTTTTATACATTTCATAAATGCTCTTGCCGGGGCGTCGCATATTACGGTATTTATCAAAATTTCATAATTTTTTCTTTCATAATTAAATCCTTCTTCTTCAATTTCAGTATATTCCTCAATAAAATTATCAATAATTTCATCAGGTTTTGCTGGTTTACAATATCCATGATAAACTCCAATGACAAAAGGTTCTTCTCTATAATCTATGTGAATAATTTGTCCTAAAAGTGGCCAAAACTGTGCTTTGGAACTTTTTGCCAGTGGTAAACCGTCAATGCCTAAATTGATCCTGATTGGATTTTCAATATTAACAGATCTAGTGTGTTTCAAATGATCTTCCAATGCTCTTTTCAATCCGTGGTAATAATAAGTTCCAGAAGCAGTATTAATCATTGATGTTGTTTGTGGTGTTTGCAACAACGTTCGAGCTTCAGTTGGAAGATCTTCATGTCCATAAGCTTTGAGACCTTTTAGCAATTTAGTAATGGCTACATGAGTAATATTATTTTCAATACTCCAACTCCGTAGAAATTCTCGTAGTGTTGCTTCTTTTTTTGGATAACAATTCAAAACTTCATCGTTATGTTTATCATCTAAATCTGACTCCACGTCAGAATCTTCAGAATAAGAATCAATCCCAAAATCTTCAACATCTTGAGATACATCATTCTCCATCGAAATGTTACGAATATCAATATTTTTGTGAGACTCTCCTTGAGGATTCTCATTCTCAATTTCTTTATTATTTGTTTCATTAATTGTAAACTTCTTGTCTATTTCTTGTCGTCGACGCCATTGTTGGGAACGACTCAAATGTTCATAGTTTTTCCTCTTCGGCATATCACAATATTTCTTAAAAGAGTATTTACAAAATTAAAATGTTTCATACCGTGTGTTTACAAAATAAAAATTTTTCCAAAATTAATTTTTCAACAAATCGTTAAAATTCTTCTCTCATAAAAAAAGTTAAAGTTAAAAAAGTTAAAGTTCTCTCATTAAATATAACAGTCTCTTGTTCATTCATCGTAACTGTTTCAGATTGTAATGTCAGAAGCGAGAAAATACATAATAAAAATTATTTTTCATTATTGCTAAATATATTCAAGTAAAAATATTTTTTATTAAAACAATGTAATCAATAGAACTGAGTAATAAAAAAATCGAAAACTATTTTTTTGTTTTATAGAGGAATTAAATAATATTTTTTGGTATATACATGTACATATACAGTCAAATACTCATATATTTTTGTGTCAGACAATCGATTCCCCAGAGCAACGCAATAGTTTAAAGAGAAATTTTCTTTCAACTTTTCAAAAATATCTCTTCTTCGCTTTCTGAAGAAGAAGATGAAAATATAATATCGTAATCAAGAGACACGGTAGTGTCTCGCGCCAAGTTCACGCGCAGCGCAAGACCGACCGTGTATCTTTACACGAGCACATGAGCTGATAGGAGTCGAGATTTTCATATCTCAATAATGCGTGGACCGATCGAATTTATAATAGGCTCAATCGATAGAGCACATGCGATTTACATAATAAAAGTATCTTTACTTTTTTTGTACATGCTTTCTAAAAAAATATATTAATTGCCAAAGTTTGCCAAAGTCGAAATATGCCGAAATCTATGTAAGTCTTGGTCGTCGTCGTCGTCGTCGTCTGTTCGTCATCCTTCTCTAATATATAAGTTTTTCCTTTGTCAACTAGAAGCATCAAAATGCGACATGGTTGTCCTTTTCTACATCCCGTGAAATGTCGATTCCCGCATAAAGCCGTAATCACACGATGCACGATTTTCATGCCTGCTTTTGTGCATTCTGACCGATGCATTGTACGTTGCTCAGTTTGCTGTTTGAAATGCTATATAAACTCATCACACGGAGGTGGCAAGCATGATGGCTCAGTAGCATAGTATGCCTTGTCTATATATGGATAAACAATATATTGAATATATGAAAATATGGATAAACATATATTGGATCTATATTTGATCAATAAAATTCAGCAACGACGACAATTAGCTGCTTTAGCTGTATTATTAAATTGTGAAAAAAAAAAAGAAAAATGATAAACGCAAGGAAATATGGAATCGAAAGTGGCTGCAAAAAAGATATGAGGGAAGAGGAATGTTACACATGATACAAGAGGAAATTCGGTACGTTTAATGTAAATTAAATCTATTATATATAAAATATATAAATCTGGTAAAAAATTGAGTTTACGGTATTGTCGATATGATATATTTCCTAATTTTCAAGTACGCTAATTGTAACGTTTAATTACTTTTAATCACACAAACAGTTTTAAAATTATTATATTTTTTATCAAAATAAAAGAGACAAACCGTAAACTAATTATTTATTACAAATTTATATATAAAGTAAATTTTTACTACTTAATACATTAATTTTTATTACTTTTTTAAATTTAAGTTTGCAAGATCCTAAGTCCTATAAAAATTTTTATCGAATGGATGAAAATCTTTTTGAAGAACTATTAATTCGAGTTACTCCTCATATACAAAGAAAAGACACTGTAATGCGTCAGGCTATAACTCCTCGTCAAAGGTAAATAATTATAATAAATAAATAAATAATTTAATTAATATATTTTTTAAATATGTATTTAATAAAATTGCTTAATTTAATAAATATTTCTTAAATATGTTTTTAATAAAATTGCTGTTATAGATTAGCTGCTACATTACGCTTCCTGGCATCAGGAAATTCACTTCAGGATCTTTCTTTTGCAGTACGCATAGCTCCTAATACACTTTCGTTGATTATTCCTGATACATTAAGAGCAATAATCCTTGAGCTTCAAGACGAGTATATCAAAGTACATTATTATAATATTATTCCTAAACAAAAATTTTTCTTATATATTAATATTATTATATATATCTTTTCTTTAAAACTTTATTTTAGTGTCCTAATAGTGAACAGAAATGGGCTGAAATTGAAAGTGAATTTAATATTTTATGGCAGTTTCCTCACTGTATTGGAGCACTAGACGGGAAGCACATAAATTTTCGTCCCCCGAGAAAAAGTGGATCTTTTTATAGAAATTATAAAAATACAGATAGTATAATACTTATGGCCCTTGTTGATGCCACATACAAATTTATATTTGTTGATATCGGTAGAAATGGACGGATGAATGATAGTGCAGTATTTAGAGACAGTGAACTTGCACAGCATTTAAATAATGGTTCTTTAAATTTACCTGAACCTAGCTCTTTGCCTGGGGACACAACCAATCAATCAATACCTTTCGTTATAGTTGCGGATGATGCTTTTTCCCTATCGAACAATTTAATGAAACCATATCCTGAACGTGGGTTAACTCACTGTCAAAGAATTTTCAACTATCGTCTGAGTAGGGCACGAAGAATAGTAGAAAATGCTTTTGGAATGCTAGCAAACAGATTCAGAATTCTTCTCAGCACAATTGCTTTTTCAGTTGATAAAGTAGAATTAATTACTCTTACATGTTGCATTTTACATAATTTTATTTTGTCTCGAAGACCATTTTTGGATAATATAGTTACAAATTATTCTGAAATTGATTCTCAGTGTCATCTTACTAATTTAACTAGGCAACAAGGAGGCAATAATCCTACTAGAAGTGCTAAAGCAATCAGAGATCATTTTATGAACTATTTTAATACTACTGGTTCTGTGTCATGGCAGAATGAGGCTGTGCAAAAAGGAAACTATTAATTTAGTTTGTGAAGAAATATTAAAGAAATATTTATTGTAAAAAAATAGTTAGCTTTTATCATAAACGTACATAAGTGATTATTATAAATGTTACGTCCTGATCAGACTTCACGATTCTTTTCTTTTATTTAAATACCAGACCTAGTAAACACGGGACCAACAAAAAACTTTTAAAGAATATTATAACGCCAGAGCTGTTTTTCTCACGAGACACCATGAGCTCGAACTTTCTTACAGAGAAAAATAGCAAGGGGGATAGATATTTGAAAATACCTTGGTCGGTCAGCGTGCCTATCGTCGTCAGAAAAATCATAAAAGTCAAAACTTGCGGTAACCGGAGTCTTTAGTCGACTCCAGATGTTTAAAGTAGGAAATAAAAACTGGCACTAGCTAGCCATATACTTGGATTCTGCCTACGGGAACCCTAATAGATAGGATTTTACCGAGTGACGATCGGGTAATGACCACAGTCGCACGCCTAGAAGGCATGACACCTGATACGGTGCACGTGTTCAGTAGGTCTGGGAAACCGAGATGCATTAATCGCACTCTCCACGCGACCCCAGGGCCACGCGACAGTCGTAAACTGTCAAATTTATTAGATCAGTGACCCAAGGCCTCGCGAACTCATATACCGATTCTCAACCCTCCAATCCGAAAGCCGGGAATCGGGGCAAGCACCTCTATAGACCACCCTTCATTCCGTCGTACGGTCTAAAGACTACGCCCACCTAGATCTTAAGACACTGAGATGCACCCCACCTATACTAATTAACACCAACCGGGTTACGCCACCTCAAAAACCTACCCCCATCGCATATGGACCCGAAACGACGCTATTCCTTATTCGTTAGGGCCCCTTTTCTTCCTACCCCCATTCCAAGTAACTTAATTACCTAAACCTAATCCTATTAGTTAAAAATGACGCCATCCTCCCCCACATTAAAAATCTTCTCACAAGACTAATTCCTATTCGATCCCCGCTTCAAAAACCTAAGATTTTCCAAATGGATCCACCCCAAGGAAAGGGTATAAAAACCCGTGTTTTGGTGGCTCCAAGCGCAATTATACCCAATTAATCACACACAGTTTTTCAAGCAGTTTGCGCAGTTATTCCGTTTAGCTCAGTTTCTCGAAACAGTTTTTCGAGTAGTTCGGGGGCGCGAATCAAAGAGTAAAATCAGTTGATACTTTGTCGCGACCATCTCGTGGTGCATCTCAAGTAGAAGGCCCATCACCCTGACGACACCATCCCGCAGTAGGGTGCCCACTCGTTTACAAAAGGGTCCGACGCCTATACAACACCTTCCCTCAACGGGGCGCCTGCTCAGAACCACCGAACATATTCAACGCGATCCGAAACTACTCTGCAACGAGTAAGTCAGTTCATTTCTCTTTATTTTATTATTTCTTCTGTCCTCCCTCCGGAAAAATAAAACACTCACACACACACACACATACACACACACACTTGTAAAGAATACATAAATAAAATTATTAATATATGCGATTAAGAATTAAGTTTTTGTATCCTAATTATAAATTCAATCAAATTAAAATGTTGTCTTTAATAAATTAAACTTTTGTTCTTTTTCATTTAACCACACCCTCCTCGTTCGTCACCCCCCTCACACCTTCCCTCTCAAATTGCGCACAAAGGTTCCGCCCCGGGTAATAGGGATTCAATTCCTTGACCCAAAAAGGGAACCACGAGCGGTTGACTTGTTGACGGAGTAAAAACGACTCTTCCAGTCGCTGACCCGTCGCAAGTCCTAAACGTGCCGCTCGGCTCGTGCGGTCAGGTCCGTTTACGTCGATCGCCGAGCCCAACGAAAAAATTCTACATCTATCAGGACGTAACAGACTTGATAGAAAGAATAAAAATTGGGGGCTCGTCCGGGATGAAAAGTGCAATTTTTGAGAGGTAGGAATGACAACGAGGTCTAACTCCGATAAAGATAAAATAGAAGAACAATTTAATGCCGCAATAAAAAGCAAAAAGAAAACTAAATCAGACACATTAGATACACTTTACACATCCACTCCAGCAGCCTCCTCCGCTCGCGTCCCTAAACAAATTAAATTCAACGCTAACGAACCTGAAATTGAAGCGTTTTTAGTGGAGCCTAGTGCTCCCGAGTACGATTCCGACGATTCTGGTGACGAGACTATTAGACCGTGTGGTGAGAACGAACACTTAAATTTTAAACTAAGTCCAAGTGACAGTAAAAGGGTGAAAAATATGGCGCAAGGTAATCCGTTTGCTACCCTAAAATACGCGGTCGAAGCCGTTCCATTTTTCGACGGAAAAAATATCCCATTAAGTTATTTTATCGAAGGATGCGAAGAGGCAAAGTCTATGTTGCCCCATGAGGCAGAGCCTCAATTTACTAAAATTTTACGAACGCGAATAGTAGGCGAGGCGCGACGAACAATTAGAGATCAAGATTTCGAAACAGTAGCTCAGTTAACTAAATATCTAAAACAAATTTACGGCGGATCTAAAAATGTGTATCAGTTACAGGGAGAATTAGGAAACGTATATCAAAAGAATGACGAGGATGTCGTCACTTATGCTAATCGTGTAAAACTCTTAGGAAAACAGATACGAGAAGCCTATCGTAGTTCAGAACACGCGTTAACAGATCACGACGTGCGAGCATCTTTAGAAAAAGACATGTGTAAATGTTTCATCCGAGGCCTAAAACCCGAAATCGAGCAGAGGATCGCTCGAAACTTAGACGTACAGGCGACTGTAACAGATGCCCTACGCATAGAAAGAGAGCTTCGTGCTATTACAGATTTACGACATGGACCTGCTAACTCCGACCGAAATAATGTACAGGAAAATCGTTCCAGAATTTGTCAAATTTGCTTTAAAATTGGCCACTCAGCAGCTAATTGTAGGAAACTTATGCAAAAGGCAGACTCTTTTAAACAAAATAATTTAGGCACTGAAATCCTAATTTGCCAGATTTGTAAAAAACGCGGACATAGTGCAGAAAAGTGTCGATTACGTGATCCTCAAGCTCAACGATCAATAAATATGGTGCAGGAAAATACCATAAAATGTCAATTATGTTTTAAACCGGGTCATAATGCAAAAAATTGCCGCCTAAATAATTCTAATAACCAAATAAGTAATTTTAACAATAAGATCTCCATAATTTGCCAGTGGTGCGACCGACCGGGCCATTCTGCCAATAATTGTTGGAAAAAACAAAACGAGCAAACAAATCTTAATAATCAAAACAGAATCATCTGCCAAATTTGTAATAACTTGGGCCATACAGCTAAAAACTGCCGTTCAAATTCTAATCAACGGGCAAATTCTGCTGACGGAACGTTTTGTCGTTATTGTAAAGAAAACGGGCACCTAATTGAAAATTGTCAATTACGCATTGCAAGCAATAATCGTAAAAGAGAAGGAAACACGGGAAACGGGAACGGCCCCTCGAAATCGGGCGTACCGCAGGGGTCCGACCAGACTTCACGCCCGTCGACCTCACAGAAAAATGCGTAAAAAATGACCCTTCGGAAATTCGGCCCGTAACTGTAAATCTTAACAAACAGAGTCGCGTGCCTACTGTCAAAATAAAAATTAACGAAATGATTTCGCCCATAACCTTTATGCTAGACACCGGTTCCGGTCCTAACATAATTAAGGAAAATTTTGTGCCCCAAAATTTAAATATTAATTATAATAACGTTTTACAGTTAAATGGTATAAACAATTACCCCGTTTATACACTCGGAGAAATCGCTTTTACTCTTTTTGGCGAGTCAGTAAAATTCCACATAGTAGCCGATGACTTTCCGATTACGCAATCAGGAATATTAGGAAACGATTTCTTTAAACAAACAGCTTCAACTATCGATTACGCACACGAACGCCTAAATGTTTTTGGAAATTGCGTGACATTTTCTTCTCCGGAAACTATCGTAGCATCACCCAGATCAGAATCCTTGTTTTACGTAAGAATAGAAAATCCAGAAATAAAAATAGGTTATTTACCAAAAATCAAATTAGCGCACGGAATATATTTGGGAGATACTATCGTGGAAAACGTGTCGGGAAAAGCTTACTTGAATGTCATAAGCACTTTGGACGAAGAGGTTGAAATTCGAGTACCTACCCTTCGACTCAGGCCCCTGAGTGAACTGCTCGACGACCATAAAATTGATCTTAACCAGGATAGTTTAAGGAAAACGCGAGAGACAACAATACAACCTGAAAGCGACGAAACTCTTAAGATGCAAAATGAATTTAACAACGATGAATTCGACGATAGAAACATTAATAACGTTAACATTATTAATAATAATGAAAAATTCGAAGATGGTAATAAAAATAAAGCTAAGATCAAAGTGAACAAAAATGATGACGTGTCAAATAATAAAATTAAAAGGGAAATTAAAAATAAAGATAAAATTGAAGATAAAGATAAAATTAAAAATAACGTTGAAAATAAGAATGATCCTGAAAGTAGAGAGGGAAGTTGTCAAGTCCCTCCAAAATTATTGAACAATTCTAAAAACGGGGAGGAAAGCCGTCAAACCTCGTCAAAAGAAATGAGTGATTCTATATCCTTTGAAGGGAAAAGTTTCCATACTTTTCCGAATCATCAAATCATTCCCGGAGAGGGAAGTTACCAAACCTCTCCAGACCCCGTCGGTTGCGAGGAGGGAAGTTACCAAACCTCGCTACGCAATTCGGCACAATCTTCTTTTAAAAATTTAAAAGGGAGAAGTTTTCTATCCTCCCTAAAAGATATAAAATTTCCAAAGGTTGGATCACTCTCGAAAAATAATGGAAAAGAAAATCAGGATACATATGTAACAATTGAAGAGCTACTGGATAAAATCCAACATTTTAATCCAAAAATAACGATTAATGACAGTATTAAGAGTAAAAATAAACCATCTTCGAAAATTTTGACGTTATCGAAAATTAGGACTCAGGAAATGATAGATAAATTTATGCGCAGGAGGAAATCTAAACATAAACATGAAAATGTGAAAAAATTAGTAAAAGATTGCATGGAGAAGTTAACTCCGCATGAAAATCTAAATCAAGACGCTGTTAACACTCCAGCCCGTAGCAAGTGTCTAGTAGTAGCAGAAAAATCTGGAAAGGATCGCCTTACAGAAATCGTCGACCTACTACGTTTGGAACACTTAAACGCACGAGAAAAAGAAGGCATAATAAGGCTTATTACACAGAGTCAAGACCGATTTCACATACCTGGAGAAAATTTAACTGCCACTCAAATATTACAACATCAAATTTCAACAATGGATGATCGACCGATAAACACGAGGCAATATAGATTTCCGCAATCTCATAAGGAAGAGATAAATAAACAAGTAGAAGAACTGCTGACAGGAGGTATAGTTAAACCTTCACAATCACCGTATAATACACCCATATGGATAGTACCCAAGAAGGAAGACTCGAAAGGAAATAAACGCTGGAGAATGGTTTTAGATTTCCGAGCTTTAAACGATAAAACAATCGGAGATGCTTATCCATTACCGAATATTGTCGATATTCTTGATCAATTAGGAGGAGCGCAATACTTCTCCGTATGTGATTTAGCTTCCGGATTTCATCAAATAAAAATGGATCCTGCAGATGGCCATAAAACTGCTTTCACCACTCCTTTTGGACATTATGAATTCGATAGAATGCCTTTTGGATTAAAAAATGCACCTGCTACTTTTCAACGTTTAATGGATCTAGTATTATCAGGACTACAAGGCCAGGAATTATTTGTTTATATGGACGACATCGTTATCTACGCCGCCTCACTGGAAGAACACGAAAGGAAATACAATTTATTAATTGAAAGGCTTCGAAAGGCCAATTTAAAATTACAACCGGACAAATGTGAATTCTTAAAAACGGAAGTAACTTATCTAGGGCATATAATTAGTAAAAATGGAGTTAAACCTGATCCTAAGAAATTAGAAGCAGTAAAATTATTTCCTAGGCCCAAAACACCAAAAAACATTAAACAATTTTTAGGACTCGCTGGATATTATAGACGATTTATACCGAATTTTTCAAAACTGGCAAAACCATTAACTAATTTGTTAAAAAACGATACACGATTTGAATGGACGATTACTCAAGAAGAATCTTTCGAAATATTGAAACAATTATTATGTAAAGAGCCCGTATTGCAATATCCTGATTTTTCAAAACCATTTATTTTAACAACGGATGCTTCTGGGATAGCAGTAGGAGGAATATTATCGCAAGGAGAAATAAATAAGGATCGTCCAGTGGCCTATGCATCTCGTACTTTAACAGATAACGAACTGAAATACGATACATATGAAAAGGAAGCATTAGCAATAGTTTATTGCGTTAAACATTTTCGACCATACTTATACGGACGAAAATTCACACTGGTAACCGATCACAAGCCTTTAATGTGGTTTAAGAATGCTCAAGATGCGAACATGAGAATATTACGATGGAGACTAAAATTAGCGGAATACGATTATGAAGTGGAATATAAAGCAGGTAAAATGAATATAAACGCAGATGCATTATCACGAAATCCTATAAACCTTGAAGAAGTCGATTGTAAACCAGTTAGAAAGGGCAGACAGAAACAAAAAATCTCTAAAGATGCTAAAACAACCTTAAAAACGCAAAGAGAATTTGACGAAGAAGAAGATAATTATAAATTGTATCTCTCCGATTCTTCAGAGGAAGATGATAATTACGAACTACGCCTCTCTGACACTGAAGAAAATGATAATTACAAATCGCATCTTTCTGATAGCGAGGAAGAAAATTACGAATTACATTTTTCCGACACCGAAGAAAACGAAAATGCAATTAAAAATAATACAGACTCGATACCATTTACCCAAGAAGAATTAGATGAACCAAATCAACAAATAATAGAGAGAGCATTAATTCACAGTCCACCTACACATGACAAAATACTAACAAGAAGTCGGACAGCACGACGTCGAATTACCGATCAAGATAATTTAATAAAAGAGCAAATAGACGATAACGTTATATTGTTAGACGATAGAAATGATCCGCCTGATAAAGAAAACAATGATGAAGACGAGGAACAAGAAAATATAGACAATAACCAAGAGATCAATATCAAAAATTATAGTAAACCCACTATTAATAATCAGCAAATAATAAAAAATAATATAATTGAATCTCGCGATCTATTATTCTTACGTAAAGACAACATAGCATATTTTGTTGATACAAACGGTAAACCTTTAGATTCCGGTTCGCAAAAGTTATTCGAACGAAACAAACTTCCAAATTTAAATAATCTTATGTTAAATCAACCTAAAACCATTAAAATAAAAAATTATTATCATATAATATTGCCGATAAGCGAAGAACAACGAGAAGGCCCAACATTAACTTTATCTCGAATCATAACCGCTTTAAATAACTTAAAAGAAACTGTTGAAAATTTAAAAATTGAAACACTTAGTATTGCTAAAACGGATTTTATTAACAATGTACCGTGGAACAATGTCAAAAATCAACTACAATTAACATTCCTTGACGCACCAATTAAATTAATTATTTGCAATGGATTAGTTAAATATCCACCTAGAGATCTACGACCAATAATAATAGGAGAAACGCACTGTTTACCCACTGGGGGACATCGCGGAGTAACTAAAACGTATAATAGAATCAAACATAATTATTACTGGGAAAATTTAAAAATAGATGTACAGCGTTTTATCCAACAATGTTTACATTGCCAATTAAAGAAACTAGTTCGCGTAAAAACCAAACAACCTATGATAATTACCGATACACCCGGATCATCTTTCGATAAGGTCGCCATGGATATCGTAGGACCTTTGCCTAAAACCGAACGTGGCAATGAATATATCTTAACTCTACAAGACCAACTCACTAAATTTAGCATGGGAATACCGTTATCCGACCAAACTGCCGAAACGGTAGCCGAAGCTTTCGTCGATCGATTTATTTGTGTATTCGGTTCTCCGAAAGCAATTTTAACAGACCAGGGTAGAAATTTTATCAGTGACTTAATGAAAAAGGTAGCTAAAATATTTAAAATTCGTAAATTCCGTACAACCGCATTCCATCCTCAATCAAACGGCTCATTAGAAAGATCACATCACGCATTAGGAGAATATTTAAAGCAATATGCAAGAGAACAAAAACAGTGGGATAGATGGATA
Source organism: Linepithema humile (assembly GCF_040581485.1). Taxonomy (NCBI): domain Eukaryota; kingdom Metazoa; phylum Arthropoda; class Insecta; order Hymenoptera; family Formicidae; genus Linepithema; species Linepithema humile. Next base: position 17,154,034 of record NC_090130.1, on the reverse strand, counting down.
AGTCTCGCGATGTATAATTATAACACTAGTGTACATGAAGCAACTAAACACACGCCTTACGAATTAATCTTCGGCAAAATAGCACGAATTCCGTCAAATGAACCTTTAGCATCTGGCGATAAATTAGCAACTTACAACGAATATCTTGTAAATTTAGTTAGTCAACTCCACGCAATTCAGAAAAATGCCCGAGAAAACGTTGTCGAAGCAAAAATTAAATCGAAAAGACACTATGATAAAAAGATAAACCCACAAACATTCAAACTTGGTGATCAAGTCTTTTTATTAAAGGGCCCTAAACCTGGCAAATTTGGAGATCAATACACAGGACCCCATGAGGTCTTAGAAATATTGAATAGAAATAACGTAAGAATTAAAATAAAAAAGAACAGTCGCGTTGTACACCCTAATCGCCTACGAATCTCACACATCAAACCAACTCCTAATAATTAAGTAATTTTATTATTATTAATCAAAATAAGTAACTATAAAAAAAAAATATATATAAATATATTTTACACAAAAAAAAATTTTATAAATAAATAAATGATAAATTGATTAGCAAATAAGGAAATAAGTAATAACGACAAGCTTGACAATTAAAGGTGCGCTATATTAATATACCTTAGACGTGCTAAATTTCAGATGGATCTCCGAGGATTTTTAATAATCGCCGTGCTAAATTTTTGGTTACGCGGCACTAAAGGCATAATAGGATATGACTGCGGATCTGCATCGACGAACATTACGACTCTATCATTACTGGGGATAGAGGAATGTGATATACCACAGCCAGAAGTAGCAGCTCAAAAGATTTATATACAATTGCTACAAATTAACGAATTTACCTCCGCGAGAGTAATACAATGCAAAATAGAAATAGACAGATTAATCAGGAGATGCGGAATGTTCTCTCACTCCATGGACGTGTACAACGGAAAGCACGCGTATATAGAAGAGGTATCAAGAGACGCCTGCCAACGAATGCATATGTATGGTACTTACGAAATCGGGAATACTCGAATAACAGGATTGAAATCCAATCAAACTGCAACACGACCGGTAACACTGGCCGGACACGTGAACAATGATGGCACCTGTTCCGGAACAACGTATAGCGATCCATTTGGCACATGGGAAAAAGCCGTGGTACTCGCAACCATAAAAATTACACTACAGGATTATATAGCTGACGTGAAGATAAACACGAACCGAGTCCAACTGAGGTCTGGAGTGACCTGCGCGTTGAGCGCAACACATTGCACTGACATCGAGGGTGGGGATACCTACTGGGCATCCATGCCCACGGATACCTGCAGGTTCGGCACTTATGGAGTATTATATGAAGGATATGCACACAGAATAATAGACGTCGTCAACAAACAACAGCAAATTGTTTATTCCATGACTACAGAAGACACAGTTTTTGCATTGGCAAGCAGAGACTCCTATTCTACTTGTGGATACACTCTTTTCCACACGGAACATCCAAAATTAGTAATTTTCGAAACTTCACCAGGCGTAGCAATTTTTAAAAAAGAATCACGCATAGCTAATTTGGACATTTTCACCTATATGAATTCTAAATTTGTATATGTAGAGAAACATGTGCGGACTCAATTTAGTGAACTATACAAGAATATTCTACTGCAACAATGTCAGCTCGAACAAAAAATATTACACAATTCATTAGCCATAGCCACCCAATCGCCGGATGTCTTCGCTTATCACTTCATGAAGGGACCAGGATACATGGCCTTACTAGCTGGCGAAGTAATACACATAGTAAAATGTGTGCCTGTCGAAGTAAGAGTAGCACACACCGAAGAATGCTATGATCAATTGCCTGTGACGCGAGAAAACAGAACACAATTTTTAACACCGCAAACCCATATACTGTTACGACAAGGAACGCAGATTACCTGCAATTTATTCGCACCACCCATGTATCTTCTGAGAGATGCATGGTATAGACTCACTCCTAAACCAATACATACAGTACCGCCGATGACCATGAAACCGATGACAACACCGAGCTGGAAATACATTAGCCCCGGATCACTTGCCACCAGCGGCATATATACTGAAAGAGATTTAAGCGATCTCAGGGATCATATTATGTTTCCTGCTGAGAGACCCGCAATGTTAAACACCTTGGCCAGAGGAATGATGGGCCACTCTACGATTATGCACGATGGAGGATCTTTTGCAAACTTCCTAGATGAGGCATCAGTTGAAAAAATAGCTATCTCGGCATGGCAGAAATTTTGGAATCGATTCCTAATTTTCGGCAATATAAGCGCTGGATTTTTAGGAATTTACTTGGCAGTAAGAGCAGTAAAACTAATACTGGATACCATTGTGCATGGCTATGCTCTACACACAGTATACGGATGGTCCATATATTTGCTTGGAGCCATCTGGGACTCGTTAACTCAGCTCCTATTACACTTAAAACTGAAAAAACCACGCGATGAAAACCGAGAAGCTACACAACCACCCGCAGAACGAAACCCGATAGAAGACTCTTCACAGAGGGGAACCTACCCCCTACTACCTGCAAAGGACGCATCCACTTATACATTCGCACTGAAGGATTGACCGCTTGATTTCTCTTTCCCTTAAAAAAAAAAAAAAAAAAATAATAAAAAAAAAAAAGGGGGGGAGACGGAAAGAAAGACAGGAAGAAAAGAAGAGAAATACATAAACAACAGTTTTCCTATCAACTTTACACAAGCGCCAACTTTGATTTTACGCATTTTATTGTTTTATCTATTTTAATCTGTTTCGCTCCTTATCATGAGGTCTCGCAGTTGCGACTCGAAATTCGCACCTAACCCCAACACCACCTTTTTGTTTATAGAAACATGGAGATCGAACACCTCGATACTCAAAAACTGAGCCGCTCGCCGTTTGCTGTTAAAATAGTAAGGGTGTTTTCGCCTATGCTAATTTGGATTCACTTGGAAAATAGTAAAGAATCCTTCCAAAAAATGATGGAGGACTTCAACCAGCGGATGAACAAACGCCGATTCTTCCACTCGAATACAAAACTAGGTGACATTGTTGCTCTTGAAACAAAAGGAGGATGGCAACGCGGCATCGTTACGAAGATGAACGGAGATGAGACAGTGCAGATAGGCCTCCGAGACTGGGGCGTGTATATTCGCCATGCAACAGCTGAACTCTACCATCTCGAGGAGAGGTTCAGAGAACATTACTGGCAAGCTGTGCCATGTAGCTTAGCCTACACAGCCCCCGCCACTACAGGACCCACATGGTCTCGTAGGGCCATAAATGTCACTCGAAGCATCGCAGAACAGCAAACCGGAATTATGCAGATAATCAAACCAATTCGGGACGAAGGTGCACTCATCAAATTAGATATCAAGAATGAAACTAACAACGTTTACCACAACCTCAGAGACTTATTAATAGAATTAGGAGTTGCGCAAGAAATAGCGAATATAGCCACACACACCGTACCATCCGCGTTGAGTTAAAACGCATAAGAATATACACATAATTAGTGCTATAATCACAAATAATAACTAATAAAAATAACAAAAAATATACATATGTATATATACACTCACCCGAAAAAAAAGCGGTACACTGAAAATGTGGGAAAAATTCATCAAATTTCAACTGACGATAACTTCGTAAATAATAAAGATAGAAAGTTCTATAAAATATGGAAATGAAGCTAAAAATCTCTACTTTAAGAATCAATTTATTTCAATGTTGCAAAATAAATTTATTGAAAATGGCGGATGACAAAGCGCGAGCATGCAAAATTGAAAAATAATGGTTTGAGTTTGCGACGGTGCACGGTATAAACAAAAAATTGTAGCTTATTGGGATCAAAAGCGTACGAAAGTACAGAGTCTCCTCTTTAAAATGCTTTTTTATGCATCTCGATACGATGATTTTTCGCCGAGAGATTCGCATTTGAAGAAAAAGGCAGATTCTTACTTCAAATGCGAATCTCTCAGCGAAAAATCATCGTATCGAGATGCATAAAAAAGCATTTTAAAGAGGAGACTCTGTACTTTCGTACGCTTTTGATCCCAATAAGCTACAATTTTTTGTTTATACCGTGCACCGTCGCAAACTCGAACCATTATTTTTCAATCAATTGTTTTGCATCCGAAGGAGATGTCTGCAGATTTTTTGTGATTTCTCCGCCCTGACTTTTTGTTTATGCTCGACCGCACATTGCGAGAAGAGTGCTTGATTTCTCTTGATCTTTTTCTTTCGAGACGCGTTACTTATTCGTACGACTTCGTCAAAGTAAACAATAATTAATCTTTTCGCATTGAAATTATTGGTCAATTATGGCGACGATAAGTCCTGAAAAAGCTGCTCAAGTTGTAGCGTTAATTGAAGATGGGAGAAGTCGAAGGTACGTTGCTGAGGCACTTGATTTATCAGTGTCAACCGTGCAACGTGCTTATGCTAGGTACTTGGAGACTAATTCTGTCCAAAGAAGACCTGGTTCGGGACGTCCTCGTTGTACGAATGAAAACGATGACCGATTTATTGTTTTAAATTCATTAAGAGACAGACATCGAACGGCTGTTCAAATTCGAAACAATTTAAGAGATGTCCGCGAATGTAATGTATCCGTTGACACTATTCGAAACAGATTAGCGGAACACGGTCTTTTTCCGCGCAGGCCAGCAAATGTACCTTCGCTTATGCGTCGCCATCGCGTAACTCGACTCAATTTTGCTGTCGAGCATGCAGGCTGGACATATGCAGAATGGAGTACCGTTCTTTTTAGCGACGAATCTCGTTTTTGTCTGTATTCTTCAGACGGACGAGAACGAGTATACCGTCGCGTTGGAGAACGATTTGCAGACTGTACTGTAAGTGAGAGGCCTAGAAGTAAGAATCTGCCTTTTTCTTCAAATGCGAATCTCTCGGCGAAAAATCATCGTATCGAGATGCATAAAAAAGCATTTTAAAGAGGAGACTCTGTACTTTCGTACGCTTTTGATCCCAATAAGCTACAATTTTTTGTTTATACCGTGCACCGTCGCAAACTCGAACCATTATTTTTCAATTTTGCATGCTCGCGCTTTGTCATCCGCCATTTTCAATAAATTTATTTTGCAACATTGAAATAAATTGATTCTTAAAGTAGAGATTTTTAGCTTCATTTCCATATTTTATAGAACTTTCTATCTTTATTATTTACGAAGTTATCGTCAGTTGAAATTTGATGAATTTTTCCCACATTTTCAGTGTACCGCTTTTTTTTCGGGTGAGTGTATATAATATGTTTGTTATTAGGCAAAAGAAAAGTTTTTTATAAAAAAAAAGGGAAAAAAAAATTTATATAACTATCTTTTATAAAAAATTATCTTTAAATTATCTTCTATAAGAAAGAAAATACATAAATATATATACATATATATTCAATAGTATAAGTAATAACCATAATATTATACACACACATACATACATATATATATATATATATACACATATATACACGTTTAAAATAATGTTAAGAAATATCTATATATACATATATCTCTATATATCAAACATATATATAGTACAAAAAAAAAAAAGAAAGAAAAAAAAAGAAGGTTTTACTATCTACCTCAATAAATAATCAAACATATATAATCTTATATACATATATACATATATATAGATACATACTTCTAAAAGCATATATATATATATATCTAAGTAAATAAGCAAAATAATTAACTTAGACGTAGGCTTAACTTCTAGTAAATATTCTACTTAATACATACACAAATAAATAATATCGTATACTTAAGGGATTTTCATATATCCGTAATCCCCTCATAAGTAAATCTTAGATAAAGTGGAATCCTTTTCATTAACAATTTGCTATAGGGAGAATTACTTGATGATCAGTCACAGTATAGAATGTCAGAGTACCAACTTTTACAAATACAAAAAAGAGAGAGAAAGAAGAAGAAATATCTATACATACATCGAGGAGTAATGTGCCACTAATCCATTTGACGCTACACTGAAAGATCACCCTGGAGTCTGCTCGCTGCTCACGGAACTTAATGTACGACTGCCCTGATTGGGAAAATACGTTAATTGTGGTAGACTACCACAATTCCCGTCACCAGTGTTGTCATAATCCGGTGACTAAGGACAAACCTGAGTACGCACCTACCACATCACCCTACCTGATCCATGAGATCAACCCATGTGAAGGTTGCGGAAACTTTATTAATAACAATGAAGATAAGAAGACTGTACAGAGAAGTTCCTGTGTGAAGATGAAAGCCGAGCTGGGGCCAAGGGATGGAGAAGATAAGTGACTATCCAGAAAAGCAATAAAAGGGAACATGTGGTTGGACTGACCTGCGGGCCTTCGTACGTGACATTTTGGGACACGATTATCACGTAAATAAAACTCCATCTTTTCTTTTCTATACTCATTTTACCATGTTCTATCAAACATTTAAAGGGATTCCACGGAAGAAGGCTTCACCAAATCCTTTATAGTAGATTTTTATTATTAGAAATAAAGTCGAAAGAAAAATATATATATATATATCCAGTATGTAAGCGACAGCAAAAAAAAAAAGAACGAAAGGAATAAGGAAGGGGTTTTGGAGGTCGCCTTTCCTTTCCTTCTCTTTAACAAACAAACAGTGTAAGAACGATTCGGCATCTTAAATGGGAATGTTAACCGAAAAAAAAAAAAGGGGGAAAAGAATCTATCTTTAATTTAATTGCAAATGTTGCATACCCCCAACATTTGTCTAAGGTGGGGGGTGTTACGTCCTGATCAGACTTCACGATTCTTTTCTTTTATTTAAATACCAGACCTAGTAAACACGGGACCAACAAAAAACTTTTAAAGAATATTATAACGCCAGAGCTGTTTTTCTCACGAGACACCATGAGCTCGAACTTTCTTACAGAGAAAAATAGCAAGGGGGATAGATATTTGAAAATACCTTGGTCGGTCAGCGTGCCTATCGTCGTCAGAAAAATCATAAAAGTCAAAACTTGCGGTAACCGGAGTCTTTAGTCGACTCCAGATGTTTAAAGTAGGAAATAAAAACTGGCACTAGCTAGCCATATACTTGGATTCTGCCTACGGGAACCCTAATAGATAGGATTTTACCGAGTGACGATCGGGTAATGACCACAGTCGCACGCCTAGAAGGCATGACACCTGATACGGTGCACGTGTTCAGTAGGTCTGGGAAACCGAGATGCATTAATCGCACTCTCCACGCGACCCCAGGGCCACGCGACAGTCGTAAACTGTCAAATTTATTAGATCAGTGACCCAAGGCCTCGCGAACTCATATACCGATTCTCAACCCTCCAATCCGAAAGCCGGGAATCGGGGCAAGCACCTCTATAGACCACCCTTCATTCCGTCGTACGGTCTAAAGACTACGCCCACCTAGATCTTAAGACACTGAGATGCACTCCACCTATACTAATTAACACCAACCGGGTTACGCCACCTCAAAAACCTACCCCCATCGCATATGGACCCGAAACGACGCTATTCCTTATTCGTTAGGGCCCCTTTTCTTCCTACCCCCATTCCAAGTAACTTAATTACCTAAACCTAATCCTATTAGTTAAAAATGACGCCATCCTCCCCCACATTAAAAATCTTCTCACAAGACTAATTCCTATTCGATCCCCGCTTCAAAAACCTAAGATTTTCCAAATGGATCCACCCCAAGGAAAGGGTATAAAAACCCGTGTTTTGGTGGCTCCAAGCGCAATTATACCCAATTAATCACACACAGTTTTTCAAGCAGTTTGCGCAGTTATTCCGTTTAGCTCAGTTTCTCGAAACAGTTTTTCGAGTAGTTCGGGGGCGCGAATCAAAGAGTAAAATCAGTTGATACTTTGTCGCGACCATCTCGTGGTGCATCTCAAGTAGAAGGCCCATCACCCTGACGACACCATCCCGCAGTAGGGTGCCCACTCGTTTACAAAAGGGTCCGACGCCTATACAACACCTTCCCTCAACGGGGCGCCTGCTCAGAACCACCGAACATATTCAACGCGATCCGAAACTACTCTGCAACGAGTAAGTCAGTTCATTTCTCTTTATTTTATTATTTCTTCTGTCCTCCCTCCGGAAAAATAAAACACTCACACACACACACACATACACACACACACTTGTAAAGAATACATAAATAAAATTATTAATATATGCGATTAAGAATTAAGTTTTTGTATCCTAATTATAAATTCAATCAAATTAAAATGTTGTCTTTAATAAATTAAACTTTTGTTCTTTTTCATTTAACCACACCCTCCTCGTTCGTCACCCCCCTCACACCTTCCCTCTCAAATTGCGCACAAAGGTTCCGCCCCGGGTAATAGGGATTCAATTCCTTGACCCAAAAAGGGAACCACGAGCGGTTGACTTGTTGACGGAGTAAAAACGACTCTTCCAGTCGCTGACCCGTCGCAAGTCCTAAACGTGCCGCTCGGCTCGTGCGGTCAGGTCCGTTTACGTCGATCGCCGAGCCCAACGAAAAAATTCTACATCTATCAGGACGTAACATAAACATACATAACATTATAAGCGTACATAACATTAAAAATAAATTACTTTTTTTATATATTATGCATATACTTATTATATCCATATCAATTTCTATGTTATTTTTATTTATTAATTCTTTACTTAAAAGAAATCAACAGATCCACATAGAAGTAAGTTTTGAAAACAAACACAAAAATTAAAATTAAAGATTTTATGCTTGAAAAAAAAAAATATTTTTATATATTTTTCCAATATAACAAAGTCTAATAAATGTACTCAAATTTTATAATACCATAATAAATGCAAAGCTTGTTTACATTTTTCTTGACATTACCATCGCAATGATATCTGATAATAGTTTATCCTGTTCTTTTTCATCTTTAATTTTTTTTATTACTGACGCCACGAATTCCAAACCCAAGTCAATTGAATCTTTTTCTTTCGAAGAAGGTAAAACTATAGGTTTATTTAGACAGTCAATTATTTTTTCAACAGTATTATCAGAAATATCTTTTTTAGTCGCGATTCTTCGACGTTTAGATGAACTCATACTGGAGGTAGAAGTGCATAAAGAGGATGGCGGTTGAGATGAAGATGGCGAACTTGTTAATGAATTGCATAAAGTTACTTCAGTAAATTCATTTGGTAATGTTGATGTAGTTATTGCATTGTTGCAAGATATGCTTTCTAAATTAGAAATCTCGACACCCGAAAATTCATTTTCGGGAGAAATATTTGGAGAATATTCAGATTTGTTATATTCTTTTTGTTTAAAATTTTCATTTTGAGGATATTCATCTGTATTGATCAATATTGTAAAATCTTCAAAAGTTTCATCAATATCAATTCCTTTACTCGTTTCTTGAATATTATCCATAAATGACAAGTTTGAAGTAGCCTACAATGTGAATAATGAATAAGTTCAAGATCTTTATTATATCTTTAAATGTTATACTTTTATATATTTTAATATTTTTTTATGTAATAATATTTTTTTATTAGTGTATTACATTTTTTTTATTGTTGTTTCCATCAATTTTTGTGGATGTACTTTTCCGTGGAACAAAATGTTCTTCTAAAAATGTGAGCAACTCAAAATACCAAAGATTAGGAATATAAATCTAAAATGAAGAGGATGACACTGAATTAAAATAACGGTTAAGATAGTACATTAATAGCAAATTTGATTATCTGCTATTACACTGAATTAGAGTGTACATCCAAAACTATTATACAAAATTATTATATATGAAATTATTTATATGAAATTATTATGTATAGAATTATTATATGAAATACTTAAAAGCAAGCATATAAGCATTTTAAGTTATTAATTTTAATGATAAATATTATAATAATTAATGATAAATGATACTGTCACACTAATTAGCTGAATATAAATTATTTATTTTATTGTTAAAAAGTAGTTATATTATGCTATTGTATTTAAATACTTTATACTTTATACAGCCTTTAATATGCATTAATTTTAGTATAATACAAATGAGCAAATTCGCTATAAGTAAAATACTCACATCATCCGTTCCACTTCCACTTTTCATTGATTCTTTTCGTTTTTTATTTTCAGTATTAAATCCATTTCTTAACGAATGTATTTTATTCATACAATCCTTGATTTGTGTATTTAGTCGTACTTTTTGTACTTCGTTAGTTATTCGTTGCAAAGCTTCATTTCGTAAATGTTTATTATGATAATTTGGATGCTTCACAGCATATAAAGTAGGTTCATTTTTATATGCATCTATTAATACATTAATTTCTTTTTTAGTCCACATTTTTAGTCTTGCGTTTGACACATAACCTTTATTGCGCTTTACTGCCAATTAATCACGTGATTGTTTCTAACGTTTTGATTGGTGCATGCAAAGAAACGAGCATGAAATAATGCACCATATCAAACATAGAAATCAAGCATGGTAGCATACTCTGCTTAATGCAAGGAGATGCCTAGCATGCATCAATGCAGGCATAGCAGCATGCAAGCCCATCATGCAGGAAATCGTGCATCGTGTGATTACAGCTTAAGAGCGTCTTTTTTCTTTCCTTTCTTTTTCTAAAAGATGTCTGTCCTTTTCCAACATGGCGGCGCTCAGACCTGTCAGCTCGCAGCTTTGATGATACTAATCACATTGATATAATTAATATCGGTCGTAAAATATATATGTAACGTGTTGTGGAGACGAATAGAGATAGTGTATATCAAAATAATAATATTCTTTATAAAAAAAATTTTTCTCGTCTTGAAGTGCAGAAGTGTAGCAACACACATGCTGACAACACTCTTAAGAGGATGCTGAAGTCATATTGTTACCGACCGAAACTTCAATTTTCTAAAAAGGGTGGCGTTTTTTATTGCTTTAATAGAATTACAAATCCTTTGGTGTAAATAAAGTACATATGCTAATCTTTCGGCAGTTGGTCAAATTTAAACCAAAAAATAAAAAAAATTTTTGAAAATTTACCGACAATGTCACCTCAAAGAATTATATCTTTTATATCAAAATTATACTGCTTCAATCTGCAAAACAAGACCATGTGCCGAAGAAGAGCGTATGAAACAATAATGGAAAACCAAAAAAATAGAGCTTAGAGACTTATTTTCAAAACGCCACCCTTTTCCAGATTTATGTAAAGCATGTGTGCAATATAGAAAGAATAAGGTAAAAAAGAGCTATAGATTAGTTCCGAGATTTTGGGATAGAGGCGCTATACAGTTCTCAGTGCTATCTGTCATATACAGAATCTTTTAGGTTAGTTATGTGTGTGTTAGTTGTGCGTGTGTGTGTGTTTGTGTTATGTGCTACGAAACCCGGCTGAAAAAAATGGGTTGAAGGCACTCTGAAGGATAAAAAAGTGTATGTATTATACATAAATTTTGCAACATTTTTGCAAACATTTATATTATTTAATTACATACATTCATATTCTAATTTCTACAAAATACTTTTATTCATGTGCTTTATGTGTATATATTATGTATATTCTGTGCTCCATATTATGTATATTCACATCAAAGTATCTATGTAAAATTAACTTTTTATATCATCTTGTATATTGTATATCATTTATATGAATATCATTTTGTATATTGTATATATTTTTATAATAAATGTATATGTCATATAACTTATTTATAAAGCATGAAATATATATAAAGGTATTTTTAGTTTCTTGTATGTATCATTTGTAAAAAAATCTTGATAAAAAAAACATTAATTTTGTGACTTGCAATTATCTGTTTCAATATATACTTCTTTTAAATACTTACAACTAGCCTTATTTTATGCGTTTTCCTTGGTATCTAAAATACACATCAAAATATAAAATTAATTTCTAGTTCAGTAGAAAAAAAACATTGTAGTCTTACACCAGAAAGGAATGGTAAAATATCATGTATATGTAATAACAAATAAATCACTTTTCCACTGACATTATACACAACTTTGCAGAAATAAATTTATTCTGTGAATTTTGAATGTGTAGTGCAGTTTAAAACACACAGTCGAAATATATCTATATTTTTGAAATAATAATTCTGATTTTTCATGAATCACAGTGGTTTTATAAAATGTTCAATTTTAACAGTTTTTATTGGACTGTACTTTATACAATATTATATTTTGCCATTTCTCTCTGTTGTAAGACAAGAATGTTTCGTTTCTACTGTAATAGAAATACATTTTCGATTTTGATACGTATTTTAAATACCAAGTTAATCACATAAAATAAGGCTAAGTGTAAGTATTTAAAAGAAGCATATAATGAAACAGATTATTGCAAGTCGCAAAATTAATGTTGTTTCTTTTATCAAAATTTTTTTACAAATGATAGACACAAAAAAATAAAAATATCTTTATATTTCATGCTTTAGAAATAAAAAATATGGCATATATCATATACATTTATTGTAAAAAGAGTATACAAAATGATGTCAATTTCTTAGAAAAATATTTTGATATAAATATAGATAATGTGGAGCATATAATATACATTATATATATATATATACATAAAGCATATGACGTAATAAAAGTATCTTACAATAAAGAATAAGACAAGCCAGAGGCGGTTTCCTCGTGGACTGGCAATATATAATAAGACAAGCCAGAGGCGGTTTTCTCGTGGACTGGCATTAGAAAACTCTTATTCTTGTCTTCAAGCCAGAGGCGGTTTCCTCGTGGACTGGCAATATAGAATAAGACAAGCCAGAGGCGGTTTTCTCGTGGACTGGCATTAGAAAATTCTTATTTTTGTCTTCAAGCCAGAGGCGGTTTCCTCGTGGACTGGCAATATAGAATAAGACAAGCCAGAGGCGGTTTTCTCATGGACTGGCAATATAGAATAAGACAAGCCAGAGGCGGTTTTCTCGTGGACTGGCATTAGAAAATTCTTATTCTTGTCTTCAAGCCAGAGGCGGTTTCCTCGTGGACTGGCAATATAGAATAAGACAAGCCAAAGGCGGTTTTCTCGTGGACTGGCAATATAGAATAAGACAAGCCAGAGGCGGTTTTCTCGTGGACTGGCATTAGAAGAAAATTCTTATTCTTGTCTTCAAGCCAGAGGCGGCTTTGTCGTGGACTGGCAATATAGAATAAGACAAGCCAGAGGAGATCTTTCGTGAGCTGACAATTTTAAATAAATATAATCAGAGGCGATCTAACGTCAGCTGACAGTTTAGAAGAAAGAGAGCTAAAGGCGATTTATTCGTGAACTGGCAAATTGTAAGAAATATTGTCAGAGGCGATCTATCGTGAGCTGACAATTTTAAATAAATATTGTCACAGACGATCTAACGTCAGCTGACAGTTTAGAAAAAAGAGAGCTAAAGACGATTTATTCGTGAACTGGCAAATTGTAAGAAATATTGTCAGAAGCGATCTATTGTGAGCTGACAATTTTTAATAAATATAGTCAGAGGCGATCTAACGTCAGCTGACAGTTTAGAAAAAAGAGAGCTAAAAACGATTTATTCGTGAACTGGCAAATTGTTAGAAATATTGTCAGAGGCGATCTATCGTGAGCTGACAATTTTAAATAAATATTGTCACAGACGATCTAACGTCAGCTGACAGTTTAGAAAAAAGAGAGCTAAAGACGATTTATTCGTGAACTGGCAAATTGTAAGAAATATTGTCAGAGGCGATCTATCGTGAGCTGACAATTTTTAATAAATATAGTCAGAGGCGATCTAACGTTAGCTGACAGTTTAGAAAAAAGAGAGCTAAAAACGATTTATTCGTGAACTGGCAAATTGTAAGAAATATTGTCAGAGGCGATCTATCGTGAGCTGACAATTTTAAATAAATATTGTCACAGACGATCTAACGTCAGCTGACAGTTTAGAAAAAAGAGAGCTAAAGACGATTTATTCGTGAACTGGCAAATTGTAAGAAATATTGTCAGAGGCGATCTATCGTGAGCTGACAATTTTTAATAAATATAGTCAGAGGCGATCTAACGTCAGCTGACAGTTTAGAAAAAAGAGAGCTAAAGACAATTTATTCGTGAACTGGCAGATTTTAAGAAATATTGTCATAGGCGATCTAACGTCAGCTGACAGATTTGAAGAAATACGTATTTATTTTAGTTAGCAATTTACTGCACGTGTGGTCTGTTTATATTTTATCAGATAATTTATAAGGTCATTTAACCTTTTTTCTCGCAATTGAAATTCTATCGTATGGCTGAATGATGTACATACGAGACAAAATAGACTTATACAAGGTGTCTAATAGATATAAGTTAGATATGATAAAATATTTTATTTGAAAAATGTATGTATAATACTATATGTCTAATTGGAAAAATATGTTATATGCTTTTCCTATTTTTATTCTTATGTAACAAATACAAAATAAATAAATAAGTTAATTAATTATTGAATACATACATATACATATTGAATATAGTTATCTTTATTTTGTATTTTATATAACTGAAATAATATATACTTTCATTATTTTAGTCATTATCATATAAAATACAAAATAAAGATAACTATTTATTGAATATATGTGTATATGTATATATTAATTAATTGATTAATTAGTTATTTAGTATTTACTACATAAGGATAAAAGTAAGAAAAGTATATGACATTTTTCTTCAATGATATATATAGTATTATATGTATATTTTTTATTTATTATTTTGTCATATTTAGTTTGTATTTATTTGACACCTTGTATACGCTTATGTTTTCTCGGACATTATATTGCAGCTTTGCGACGAAATTTCAGTCGAGGAAACAAGCGCAAGCATCGTTTGTTTACAAACTTCCGATGACACACGTACACAGACCACACGTCAGTGTAGTGAGTCACCACTACAAACAAATGCGTACACACGGACCTACGCGGCATAGGTCCGTAGGCTGCGCCGATAATGTCATTTCATTTTTAGTACCATCGAAATGATGGCGCTTTCGCGTCGGAGTTCGCCCGTCACTTCAGCATCCTCTTAAAGGGAACGTTCACAAGTGTCCCCTCTCGATTTGATTCTCCTTGAAATATGTTGTAAAACATACAATTTGAGAAGACACGTATTTTTTTATAGCGGCCCTAACTCAAATTTAAAGGGTGAAACACCCTTTTGAAAAAAAAGAGTTTTTTCTTTGTGTGTAACTATCGCCAAAACCGTAGGAGATATAAAAAAATGTTTCAAGTAGAAGTTGTATGGCTTGTAATGGGCTTTATAACTGTGTAGTTGGATTTTCAAAAAATGTAATTTTTTTTAATTTACTCTTACCCCTTGGTATTATTTTTTCGAATTTCAAAATTTTTGTTGACAAAAGTTGTAGCATTTTTTACGCTGAATTCAACCATATATGATTTTATTATGTTCCGAAATCGCATCTTTCAAAAATAAGTCATCAGTATCATATTATATGCGTCGCGCTGCATGACGCATTGTTTATACCGCACTTGTGTTGCGCAATAGTCGTTAAATAAATATAAAAATGACATGTTATCACATATTTAAGGAAGAAAAGTTAACTAAAATTGTTGCTAAAGCATCCCTTCCACATTACACTTTTATAGATAATCGCTGCATTTCGTATGCAGCGCGTTGTCATATACAAGTTAGCTATCAGCGCATATTACACTTTGAAGTTTTGCTTGCAGTGACCACGGGAAAATAATTTATGAAACGAAAACAGTGAATGAATCAATCTATTCAACATATATCCACCCTGACTCTACTCTCTTGGCCCGACTTGACTGACAATGAATAAAATTCTGTACATACTCTTTTTCAATAATTTTAATATACTGCGATATATTCTACATACTATTACATTCTATTAAATTATTACGATTTTTTTAAATTGCTATGGTATATTGCTATGGTATATAAAATCTTGAAATATAAAATGTATATTATAAGTATAATTATAATATATTGATACAATAAATAAGCTTTTATATATATATAAGCTTATTTATATATATTATAATTATACTTATAATATACATTTTATATACCATAGTTTAAAAAAATCGTAGTAATTTAGTGGAATGTAATAGCATGTAGAATCACAGTATATTAAAATTATTGAAAAAGAGTAAACTGTACAGAATTTTATATTTTATTTCATTCTCAGTCAAGTCGGGCCAAGAAGGTAGAGTCAGGGTAGATATATGTTGAATAGATTGATTCATTCACTGTTTTCGTTTCATAAATTATTTTCCCGTGGTCACTGCAAGCAAAACTTCAAAGTGTAATATGCGTTGATAGCTAACTTGCATATAACAACGCGCTGCGCACGAAATGCAGCGATTATCTATAAGAGTGTAATGTGAAAGAGATGCTTTAGCAACAATTTTAGTTAACTTTTCTTTCTCAAATATATAATAACATGTCATTTTTATATTTATTTTGCGACTATGCACAACACAAGTGCGGTATAAACGGTCATGCAGCGCGACGCATATAATGTGATACTGATGACTCATTTTTGAAAGATGTGATTTCGAAACATAATAAAATCATATATGGTTGAATTCAGCGTAAAAAATGCTACAACTTTTGTCATTACAAAAATTTTGAAATTCGAAAAAATAATAACAAGGGGTGGGGGTAAATTAAAAAAAATTTCATTTTTTGAAAATTTAACTACACAGTTATAAAGTCCATTACAAGCCATACAACTTCTATTTGAAATATTTTTTTATCTCCTACGGTTTTGGCGATAGTTACACACAAAGAAAAAAACCGTTTTTTTTTCAAAGAAGTGTTTGATCCCTTAAATTTGAGTTAGGGCCGCTATAAAAAAATACGTGTCTCCTCAAATTGTATGTTTTACAACATATTTCAAGAAGAATCAAATCGGGGGAGGGGACACTTGTGAACGTTCCCTTGTTAGTATTCTGTAGTTAGTGGACAGAAAGTGTACTTTGTTACCCTTCGTGGAATCGGCAGGTATGTAATGTTTATAGAGAAGAAATGTCTAACACTTGGATTGAAGCTGACGATACGCTAATTAAAAAAAGACAATGGCCTAGAGGTGCTAAAGATGTTTTTGTCATTCTTACAGAAATTTGATCAAAAGTAATCTGTTTTTATATATGAAAAAACGCAATAACTTAGAAATACAGATGGTTTTTTATACCCTTTTTATGATCACTAATAATTTTCTTATAAAACATGTTGTAAAATATAAAAAAAAAATTATTAGGTTTGTATAAATTAAGATTTCTATAATCAAAAAGAGGATCGTCGTATTGAAAATATGACGGGAGTGATGGTGGGATATTATTACCATTATTTTTACTAAAAAAAAAGAATCATATTTATTAAAATTATTTTTACTAAAAAAAAGAAATGATATCTCACAAAAAAACCTTTTTTTTAAAAAAATGTAAAAAAAGGGCGCCAAGTACACGCCTTGTTATATTAAAAAAAAGATTTCCTCATAAAAAAACCTTTCCAAAAAATTGTTTTTTTAAAAAAAGTTTTCCTCATAAAAAACCTTTTCAAAGAACTGTACTTTCAAAAATATATTATATTAAAAAAAAGTTTTTTTCACAAAAAACCTTTCCAAAAAAAGTTGTATATATCATAAAAAACTTTCCAAAAAGATTGTATTTCCAAAAATATATTATAAAAAAATCTTTTTAAAAAAATTATATATATTTATTATAAAAAATCTTTCCAAAAAAATTGTACTTTTAAAAAAAGTTGTATATATTAAATAAAAATTTGCTACATATTCTGTCTATAAAAGAGGTGATATCAGAAAATGACGCCAAGTTTAAATAAAGAACCTTTCAAAAAAAGTTGCATGTATATCTAATTATTTATTTAAAAATGATATTTATGTTTATATCTAGTTAATTCTTCTTAAGTATACTTTTTAAAATAATTGCATCTGTATCTAGTTATTTTTTTTATATCTGTATTTAGTTAAATAAAAAAATTTTTTTAATTTAATCAAAATAAAAAAATATTACAAAATTTCGCAAAAAACTTGGCGCTGCTATAAAATAGCCTTAAAATATTATTATACATCTTAAAATATTATAGAGCAATGAAGGCTATTTTATAGCAGCGCCAAGTTTTTTGCAAAATTTTGTAATATTTTTTTATTTTGATTAAATTTGAAAAATTTTTTTATTTAACTAAATACAGATATAAAAAAAAATAACTAGATACAGATGCAATTATTTTAAAAAGTATACTTAAGAAGAATTAACTAGATATAAACATAAATATCATTTTTAAATAAATAATTAGATATACATGCAACTTTTTTTGAAAGGTTCTTTATTTAAACTTGGCGTCATTTTCTGATATCACCTCTTTTATAGACAGAATATGTAGCAAATTTTTATTTAATATATACAACTTTTTTTAAAAGTACAATTTTTTTGGAAAGATTTTTTATAATAAATATATATAATTTTTTTAAAAAGATTTTTTTATAATATATTTTTGGAAATACAATCTTTTTGGAAAGTTTTTTATGATATATACAACTTTTTTTGGAAAGGTTTTTTGTGAGAAAAACTTTTTTTTAATATACTATATTTTTGAAAGTACAGTTCTTTGAAAAGGTTTTTTATGAGGAAAACTTTTTTTAAAAAAACAATTTTTTGGAAAGGTTTTTTTATGAGGAAAACTTTTTTTTAATATAACAAGGCGTGTACTTGGCGCCCTTTTTTTTACCTTTTTTTAAAAATAAAGGTTTTTTTGTGAGATATTCATTTACCGCAACGGATAAAATTGCACATTGCTCACGATCATCACAAAGCGTCGCCATTTTTAACTATACAAATCGTGTACTGATCGTTCGTCTTGGAGTTAGCGTTTGCGTACTATGTTCAAGACGAACAGCGCTGTAAGCTCACTTTCAGCATCAGTACTGACAGCATGAAAGCAAGCAAGACGAACGCACCCTCAATGTTCACCGATCTACGACACTAGAATTTGATTCGAGTTGTCGATCCGAGAAAGGTTAGGTAATCAAAAAGCGGTAATCTTATACAGTGATGGGAGAAAGTTCCGTAACGGTCAAATATCTTGGAAAATAATGATTATGGAAGAAAATGTTTAATACAAAAGTTTTAATATATTAAGTGGTTTTTTATATGGTTATATTGAAATGACCTTCATGTGACCTTGAAGGACACCGCAAAGGTCAACTTTGAAATCTTAAATGGAAACTTCTATTTTCTATTACATATTCTTAAAGCTGGTGTCAAGACGTTTCTGAAACACTATAATGAAGTTATTTTTCATTAAATACTTTTCGAGCTATGAGGCTTGAAAGTTACAGCATTTTGACATAAAATACATAATATCTTGTAAAACATTCAATTTTCAGGAATCTTACCTTAATACTTTTATGCATAAAATAATGAGACGATCAATTGATATAAAAAAAACACATAGTTGCTTTTAAAAAAAAATATGCAGCTGCATGTTGCAAATTACATATTTTTTCTGGCGCTAAGTATAGTATATACAATATATAGTATATAGTATATATATATAGCATATAGTATTCTCAGATCATTTGCAAGCCGCTCGCATTGCTTCTTGATGTATAATAATTAGTATGCTTCGCGACGTATTCTGTCGCGTAGTTTAGGACTCATGTCGGGAATGCACCATCTAACGAGGATCATCACAAGTGTCACAAAATTCTGTAAAATACGCAAATAAATTTATTTTTCATAATTATTATGAGAATTGCATATAACTCTATGTCAGTAAAAATAAATTAAAGATGTGAATTAAAATCAATGTAAAATATAGATTAATATAAACATTTAAATGGAAGCGAAAAAAATGTATCTCAAATACGACGATAAAAGCTAATCCAGCTGCTAGTACATGCCAGAACATGATAGTGTAATCATACGTAAAGCGATTCGGGTGGTTCTCTGTAATCCGGATAACGACAAATCTCGACCGAGATTGACTGATTTATTATTGGCTGAAGACCATTTTTCAGATCACTAGTATTGAATTTTGATAGAGAATGGTCCAAAAAATTTTCAAGCAAGTAATTATCAGAAATTATTATACGGTAAACTAATTTCGGTATAAAGTTTGAAGTAAAATCTATGATAAATGCCTGAAAAACGAAATCAAAAGTATTCTTAATAAAATTAACATAATTATATATAAATTTTTTTATAATAGAATTATATAAGAGAGGTTTTCGTAGGTACCGAGAAAATAATAATTCACTTATGTGATTAACATAAATTTATTTTGTCTCGTCTTCGCGATGTCTCCAAGAGAACTGTCCCTAGTTACACCTCTTATTATTAACAAGACAAAAAACTATCTTCACGCTTGCTCCTATTGGAGAGATTCGTCTCTGTTTCCAATATTGATTTATTAAATGTAATTACAACCGTTGTCAAGGAAGACGTCTTTTATAATTATTTATGTAATATGTTTACAAATTAATGTTTATCTTTGAATTATAAACGCTGTAATAAATTTATAACCGATTAACTCTACATTTTTGTCGATTCTTTTATCAATAGTTTTTTGTCGATAGTTATAAGTGTCGAACTTACATTGGTAATAACAAATAATTTAGAAATGGAATCGAGTATGCGGTACCATATGCTTATGTTACTGACTCGCTGTCCAAATGGTCGCTTGTACATGGTCACTAACTTCATTACATCCAATCTCATCTCGAAAATGTTGTTCAGTAACGCAAAGAATGGCGCCAATGGGAAAGCAGCCACAAAGATCGTGACAAATCCGTTTTGTAACACTACTGAAGAATAAATTATTATTATTAAAATAAAATGTTTAGCCAAATCTTATTATATGCTTGTATAATATTATACGTTGTTTTGTTTGGCTGTTATTTTATATTAATATAAAATGTAATATATTACCATTTGCAGCCTTACCCATTCTAAGTATTTGGGAAAAAACTTCTGGGTCCCCACTAAATTAATTTGTAATCTCTAATCCTTTGGAAATATTAAAATTAAAATGCAACATATGATAATTCATACTCATTATACAAGATGTCCTAATATTACTATCAAAAAGAAGAATAGAAGATTTATATAAGAAATAATGATAATGCTATCTTTATATCTTCTCAATCAAAGTTATAATTGCATCGCGATATACAACTTGTTTCTTATTGTATCTTATTGTGAATTAAAAATCATTCGGCTTCATCATTTTCATTGTTTATAATTCTACATTATGCTTAATGTGTTTAATTCTTTCATTAGCTTAATTAAGAAAGAATGGTAAAAAGAACATCTTGTTATTAATTCTGTATTTTTCGCATTTTCTCCTTAGCAAAAATTGTGTGTGTGTGTGTGTGTGTGTGTGGATAAGCTTTTGATTGATTCGAATATATTTAATATTATTTTCTGTTTTTACGATTAGATCAGAGAGGCTATTAGATCCGAAGGATGAAAAACATGCAAAATAAATTCATCAAAAAAATATTACAATTAATAATAATTTGGAATCCTTTATTAAATTAAATAAAGAAACCATATCATATTAGTTTCCTAATGCCATTTTTTAATAAGGAATTAATTTCTATCATGATTAATCTTGAAGACATGCGTGTTGTCTGGTTATATTATATAACACAATTCTCAAACAAATACAATTGGAAGAATTAAGAATTGACACATTTTACTGACAATTTATGTATTACTTTTCGTATTACGTCAATTAAACCTTGCGACGTGAACTAGCCTCGGAATCACGCCAGATCCGAGGGAGCACGCCTAATGGAAATCAGTAACTCGCGGTATCGGCAATAAATGCTCGATTCGGTAACTTACGGTATCGGAAATAGATGCTCGATTCGGTAACTCGCGGTACTCTACGCTCGTCGGGAGCAAGGTAACTCGCGAAATCGGTAACCGGAAATGGGCGCCAGGTGCGAGTAATCGCACCGCGGTATCGGTAACTTTAACAGTTCTCAAAATTGCTCGGCCGCTCCCCGCTCAGTATATGGCAGAGGGGCGCAGTTCTTTTACTTAACGTTAGATATCTGGAGTGAGAGGCTAACGCAAGGATAACTCAATAATTAACAGTTAACAATGATGTATTTCAGTGATTTAGTTTACAAGGGTAAAGATGCTTAAACTATTCGGCCGGAGCCGATACGGCGGAAATAGGTTGATACGATGGTAGGGCCCTTCGCCCTATAAATTCGGTAACAAGAATAGAGTTCGATGCCTACATAAAATCTCGGGAACGTGATCACGATAATTCGCCGCTGATCCGACTATATACAGCCAACGAAGGACTTATATTTTGATCATCCGATACGGCCGGTGAAGGCCAAATAAATATACTTTAAACGACGGTAGCCTAACGGCCAGAAATGATATGTCGCGGGTCGGCTATTTTTCGCGGGCTTTCACGCTTCTCGCCGAGACGCTAACTTTGCGGTAACAGCAGTCTCGCGGAGAACGTTCCCGAATCAAAATCCGCCCGCGGACATTCACCCACGGTACGGTGATAACGCGACTAAAAGACGGTAATAATCGGTACTTTCAAAAGAAACGGTAACGGAACGACGGTAGCAATCGGTATCTTCAAAAGAACGGTAACGGTAGAACGGTACGGTAACAAAACGGACGACAAACAAAACGGCAACAAGAAGAGACTGTCGGCACTTAATTCCCGCAAGTCGGAGAGACTTTTTACGCGATATCCGGAGCCGGCTGGACATGCGGTAATTGAGCGTAATTGAGCGCTCACGGTATCAAAACTATGGTTAATGGTGTGAGAGACACAAAATACAGAAATAACTCACGCTACCAGCCATAACCGGACGGAACTCTACGGCTACCCGAGAGGCGGCTTACAATGAGTGGACGTCTTCGGCGTCTTCGGTGTCGTCGGGCTGAGTCCTGGATGTCGTCCTCACGCACTTGCGGCACACCGAACAGTGGCTCTTCCCGGCTCTGCACGTAGGTCCTCTCCAAGTCCGCGTCGCCTTCCTGCGCATCCTGCCGATTTTCCGAAAAGGGGGGCCCCTGAGAACCGCCCACAGTAGGGATGGGCGATACAATATCGATATTTAAAATATCGATTTTTTGAGACTTTATTATCGATATTTTGTATCGATATTTTTTGTTTTGATATTAGCATGCATCGATATTTCAACAGAAATATCGAATCTCCGATATTATAGCACGTATTACTGTGTCCTGTGTGCAGAAGCCATTATGAAACTAAGAATACTTGACTATGATTGGTCGATTTGCTAATGACCTTGGGCCTATCCAGACAAACTTGCATAGTCGCATAACATATGCATAAGGAAATTGATTGGTCCATAAGCAAATGCATAAGAAAATAAACCAATTCATCCCGCAGAGGGCTACTGTCAAAATTTCAGACAAATGCGTTCATTAGTTTCTTTATTTTGGTCGTATAAAGCAATCAACTTTTGGTTTTCTTTAAAAATAGATAAATCAATTTTCTTATGCATATGTTTATACGACTATACAAGTTTGTCTGAATAGACCCTTACGGTTACGACTAAAATTTTTGTACGTACGTATGGCCTTTACTACACCTATTGTAGATCCGGGCTAATGAATGACGCAATGCGTGACGTGCTCAGTGCTCAGTGCTCAGTAGGAATTTACTCATGACCTTAATTTTTCCACGTGACATATCTCATTGTCGATCTATTCACAGTTCTGTCACATATATATTAATTATTAATATATAGTCACAAATAGTAAAAAATAGAGACAAGTAGTAGTACAAAGAGGTACGTACTTTTTTATTATTTATTTACGTATTTACGTATTATGTATTATGATACCCAAACACAGAACATTGCAGTAACGTTGCGACAATATTGCAATATTGTAGCAATATTATACCAATATTGCAACATTGCCGCAATATTGTTGCAATATTGTGTTTGCTGGGTATTTTGCGGTAAGTATAATTTAAGAAAAAAATAGTTAAATAATTCTCACTTCTTTTAAAATGCATGTTTGTTTGATTGGATTAGTTAAAATTTGCACTTTCTATTTACTATTTGTATATAGTCCAGTATATAATGATTACTATATGGTAATCTTAATATTTTTCTGAATTTTACAGATATAATATATGCATATGCATGTACATTATATTGCTATATATATTGCTATATTAAACTGGGTGCTTGAAAAGGAATCCTCAAAGGCTTTATTTTACTTTTCCTACGTTGCTTTCTATTCTTATGTTTTCACTTGTTTTATAACAGTAATTATCTCATACGTTATCCTATTCCTTATTTGAATTATTGAATTATTTTAGCGTTATTTTTCATCATTTAAATATTATTTCTGCCTGTTTTTTTAGTGCCGCCGTCTAGAAGTGAATATTGGAAATATTTCATTCGAACCAATGAAGGTAGCAAATGTAATATTTGCCAAAAGATTATAAAAAATTCAGGAAATACAACCAATTTACGTTTTCATTTAACTCGAGCACATCCTAAACTTCAGTTAAAGCTTCAAATGAAGAAGCTGATAGACGAAGCTGATATAATAGACTCTACAGACTCTACAGAATCCTCAATAAAACAGAGAAAAATTATAGTAATAAATGTCGAATTTTGTATAGAAAATTAATTACATTAAGTTTATTATAATATAATGTAAAATAATATTACTAATGCATTTTGTATGTTATGCATTTCAGACAGAAGATAAAATTGATGTAGACGATAATTCTAATTTAACAGTGAAATCTTCATCTAGTTCTTCGGTTTTATCAGTCACGTCACAGTCGCAATCAGAGACATTTGTGTCATTACCAATTGTGAAAAAGAAACAAATCACACTTGATTCTACTTTTCAAAACCAAAAATCATTTTATGGTATTTATATTTACAAGTTTTATTATCTAAAGTTTATAAGTAGCCTTTGTAGTAATTTATTGAATATTTCAAAACAATATGTCACTACAAAATTAATTATTTTACTTCATATTTTTTTCTTAATTGTAGATGGAGGAACAAAAGCGGCTGAATTCACTAATAATCTCATTTTTATGATTGCAAAAGATAATTTGCCATTTGCAACTGTAGAAAAGCAAGGATTTAAAACTTTTATGAAAATAGTTGCACCGTTATACAAGATTCCTAGTCGGAAAAAAATTACGAGTCTCATAGAAGAAAAATACGAATTTTTATCGGGTATGATAAAAACTCAATTTTTAAACATTAAAAATTTATGTTTAACAACCGACATTTGGACAGACACAATAAATACAAAAAGTTTTTTAGGTTTAACAGCTCATTATATATTAAAAGAAACATATAAAACTGTAACTATTGGCGTTACTGAATTAAATGATCGACATACTTCTGACAATATAAAAATGTGGTTGTTAAATATAATACGTGAATGGAACATAGACACAGAAAATATTATTATTGTTGTATCCGATAATGCAGCCAATATGAAAAAGGCAATTACAGAAGCGTTTGGTACTGAAAAACATTTAGCATGTTTTGCACACACTTTGAATTTAATTCCGTCGAACATTATTAAAAATGATGGTACTGTTAATGAATTCTGTAAAAAGGTTAAAAATATTATTACGTATTTTAAACATTCTGTGGTTGCTGCAGATGAATTGAGAGCTCAATCAACTCTCAAATTAATACAAAGTGTCGAAACTCGATGGAATTCGACTTACGACATGCTTGAACGATTTATTGAATTGGCAGATAAAATAAGTAGTATTCTTCTGAAGCAACCTACAGCACCGATAATGTTGACTGCATTCGAATTGCAAGCTGCAAAAGAATTTGTTCAATTATTAAAACCGTTTAACGAAGCCACTAAAATTATATGCGGTGAACATTATCTTACTGGCAGCAAAGTGATTCCGATTATTAATACGCTAAAAAACAAATTACATATGCTTGCACCAAATACTGAAATAGGCATTCACTTTAAACATGAGTTACAACGTCAGTTCTCAAAAAGATTTAATGATATTGAAAAAAATCACACATTGGCAATATCAACCATATTGGATCCTCGATTCAAGAATATTAATTTTTCTGATGAAATTGCGTGCGCTTATTCTATCAATAAAATTACACAAATGATAAACATAAATACAAAAGAATCAGATACATGCGATTATCAAAACGCGCAAAATGATTCGATGGAAACTGATAATTTTTGGATATATCATCAGTATTTAATTAATAAATCCAAGCATATGTCAAAAAATAATGATTCTACAATAGCAGATGAACTTAAATATTATTTGAATCAACCACCAATAAAAATGGATGACAATCCACTACAATATTGGCTAATAAACATGCATTCTGGATTAAAAGATATAGCATTAAAATATTTAAGTATAATTGCGACCTCCGTTCCAAGTGAACGATTATTTTCACGGGCTGGAAATATTATTACCGAAGATAGAAATCGCGTATAACAAGTGAACATTTACAGCAGTTATTATTTTTAAACTCTCTTTCTCTGGAAGATTGGTTATTATAAGTAGCATAACTGTTTTATGTAAAATATTTATATATGTATTGTATAATAAAAAAATGTAAATATATTTAATTGGAAATTATTATTAAGCCTGTATTAGACTATGCATTGAAAATTGAGATTAAAGATCGAAGATTAGAAATTTGACCAATCGAGAAGAAGCAAACAAATATTACTTCTTTCTAATTGGTCAAATTTCCGAATCTTCAATCTTTAATCTCAATCTTCAATACGTAGTTTGATACGGGCTTTATATATTTAATTGAAAAATAGTTGATAATATCGATATCACCAATATCGATATATCCCATTTGATATTTTTGATATATCGATATTTTATTTACGATACATATTGATACAAAATATCGATATTTTCTATTGTATCGCCCATCCCTAGCCCACAGTTCATCCAGGGCGCCCCCCTCCGCTCTCTGTGGTTTCCTCAAATCTTTCGGCCGTTAACGTGTCGATGAGTCGAGGTTCCCGGAAGAGACTGGTTAGGCTGGCCGGGCCATACTCCGGTCCTTCCGGATGCAGCATCTTCGGGGTCCCTGAAGCCGTCTGCAGCCGGGCGAGGTCCGCTGCTGCGTGTTTCTGCGTTTCTTAGACTCTGTGGCTGAAACCAAAGCGGAGTTAGATAGGGCTTGGATGGCGGAGGCGACGGGATCGCGGTACCTGACCTTATGCCGTGGGGTCACTGACGCGTGACACCCGTCGATGATCCCTCGGCGTCCGGTCTTCCTGGCGATGCTGCATCTTCGCCCTGAGGCACAAAACACGCAACGCCGCCCGCACGGGGTCTCGCCTTACAATTAAAAAAAAACGATATTAACGACATAAAACGGGAATGACAATACAAACAACGCGTACAAATTGTGGAGTCTCGCGGGTTGCTCTCTCCACGCGAGGAGCAACACCAGGACTCTTTGCTCCCTCGGCCGGGCCATCGCCCTTGTGACGGCGCTCGAAAAGCGTCACGTCACAACCTATCCAATAAATAACAGGAGATATGGTAGCATCTTATTTGTCAGTTTATGGTGCGACGACTTTTCCGTCGGGCAGAAGTTCACCCGCCGATAAGCGTGTCAAACCTCGTTGCTCTATTTAATGGATTTTAATAATTACTGCAATACTTATAGTTGGACGCCAGGCGCGGATTAACGCGCCTCACAAACGAATACGTTAGAGTTCATATTTTTATTAATGAGCAACGGCGATAAGCGCGACTAGCCCGCTCTACAAATGGCAGAGGGGCGAGGTTCTTTAGAGATGCTAAATACCGATTTGGAGAGCGGAGTCTGAAATAGATGGTTATTAAGAACGCATTAATTGGTAACAAATAACATTTAATTAGTGTAATTAGGTGATGTTGATAATTGAATAATCAAGTGAGGTTGACGCCGGGTGATAGGCGTCTTAACAATCCCGCGGAGTGGAGATATAAATTACCCCGGTGAGAGGCGCTATGATTTTGATATTCGATTCGCGGAAATCCGTGTACTTCCGTCTCACGCGGTATAATATATTCGACGTACAAGTTCTATACTTCTCATTAGGTACGGTCGTTACAATTCACTCTACTTTAATCTCTCTTTATAATAGTTAGCCTACAACGCAATTCTTCCCTTACACGATTCTTAACTGTTCTTAATATTAACGCTCGACAGAAGGTCGAGGTGAGAGATACGCGACAGGCTAACTTCAAGGAGCTCTTACGCTCGGTACACCATTACATGAATCGACGCGAAATTATTACGCACGAAAGGCATTACTTAACGCAAAACGACTGTCGGCTCGGCATTCCCGAGGGGAAAAAGCATGGTGAAATCTTACTATACAGAAGCGGTAGTCAGCGGGGCCCGGCCTAAATCTAACCTCGCACCATACCGCGAGACATCTCGGTATATGCTATACCCTTTACGCAAAATCTGCGGGTACTTATTTCCGCGAGGCTCGGGCCGCCTACTGATACCGCTCTTACCGCGAAGTCGAAGTGGTGGCCTTACAAATCGTCGGTACGCCCGTTGTGGTCCTCGAGGTTCCTATCAGGTTGCCGACTCGCCGAACAGTGACGACAGCGAGGCTCGCCGGACAGCGGTGACATTTCGCGCATCGTCCTGCGCATGTAGATCCTCGCTATCAATTAACGATTCTTGATCCTTCGATGTTTACTAGATCTCGATCCTCGCGTCGCTCCTCGATACATTGGCCCTCGGTAACGCTTTTCCGAGGTGACCGCGGTCTCTCTCTTAGGGCAACTGCCGTTAACGCCCTTCGCGGCCTTTTCCGTTTCCGGATCCAAACCTTCTTTGAATCGGCCGGGAACTGATCAGGTTCCGACCTGATTCTGCTTTGGCTCGTTACGACAGCTCCTTTTTCGGGTACTCCACTCCGGGCCTTCGGCGTGTGAGAACGCGCTTCCCTCTCGGGCGTCATCTCTCTCGGTGCGTCCACCGGCCTCGATATTCTCCGAATCTGAAACTGTATCTACGGTAGCGACTGTGTCTGGAATCTAATTGTTTATTTAAGAATATTTTACTTGACCTTGTTCCGGATCTGTCTACACGCCGTCCGGGCCTCCGTCGTCCTGTCTGCTGAGTCCCTCGCAGGTCCCACGAAGGCTGCTCCACCTCAATCACAAAACGGGAATTTGGCCACTCACCACGACTCGCGCAATTCGCTACAACGCTCAAAAAGAAAATTAGGAGGGAGAGGTTGTCGCCCCCCGCGGTGGGGTTTCCGACCTCAAATTTCCCTCCTTGATCGGGCTTTCTTGCCCTTGTGACGGACTTCAAAAATGTCACGTCACAATGGTAATAACAATGCCGTGTAAGACATGTTAGAGGTGTACCCTATATAAATCATTTTTTCAAAAATATTATATATTTAATTACGTACTTATAAAATAATAGCGATATCAAATAATAGCAATTAAAGAAATACGCGCAATTTGTCAAGTTTACTGATAATATAATTGTTACATTAACTACAGCAATATAAAATTGCGCATTTATTTTTAAATCTTTTAATATATTGTTTCAAAATGTCATGCAATATTTATATATTCTTAGCTTGCAATTTTATTTTGCATAGTTTTTACAAAATTTCGTTAAAACTTTGTTGCTGAAACATTATCAACTTATTGCTACATATTCTATCGATATGTTTTCATCTTTCTCGTTATTTAAAGATTCTGATAAAATGCAAAGATACAAATAAAAAAAACTTTTTTTTCACTATAAATCGTAATTTCAAAAAAAATTAAAATAAATATTACAATAAAAATAGATATCGTAAATTGAAAACAACCTAGAAAGAAATTGCAATAAACTTTCCAGCTTATAATAACTGATCAATATTAATCTACGATGATATATTTTCATTTTTGAATTACACTTGCAAGTGACGCAAGCATAAGAAAAGTGCATCAAACTGTAATACTTTTTCATAAAACAGTTCCATGCATTGTAATAGTATTATAAGTTTACATCAGGCTATACTTCACAGAATAAATTTACAAAATAAAAATTAAAATCATACTAATTATACAAGGTGTTCGATAACTCACGGACCAACGCTCATCAGCGGAAAAAGCACATTAAACAAAACAGAAAAGTTCTTTACCATTTTGCAATTCTCGCAATAATTATTTAAGTATTAATTAAAAAGGACAAATGAACGCGCCTTTCACGCGGTTAGATCGTAGGATGTAGCTCTAGGCGTGCCAGAGATGAGCGTCGCACGGTAATGAAAAGTTTGGTCGCGCGACGACGGTCGCGGTACGCGCGGACAATGACTCCCGTCGCGCGCATTATTGCAAAATGGTAAAGAACTTTTCTGTTCTGTTTAATGTGCTCTATCCGCTCACGAGCGTTGGTTCGTGAGTTAACGGACAATCTGTATAATCTCAATTTTAGTGTATTTTGTTCTAAAAATTCAAATTTTATTCTTTAATTTACAATTTTCAATGAATTGCCTAACTTAAAAAATGTGTAACGATGCAGCCCGCTGCATCGTTACGGCTACGGACCGTCCATCGTCCGTAGCCCACCAAGGGAGCATCGCGCGCCGATAAATTTCCTATCAAAAACAGCGGCGGTCAACCGCCGAAAATCCCCCACACCCGACCGTTCCGAAATTCCGTATTGTGGGGGACTCGCCGCCGAAACCGCCGATGCTTGCCGATTCGAAATCATTCGGCCGCCAGCCGGGTATAAAAGAGGCCCGGCTGAACGTCTTCTCACCAGACTCCGTTCGCTGATAGACAGCGAACATCCCTCTACGAGTGTCCTCGTAGTCCTCAACCGAGTATACTCGGTTTTTCGTATACCTGTGCCAGCACACGAGTATCCTCGTGTACCGCCGAGCGTCCTCGGTATTCTTGATTCCCGCATACGAATCATTCGTATACCCGCCGAGCGTACTTGGCTCCTCTAGGCCACCGAACTTCGTATTGCGGGCATTTCCGCATACCAAGCTAAGTCGCCGTTCTAAGATTCCGCCTTCGTACGAGCATCCTCGTACTCCCGCCGAGCGTAATCGGCAACCTAAGTCCTGATACCGCGTTTATTCGCCGGGATTTCAAAATCGTAATCCAAACCACGTCAACCAATCCGCGCCGCCGAATAGTCCGCATCGATCTACGATCGAACAGACTCGCGATACTACGAACGCACTCACCGACCAGCGCTCCGTATCGTACCAACCGTTGCGACACGATCGCCCGCGCTTGCGCTCTCACCAACCGCACCAAGACGCCTTACGTCACACTAAATAATTATTTCGCCGCCGCTCAAATAATTATCTCATTATTGCCAATATTTCACATTTATTTTCACGTTGCTTTCGCTTTTATTTTGCGCCGCTTTAAAATAATTATTTCACCGTTGTTCAGATAATTATTCTGCTACCGCCGATACTTCGCTTACGTTCACGCCGCTTTATATCAAGAGACACGGTAGTGTCTCGCGCCAAGTTCACGCGTAGCGCAAGACCGACCGTGTATCTTTACGCGAGCCCGAAAGTTGAGACGAGCCGAGATTATCGGATCTCGATAACGGCTGGGCCGATTGAGTTGGCAATAGGCTCAATCGATAGCGCATACCCAAATTACATAAGAAAAGTCTGCTTGTTTTTGCTCTGTGTGCTTTATAAAAATAAATATACGCATTCAAAGTCGAGAAATCTAGAAAATCATCTCGCTAGGATGTATGTCGCGTTGAGATGTATGTCGCTCGTGTCTTATTGGTTAGCGTCATCAACATTTTCTAACATGGCGGCGCTCAGACCTGTCAGCTCGCAGTTTTGATGTATATATTAATTACATTTATATATTAGCATCGGTCGTAAAATGTATATATAACGTGTTGTGGAGACGAATAAAGATAGTGTATATCAAAAATAATAGTATTCTTCATAAAAAAAATTTTTTTTGATCTTAAAGTGCAGAAGTGTACACTCTCAGTATTCTGTAGTTAGTTAATTAGTGGACAGAAAGTGTACTTTGTGCAGATGGTGGAATCTGCAAGTTTCTGACGTTAGGTGCGCTGATCAGTGCAGAAAGTGTTAAAATAAAAAAAAAGTAATTATAGTGAATTCGGTCTAACAAATTTGGCCATTTGCACTATGCATACTTAAGAGTACTTATCCAGAGCAGTGTAGTGCGAGTGACTAAATTTGTTAGAAATTCGTATTAAGTGAAATAAGTGTATAAGTGTATATATATATAACCTTTTCAAAAAAAAAAGGTAAAGAAAAAGACGCCAAGTACACGCTCTTGTCACAACCAAAACAAAACAGTATTGTTTTACATTTAAAAAAAATTGCCGTATATATTAAACCTATCAAAAAACCTGTCGTATATATTACCCTTTTAAAAAAAGCTGTCGTACATATTAAAACCTTTCAACAAGTAATGCTGTTGTGTATATTAAAACTATAAAAAAATATGATATCAGGAAATGACGCCAAGTGGGATTAAAGAACTATGAAAAAAGTTGTACACTATTTCTATAAAACTCTTCTATAAAACTTTTGTACATAAAGCTGTCGTATATATTAAAAAAAAAATCTAAAAAAATGCTGTCGTACATATATTATTATATTGCATACTATATTTCACCATATTTTACATATACTATACTATATATATTATATATATTATAACATATACTATACAATATATATTATTTATAATATTACATATACTATATATATTATAACAAATTAAACTCATAAATAAAAAAAATAAAAAAAATATTTAAAAAATAAAAATATTTTAGCAAAAAAAATTTTTAAATATTAAAAAAATTTAATTAAAATAAAAAAATATTTATTAAAAAACGCAAAAAAACTTGGCGTTGCTACAGTAAACTACATGTTAACTTACATGATGTCAACTTATTACATTATGTCAATTTATCGTCAATTGTTATATTATTACTAATTTTTTTGCTTTATAATATTTTGAGGTGTAGCAACGCCAAGTTTTTTTGCGTTTTTTAATAAATATTTTTTTATTTTAATTAAATTTTTTTAATATTTAAAAATTTTTTTTGCTAAAATATTTTTATTTTTTTAATATTTTTTTTATTTTTTTTATTTATGAGTTTAATTTGTTATAATATATATAGTATATGTAATATTATAAATAATATATATTGTATAGTATATGTTATAATATATATAATATATATAGTATAGTATATGTAAAATATGGTGAAATATAGTATGCAATATAATAATATATGTACGACAGCATTTTTTTAGATTTTTTTTTAATATATACGACAGCTTTATGTACAAAAGTTTTATAGAAGAGTTTTATAGAAATAGTGTACAACTTTTTTCATAGTTCTTTAATCCCACTTGGCGTCATTTCCTGATATCATATTTTTTTATAGTTTTAATATACACAACAGCATTACTTGTTGAAAGGTTTTAATATGTACGACAGCTTTTTTTAAAAGGGTAATATATACGACAGGTTTTTTGATAGGTTTAATATATACGGCAATTTTTTTTAAATGTAAAACAATACTGTTTTGTTTTGGTCGTGACAAGAGCGTGTACTTGGCGTCTTTTTCTTTACCTTTTTTTTTGAAAAGGTTATTTTTTGAGATATTATTTCTTTTTTTTTAGTAATTAGTTTTGATTGTGACAAGAGCGTGTACTTGGCACCTTTATTTTACCTTTTTTTTAAAAAAGGTAATTGATAGAATTTTTTTTTCTAATGATATATATACGACAGTGTTTTTTAAAGCTAAAATAATGAAATATTAGTTAGATTTTGCTAAAGACGGCCCATCATCACCCCAGTTGTACTTTCAGTATACAGCATACGACGGTCCTCTTTAATTAATTAAGTTACAAAAATACAAAATTCTATAAATATCATATTGTTTCTAGGCCATTGTGTTTTTCTAATTGAAGCATCATCAGCTTTAATCCAATCATTTTTTTCTCTATACAGGGTGTCCCATTTAACTTGAGACAACTAAATATTTCGAAAAATAAGCATTGTACGAAAAAATGTCCCAAATAAACTTTTAATATTATCAAGGGGGACGTCTGCCTGTATAAAAATTAACCCGCCCCCACCGCTCCTTGGGGGTGGGGCGGGTGGCAACTTTGAAATTTCAAATAGGAACCTCCATTTTTTATTACAGATTCGGATTCCTTGGAAAAAAATACGTAAGTTTTGTCTGAGACATTTTTTCGAATCGTGATAGATGGCGCTGTAATCAGTGAAAATTAGTTTTTGCCATTTTCTCTCACCATCGAAGTGCTTTATTTCAGTGAGTCCCCTTGCCTCTCACTATTCAATTACAATAAATGCTCGAAATGATGACTTTCCATTTCGATGCATTTATTAACTCGAGCTTGGAATACTTGTACACATGTAGAAAGTGTATCTGACGTTATTTGTGCGCAAGCATATCTAATACGTTCCACCATGTTTTCTCGAGTATTTGGTACTTTTGTATACACTTTTTCTTTAAGGTAACATAAAATTATTTCAACTTTCAAAATTATTTCAAAATTATTTCAACTTTCTTCTTTAAAGATAAATAATCCATTATTTATTTGCTGAAATAAAGAACGCGTCCGTAAAAAAACAAGTAGCTAGCGTACCAAAACTATGAGGCATCTACATATGTAGTAAATTTCTGAAATACTGAAAATACTGAAAAGGAGAAACAAAATAAATGAAAGAAATTAAGTCAGAACAATTCTTCAATAACTGGATTTTTTAAATTTCAAGTCAAGTAAATTTCAGTAATACGTACGCTAGCTACTTGTTTTTTTACGGACGCGTTCTTTATGTCAGCAAATAAATAATGGATTATTTATCTTTAGAGAAGAAAGTTGAAATAATTTTGAAATAATTTTGAAAGTTGAAATAATTTTATGTTACCTTAAAGAAAAAGTGTATACAAAAGTACCAAATACTCGAGAAAACATGGTGGAACGTATTAGATATGCTTGCGCACAAATAACGCCAGATACACTTTCTACATGTGTACAAGCATTCCAAGCTCGAGTTAATAAATGCATCGAAATGGAAAGTCATCATTTCGAGCATTTATTGTAATTGAATAGTGAGAGGCGAGGGGACTCACCGAAATAAAGCACCCCGATGGTGAGAGAAAATGGCAAAAACTAATTTTCACTGATTACAGCGCCATCTATCACGATTTGAAAAAATGTCTCGGACAAAACTTATGTATTTTTTTCCAAGGAATTCGAATCTGCAATAAAAAATAGGGGTTCCCATTTAAAATTTCAAAGTTGCCACCCGCCCCACCCCCAAGGAGCGGTGGCGGCAGGTTAATTTTTACACAGGCAGACGTCCCCCTTGATAATATTAAAAGTTTATTTGGGACATTTTTTCGTACAATGCTTATTTTTCGAAATATTTAGTTGTCTCAAGTTAAATGGAACACCCTGTATATATTACAACGTTTATAATTATCTATTTTATTTAGTCTCTATTAGGCCCTGACCTATTATCATCTCTTTCAGTTTAATAAATAATTTAATTATAGTTGTTATAAATAGAATTACAAACTCGTATTACATAGTTAAATTAAATTTGCAATTTATAAGTGGCATTCAAAAACGATATTCAAATACATTGAGTACATGAGTTAGATAATTAATTAAATATGTTAGTACGTATTATTCATTTGATTAGTTATTTAAAAACAATATACTACATATAATTATTTTTAACATGTTCACAATTTATACTGACAATAAAAAATAGAAACTAGCAGATATTACATTATATTACCACGATTTGGCCGTTCTGCACGTGCGCGACGTCTGTAGCCTGCGTACGGGATATATGTATAGGTACAACGCTTGCGCACAACGCACAGAGTCTGCTCTAAAGTGAGAAACAAATATCATCCGCACCGTAATATTTTTCGAAACTCTCAAGCACAATCAGCAATGTAGGAGTATTACACATATTTTATTTCACACACGTATACCGCTATGTGGCCAGATTTGAGACACAAACAGCAGCAGCAGCAGCAGGAATAAAAGGATTACCGCATATATGCGCAAGTCACATTGTACATGTGAGCTCCGCGCTTCGCATGTACATGGCTTGTGCATGCGTTGCCGGCGATACATGCCGATATGTGTACATCTGAGATACTAGCCATCTATCGGCAAGAATTTATAAAGTACATCCCAGACGACTGAAATAATTTTCATAGTTTTCATGACATTTCGACTTTAGACTTTAATATCTTTATTTATACAGCATATAGAGCAAAAACAAGCATACTTTTATTATATATTTTGGGTAAGCGCTATCGATTGAGCCTATTTTTAAATCGATCGGCTCAGGCATTACTGAGATCCAATAATCTCGGCTCGTCTCAACTTTCGGTCTCGCGTAAAGATACACGGTCGGTCTTGCGCTGCGCGTGAACTTGGCGCGAGACACTGCCGTGTCTCTTGATATTACGAACTTCGTAATACGAGATACTAATTTTGTTACATGGTATCCTATGATTAAAGTTTTCGAATCTTTTACTTGTATGTTTCCACTTGAATATGGTAATTTGATAATGGTGATTTGATGGTAGGTAATGACAGATTTCCATAAAAAAAAGTTACATTTTACATACTAAATAAAATAAAATATATTAAATAAACGAAAATAAACAGTGTTAAATTGAAGTTTAACGATTTTTAGGAAACAATGAAAAACAGAATAGATGGACTTCTTACAAAAATAGGATACTTTGACGAATGGACAGACCATACTCTCACTATATATTTAAGACAAGAAGCTGTAAAATGGGCATGTATTCTTGGTATTTCTGAGTGCCGAAGAAATGCTGCTTCGAAATTATTAGAAGAGTTTAAATATTCTGAAGACAACTCGTAAGCTACTTTATAAGTATAATATTTATTTCATCAGAATGTTGTTGCATTTTTGTATCATGCTGAATAAATTATTTTATAATTAAAATTTCAAAATGTAAGCAAATTTGTAGCAATAAGATATTTTTTTGTAATGCAGAAATTCGATGGAGATGAAACGAACATACTGTCATAATTTAATACCAATGAACCACGCTATTTGGAACGAGATATGGAAGAAATGGAATGCAACGTTTGATGAAAGATTTTTAGAATACCTATCTTGCTCTGAAGATCTTGCTATCATTCGCCATTATTTAACGGAATTAATACAGCGCAGAGCTCAGCCCGAATATGTTAATGCATTTTTTTTTAGTGTTGCAAAACATGCAAAACAAGTTGAACTGTATAATTTTGTTTTCAGTATTGTTGAAAAAGTTACTTTCGATTCAAATAGGTAATAACATTTTTCTTTAAATATACGTCTCTGTATATATTTCTTAATCATTTAAATATATTATAATAATTATTTATTAATATTTGTCACAACTATTAAATTTATCAGTTTTTT
The DNA here is from genome assembly GCF_040581485.1 of Linepithema humile. Lineage (NCBI taxonomy): Eukaryota > Metazoa > Arthropoda > Insecta > Hymenoptera > Formicidae > Linepithema > Linepithema humile. The sequence goes on along the minus strand of NC_090130.1, from coordinate 17,116,527 downwards.
AGTTTTTCTCTGTTTTTGTAGAAGAAATGACTTAATTGCAACATTCATTGTAATTATTACACATGTGCACGAGCAAAAGCACATGAGCGAGGTATACTTTCTGCACTTTACACTAACATACCCATTTCCTGATATCTAAATATAAAGCTTTATGTCTACATATATTTATTACATATATGACATATTTGATGTGAATTATATTCTTCCAAAATTGCATTACGATATGTAGACTCTACAAAATAATTTTCAGATGATGCTGTGTGTCTAGATATCCCACATAACACATCTAATTTTTCATTAATTCCACAACACTTATCAACAAGAGTCAAGCATACTTCTGATTTCTTTTTAAGTACAGCTAATATATTATACATCTTGCGAATATAACCGTTCCTAATATGTATACACCAACGTATTATTTTCTCGGCTTCTAATTGTTTTTCGATCTGACCTGTAATATTTAATTTATTTGAAATATTTTTAATAATTATTGTCAAAGAAGTATGAAGTTTTATTGTTGAATTCTGACACCGAAAATTTTTATATTTTTTAATAATTTTATTTGCAACATTGCATTTATTTATTACAAATTTGCTTTTATTCTCTTTTCTTCTTTCTTCTCTTTTCTTCTCGTAATATTGTCTGTTACAACATTTACGCTCTAATATTTTTTGTTTACTTTGTTCGTTTTGCATAACTATAGCACAACGTTTGCGTTTTTGTGCGCGTTGTCTTACAAAATCTATTCGTCTTCTTTTTTTAGCGCAATTATTTTCTAAATCTGTATATCGTTTCCGTTTTAGAGTACAAATGTTTTCTACATTTTCTTTATATGGAAACTTTTCTTTTTGATTTTTATGTTTATTTTCATTTTTCTTACTTAAATCGTTTTTAAATTCACGATTCTTTTGCAATCGATTAACTTTTTGTTGTTCTGCCTTATTCTGACGTATGATACGTTTACGATTTGCATCAACTTCTCTTCCTCTTATTATCGCTAATGGAAGCACTTTTTGAGGAACACCATATTTAGAATCCTGAGGGAAATGCTCAATCACATTAGATTCAAAAATTTTCATTAAATGCGAACGCATTAAACTGTGGTTATATCTCACTTTTTCGGGTTTAATATTAAATAACAATGAAATTGCAAAAGCTATTGCAAAAACACCACAATCGTAATCATTCGGTTGACTTTGCACAGTAGGAAATCTAACAGGCCGTTTATCAAAAGGATAAGTTGGAAATAATCGTCTTAAAAATTGTTCATGATCTTTGTGCAACTTTTTTATGTTTAACGAATCATAGATAAATAAGTTTTTTCTATCATAATGACTACATATCCAATGTTTATTTGAGCTATATAATATCTGTATATGTTTCTTATGTTCTGATACAGGTTGTATTTCATGAAGAAGATTTAATTTCCACGTTTCAATAGGTTTATAATCAGAACAATTTGTTAAAAGTTGTGCAAAATAATCCATATGTGCATCGTCTAACATGTCGTTTCGAGCAATAATATTTTTCTGATCTTTAAATTCATGATTTTTTTGTAATAATTGCTTTGCTTTTACTTGCTCTGTCTTATTCTGACGTATGATACGTTTACGATTTGCATCAACTTCTCTTCCTCTTATTATCGCTAATGGAAGCACTTTTTGAGAAACACCATATTTAGAATCCTGAGGGAAATGCTCAATCACATTAGATTCAAAAATTTTCATTAAATGCGAACGCATTAAACTATGGTCATATCTCACTTTTTCGGGTTTAATATTAAATAACAATGAAATCGCAAAAGCTATTGCAAAAACACCGCAATCATCACCATTTGGTTGACTTTGTACAATAGGAAATTTAATACGCCGCTCATGAAAAGGATAAATTGGAAATAATCGTTTTAAAAACTTGTCATGATCACTGTGCAACTTTTTCAAATTTAATGAATCATAGATAAATAAGTTTTTTTTATCATAATAACTACATACCCAATGATTATTTGAGCTAAATAATATCTGTATATGTTTCTTATTTTCTGGTACAGATTCTATGTTATCAGGAAAATACAATTTCCACGATCCTTCAGGTCTATAATCAGAGCAATTTTTTAAAAGTTGATTAAAATGATCCATATGTTCATCATTTAACCAGTGACCTTGAACAATAATATTTTTCTGATCTGGTTTCAACGCCATCTGTTTTTCTGTTTTTTTAGACATTTTTGTCTTATTAAAATAAATATATATATTATTTTCTATTATATATCTTTATAGGCGCACAGCAGCCTTTTTTTATAGGCGCACAGCAGCCTTTTTTGCAGGCGCACAGCAGCCTTTTTTATAGGCGCACAGCAGCCTTTTTTTACAGGCGCACAGCAGCCTTTTTTTACAGGCGCACAGCAGCCTTTTTTACAGGCGCACAGCAGCCTTTTCTTGCAGGCGCACAGCAGCCTTTTCTTGCAGGCGCACAGCAGCCTTTTTTGCAGGCGCACAGCAGCCTTGTATCGGCGCACAGCAGCCTTTATTAAAATAAAAATAAAAATATACTTTACCAAAATCCTTGAAACACCTTGATCCTCCAGGCACCTAAACCCTCCAAGAGTCCTATAAAATAAAAATATTTAACAGAAATAAATATACACCTTGGTGATTATCATACAATTGACATAAACCACTTAATATAATTATTTAAATAAAAATCTTACCTTCTTCCAAATCTGATTTTTTTATCACTGCAATAATAAAAATAATATAATAAAATGTTAACTAATTATAATAAAATTAACTAATAAATACGTTATTAGAAACATACCTCTATAAGTGTACTGCTGTTTCCTCTTCTTCCAAATTTTATTATTATCACTGTAAAAATCAGATTCTTTTATTACTGCAATAATTAATTTGATATAATAACTAAGAATTATGTATAAATACAAACAATCATAAATAGAAAAAATCGTGCATCGTAGTTTGTCAACTATTAATATTAATACATTATTATTAATTTTACACATACCTCGAAGTGCGTTAATATACAGCTTATTCTTCTTTTTCTCTTATTCTTTTATTAATACACTTGATGACTGTCAAGAGACAAACTTGGCGCGAGACACTACCGTGTCTCTTGACATTAATAACAACAGAGTTAATAAACACAACATAGAGTCATATCTACATAGATAGACTACTATTTGTTGACAAACTGTTATATATATAAAAGTATCCAATTGGGTTTTAATAATTGCATAGAAAAGAAATGACATATCAATCTATCACATTCGCGCTGAAAGTTGGACCAATCACAAGGCACCGTTTGCGCTTATATGATTTTAGGCAGACGGGGCCCATACACAGCCAATCAAGAATCGCGTATGTGTGGTGTTATACAGAACGCTTCGCGCAATAGGTATACGCCACTCTAGATTGAATGTGTGTAAGCCTCGGTGTTATATCTGGCCATTTTATTCGATGACGTGTGCGGTGCGGTCGGCTTGGCGCGAGACACTACCGTGTCTCTTGATTAATAAGAATTAATAAGAACACGTGGTACGAAAAGTAAGTAAAAATTAACTGATAATTAAAATGTTTTTTTATTAAATTATTAATATCTTTTTTAGTCATGCAGACGGAAGAAAAGCTGTCATCAGGAACACTGCCGTCGCAGCCTCCACTGCCTTCGCAGTCGCCACTGCCATCGCAGCCGCCACTGCCGTCGCAGCCTCCACTGCCGTCGCAGCCGCCACTGCCGTCGCAGCCTCCACTGCCGTCGCAGCCTCCACTGCCGTCGCAGCCTCCACTGCCTTCGCAGTCGCCACTGCCGTCGCAGCCGCCACTGCCGTCGCAGCCTCCACTGCCGTCGCAGCCGCCACTGCCTTCGCAGCCGCCACTGCCTTCGCAGCCGCCACTGCCTTCGCCTTTGCAGCCGCCACTGCCTTCGCAGCCTCCACTGCCTTCGCAGCCTCCACTGCCGTCGCAGCCTCCACTGCCGTCGCAGCCTCCACTGCCTTCGCAGTCGCCACTGCCGTCGCAGCCTCCACTGCCGTCGCAGCCGCCACTGCCTTTGCCTTTGCAGCCGCCACTGCCTTCGCAGCCGCCACTGCCGTCACTGCCGTCACTGCCGTCGCAGCCGTCGCAGCCGCCAATGCCACAAAATCAGGCTGCAGCACAACGTAAGTATAGCAACTAAAAGTTACATAACTTAGTTTTTGTAGCAAATTGATCAATAATTAATTAATTATTTAATTTTAAACAATTTTTTCTGTTACAGCCAGAAGATGGAAAAGAGCGGGCCAACGTGGCAGCCGCAAATATTTTCGGAATCGTGGTCGGGGCGGAAAAAAAAGCGGAATATCCGTAACAAATAATTATTACAATTAATGTAATAATTATATCATGTTTATTATGTCTTGCGATATTCATAACAGTATATTCATATCAGAACGAAAATTAAATAGTTTTGAATAATCAGATATTAATATTTCGCTAGTTATGCGTTTCGGTACTGAAATAGTGCCCGTAGTTACTGATTAGTCTTCCGTATTCCAATTTTCGTTTCCTTATTTTACTTTCAATGACATGAATCATTGGTATTTCATAGTGATTTTCTGCGAACCAAAGTATCTGAAACATATTACTTCAATAATATTAAACAATACAAATCTCTCACACTGCAGTTGGCAACACATAATTCACAATGTAAAGTATAACCAATTTTCGTTTCCTTATTTTACTTTCAATGACATGAATCATTGGTATTTCATAGTGATTTTCTGCGAACCAAAGTATCTGAAACATATTACTTCAATAATATTAAACAATACAAATCTCTCACACTGCAGTTGGCAACACATAATTCACAATGTAAAGTATAACCAATTTTCGTTTCCTTATTTTACTTTCAATGACATGAATCATTGGTATTTCATAGTGATTTTCTGCGAACCAAAGTATCTGAAACATCCTTATTTTACTTTCAATGACATGAATCATTGGTATTTCATAGTGATTTTCTGCGAACCAAAGTATCTGAAACATATTACTTCAATAATATTAAACAATACAAATCTCTCACACTGCAGTTGGCAACACATAATTCAAACAATGTAAAGTATAATTAAATATTTATATTATATATGTAACAAATTATATATGTAGATATAAATAATCGTTATATTTAGAAATCAAGAGATGTTTGTGTTAGAATAAAGTTGAGAAAATATACCTTTGCCATGTGATATCCGGAGTGTGTAATAATTACAATTGATGTTGCAATTATGTCATTTGTCCTACAAAAGCATAATAAAAATCGATAAGTTTAACAAATGGAACAAATATTCATGATTAGTTATTATAATATATATGAATGATTAAGAAATATTGTATAAATCCAGTAATATACAGCATGTCCCAATAAAATAAATATACATTTTATTATATATTTTAACAATTTAAATGATAATTACCATACATTTTCACAAGTAAGACAGACGTTAACTTATTGTTGCATTGGCAATTTTACCGTAATGTTACAAATGTTCAAAATGATCATTATCTGCACCAATGTATTGGTGACGATATACAACAGAGCCACATACGCATTATATTATTTCTAGCAGAATAGTAGCACAGGCATTTTTTCGCGAGACAAAATCATACCAGCTTTTAATGACCTGAAACAAAACTGTTACTTTCAGCAGTGTGCACCACCACATTACCGAACCGATGTGAGAAATTTTCTTGATGTCACGTTTCTAGGAGATGGATAGGACAAAGAGGAAGTGTGAAGTGTGCATCTCGATCTCCTGACTTAACACCACTGTACATTTGCTTAGGGTATCGAAGGAACAATATATACGCTACAAAACTAAGAGCACTGCACGGCCTGAGAAATTGAAAATGCTTGTGCTGCTATTAGCTAAAAAAAAGATAGTGCATATGTCGCTCAGTTACACACCAACAATGCATTGGTGCTGATGAGTACTTTGAACATTTGTTAACTGTAGGTAACCAACAGAACAACAAGTTAACGTCTGTCCATTTTACTCGTCAAAATATATATAAGAATAAAATCTATATACATTTTATCGGGACACCCTGTATTGTTACAAGAAAACGTTATTACCTATTTGAACTAAAACTAATATCTTTCAAAATTTTATAAAGACAAGAATTCACTTCATCTCTTTTTGCATGTTTGGCAACAGTAGAGAGAAATGCGTTAGCACGTTTAGTGGTCCAATTCCTATTATTAGACGGAATTTTTTCTAATAGTATTAAAAAGTTGCAAATAATATTATAATTTTCAGAGCAAGTTAGGTATTCTATAAACTTTCATCAGACGTTGCCTTCCATTTCTCCCATATTGTGTACCAAATAGTGTGGTTTGCAGTTCTTAAACTGCAGCAGTATATCCATTTCTTCCCTATCAAACTGCATCAAGAAAATTTTTTTTACTACAATTTCGTTTACTATTCGAAATTTTAATAATGAAATAATTTAAAATCAGCATAAGTGCAACAACATTCTGATTAGATATTATAGCTGTAAAGCGGGTTTACCTGTTTTCTACAGAATTTTGAAGCTCCTTGTTGAATTCCGAAGTAGCTACTTTTTGGCACTCAGAAACATTGAGTACACATCCCCATTTTACAGCTTCTTCTCTCAAATATGTAGTAAGAGTGTGATCTGTCGGTTTTTCAGTGTATCCAATTTTTGTAAGAAGTTCATTTATTCTGTTTTTTATGTTTTCCTAAAAAATCGTTAAATTCAAATTTAACACTATTAGTTTTATTTATTTAATAAACAGTGTGTAATTTCTAACTTTTTTTCGTCGAAATTTATCAGTACGTACCGTTATTTTATAACCATATCCAAGCGGATATAGGCAAGCAAAGGATTCGAAAACTTTAATCATAGGATACCATGTGACAAAATTCGCGTCTCGTGTTACGAATTTTGTAAGATTCCAAAACAAGTTATAACTTAGTTCTCTTTGTAAAAAGAAGTAAAACGCATCATCGATGATTTGGGCACGATTAAGAATATGTATTTTCGCATAATTTTCTGAGTTTAAGTAGTTTTCAAGTTTGATCCAGTTTTCGAAATCATCATAATAGACGCGATAATATCCTATAACGCAGAGGCATAATTGTTTTTATTACACTCAAAAAAATGATCTTGCAATAATAGCTAAAATTTTCTAGGTGTAAAAAATTAACTAAAACAGATAAATGATTAGCAACTGTTGTGATATTGCATATGTAATTACTTAATCAGTTTAGATGACAGAAACAGAATATATATCTGTATTGTTTGTGAACTTTAAAAAGAAAGTTTCTCTAAAGCGCCTATCTATATAAGATCAATCACGTGTTAGATCATGCAATGAATAACATTTAGCAATGGTACCAAAATTTTTCAGAAGCTATTGCTAGAACATTACTGCTATAAATTCTATATGTGACAAACAATGTTTTCACAGATACGAAAAATAGCGATACATACTTGTTGCGATATCTAGAAATCTAACTACATCAGCGAAATATTTTTTTGAGTGTAGAGTTTTTTAATCGAGAATTGATTAAGGATACTTTCTTACACAAATATTCTGTTGATATTGAAATACTTTTAAAACTAATTATTTTTGAATAATTTACTTTAAAGCATTTGTTTAAACATGTTTATTGAAAATTATTAATTTATTTATTAATTGAATAATCTCTTTTAGTTAACAATTCAACTTTGAAAGCTTAAGTTAAGCAAGAAATTTTGTAAAACTTTTAAGTAATTATAGCTAAATGTATTAAGACAACGCATACTTTAATTGTTTTATATTTACCAGTTTGTTGTATATTAACTATAATCCAATCCGTTGCATTATTAGAGTTACTGTAATCAAATGTTTCATCTGTCTGCACTCTCGTTGGCAACTACGTACGTATGCGCAACTTACGATTCGATACCACCATTAGTCTTAGATTTTTCGCAAGTCGCTTGCAGTGCTTTGTGATGTATAATGATTTCATTACTGATGTATGCTTCGCGACGTATCCTGTAGCTTAAGACTCATATCATGCATTAGGAATGCACCATCGTACGGGTATCATCACAAGTGTCACAAAATTCTGTAAAATATGCAAATAAATTTATATTTAAAAATTATTGTGAGAATTGTATAAAACTTGATAATTGATTGTAAATAAAAATAAACTAAAGGAGATGTGAATTATACTCAATGTAAAATGTTGATTAATCTAAACATTTAATTCAAAAAATCATCCAGCGAATAATTATCAGAAATTTTTATATGATGAAATAGTTTTAGTAGAAAGTTTGAAGTAAAAGCTATGCTGATATATATATAACAGTAATATAACGCAGACATTCTCTGTTGTTTCTTTATGTACTTCCGATAATTCAAGCCATGTTTGATTTTTTTTCTGCCATGCTCGGAAGATCTCTTATCTTTTTCTTATATGCTACAAAACATGGTTCCTTGTCTGGATCTCATGATTGCCTAATAAAAATATAAAAGTATTATATACATACATATAAAGCAAGATAAAAATTATAATTTTTTGCTTCTTACTATAAAAGGACAATCTCGTTGATCAATCAAAACTTGATAAAACATATGTGGCCTGCCTTTTACTTCTTTCTCACCAACATTGTTGAAATGTTATCCTCTCTATATAAAAGATAAAGTTATCTATATATAACATCCATGTAAAAAAAAATAGATATAGTTATTCATACAATACAACTACGCATACCCATCTTTCTTATTGAATAGAGCTCTGTCATATACTTTAGCCAACCAAGGAAATAAAATCACACCTCGATATAATACACTTTACACTTATACACTTATTTCACTTAATACGAATTTCTAACAAATTTGGTCACTCGCACTACACTGCTCTGGATAAGCAGTCTTATTAAGTGTGCATAGTGCGAGTGGCCAAATTTGTTAGACCGAATTCACTATTATCACTTTTTTTTTATTTTCACACTTTCTGAACTGAAAGGTTATGTAAATAAATAAATGCAAATGCCAACGTAAGCGCGCGCCGCGCGGCTTCTCAGCGCCATCAGCGCACCTAACGTCAGAAATCGGAACATGGACATTTTAGCTGGACATTTTTATCGTACTATTTTAGACATTTCGACTTTGGACTATTATAACTTTTTTTCTACAGCACCTACAGTAAAAACAAGCATACTTTTCTTATGTAATTTGGGTATGCGCTATCGATTGAGCCTAACAACAACTCAATCGGCCCAGCCGTTATTGAGATCCGATAATCTCGGCTCGTCTCAACTTTCGGGCTCGCGTAAAGATACACGGTCGGTCTTGCGCTGCGCGTGAACTTGGCGCGAGACACTACCGTGTCTCTTGATGTTAATTTCATTACTTTGAGGTGTAGCAGCGCCAAGTTTTTTTGCGTTTTTTAATAAATATTTTTATTTTTTAAATATTTTTAAAATTTTTTTATCAGGAGACGCGGTAGTGTCTCCGGCCAAGTTCAAAAAACGATACTACTAAGTCAGGAAAAGAGTCTCTGGCAAAGTTCAGAAAATGACACTACTAAGTTTCTTATCCTGCGCGCACAAAGTCGACTTTTCGGGGGTTTGTAGCAACTAAAATATAAAAAATTTTATAAAAACACATAGTATGTCCTGAAAGGTGGCATCGCCACGAGTAATTTGGGCCGAAAAAAATTAAAATCGGTCCAGCCGTTCCGGAGATACATGCGATTAAAAAGTGATGTTTTTCATTTTTAATTAAGAAATCTCCTTCGTCTCCTTCTTCTCCTCTGTCCGCAGGGGCGGATGAAGAATTTACGGGGCCCAGGGTATTATTTATAATTTATGGAAATTTTTCGCACCAGGTGCCAAGAGTCGACGATTTCGACTTCCCCGAAGTGCGCTACGAGAATTTCTCGCACCAGGTGCCAAGGGTCGACGAATTTGACTTTCGCAAGTTGCGTTACGGGAATTTTTTGCATCAGATGCCAAGGGTCGACAAATTCGACTTTCCCGAGTTGCGCTACAAGAATTTTTCGCACCAGGTGCCAAGGGTCGACGAATTCGACTTTCGGGAGTCGCGCTACGTGAATTTCTCGCACCAGATTCCAAGGGTCGACGAATTTGACTTTCGGGAGTTACGCTACAGGAATTTCTCGCACCAAGTGCCAAGAGTCGACGATTTCGATTTCCTCGAGTTGCGCTACAGGAATTTTTTGCACCAGATGCCAAGAGTCGACGAGTTCGACTACCCCGAGTTGTGCTACGGGAATTCCTCGCACCAGGTGCCAAGGGTCGACGAATTTGACTTCCGCGAGTTGCGCTACGGGAATTTTTCGCACCAGGTGCCAAGGGTTGACGAATTCGACTTTCGCGAGTTGCGCAACGGGAATTTCTCGCACCAGGTGTCAAAAGTCGACAAATTTGAGTACCGCGAGTTGCGCTACGTGAATTTCTCGCACCAAGTGCCAAGGGTCAACGAATTCGACTTCCCCAAGTTGCACTATGGAAATTTCAAATAATTTTTCAATTAAATAATTGAATATTTTAATAATTTAAGGCCATACATATTTGTATGGTGTATTTCAATAAATCTGTACATTTCTGTACATTTTTACATTAACTTAATTACATATTAACTAAATTATTTTACATTATAATACGTTTTGTGTTTTATATTGCATTTACGTCATGTGAAATAGATGTTTTATTGGTAATATTAGAAAATAACTAATTACATAAGTCTTGCGTTTGATATCATAGTTACGTTATATGAAACATAATAAGTGTCATTTCAAATGTTTTAACTAAATTATTTTATGTTTAACATGTTTCTGATTTGATATCATAGTTTTATTTTGCATATTGTAAAATTTTAATGTAACTGTGATATCAAACCAAAGATATTTCATATCAGCTATCTATAGCTTTATATCAATGGGGCAGTGAAACCAAAGACATGTTACAACTATAAATAGTTTAATTTCAATATTAGAAATAAAACATCTGTTTTACAGAATGTAAGTGTGATATGAAAAAAACAAAATACTTGTGTTAGAATGTAAAATAATTTAGTTAATATATAACTGACTTAATATAAATGTTACATCCAAAATGTCGCAAAAATAATAAAAAAATAATTACAATTTTGTCACGTAATTAATTTTGTACATTTATATTAACTTAGTTACATATTAACTAAAATATTTCACATTATAATACAAGTATTTTATTTCATATCACACTTATATTCTGTAAAACAGATGTTTTATTTGTAATATTACAAAATAATAATAGCATAAGTATTGCATTTGATATCACAACTACGCCATGTGAAACATAATACGTGTCATTTCGAATGTTTCAACTAAATTATTTTATGCTTAACATGTCTTTGATTTGATATTATAGTTTTATTTCGCATATTTTGTAAAAATTTTAACATAACCGTGATATCAAACCAATGATATTTTATATCAGCTATCCATGACTTCATATCAATGGGACAGTCAAACCAAAGATGTTTCAACAAAAAATAGTTTAGTTTGAATATTCGAAATAAAATATCTGTTTCACAGAATGTAAGTGTGATACAAAATACTTGTGTTTGAATGTAAGATAATTTAGTTAATATATAATTGAGTCAATACAAATGTTACATCCGAAATGTGCAAAAATAATTGAAAAATAATCTCAATTCTGTCACATAATTAATTTTGTACATTTATAAAAAAGTAGGTGATATAGCACAAAAATTCATAAATGATAAGGTCTGGCCAAGTTCCAAAAAAGACACTCCAATATGTTTATATTTTAATAATTATCTAAATTTTTAATATATCTTCAATATGAAAAGTAACTGATATATTATTCAAGATGCAAATTCAAAATAAACATACATAAAATATACATAAAATGTATAAATAAAACTGATCAAAATTTGATTAAAAAAAATTTAATTATTATAAAATAACAAAACATTTATTAAAAAATACAAAAAAACTTGGCGCTGCTAACGGGCTTAGCCCCTCCCCTTTAATCGCCTCCTCTTCCCAGCGCAGCTCTTCGCGCCATCCCTCTTTCACCCCCGTCGAGGGGCCCCTCTCCCCCTCTTTACACCTCAAAGTATTATGAAACAATGAAAATGAGTAATAATGTAATAATTAGAATGATTAACTGACATCATGTAATTAATTGACATTATGTTAGTTTACATATTGTTCGGTGTGGCAGCGCCAAGTTTTTTTGTATTTTTTAATAAATGTTTTGTTATTTTAATTAAATTTTTTTCAATCAAATTTTGATCAGTTTTATTTATACATTTTATGTATATTTTATGTATGTTTATTTTGAATTTGCATCTTAAATAATATATCAGTTACTTTTCATGTTGATGATATTGTGGCGATTATATCGTCACATGCTTTCCCAAAAAGAAAAAATATTAACCAGAGAAACACGTATACGAATACGGTCAAATAAACATAAATAAAGATAACAGACGAGACGGTAGACGAGAAGCACAGTGACAAACATCGGGACGTAACAGACAAGAAATAAACGAATAGAATATTTTCGAAGCCTATCGAAGGTGAAGTTTTAAGGCGAACGATAGGAAGAGCGATTACATGCTCGAGGAGTCCGCTACAGGCGGTCGCCGTGTACAGTCGCATTTATAATCCGCACGATTTTTATACATTGCTGTACCGACTATTCAAAGATTGTGTTTTATAATATATTGGTATTATCTGCAACTACTCTCTCACATTATTTTAATTCCCGACTCGTATCGAGGCGTCCAAAGTAATCGCGACGCGCGTAAATAACCAAAATATATTAAAAATTTAGATAATTATTAAAATATAAACATATTGGAGTGTCTTTTTTGGAACTTGGCCAGACAATATTGTATATATAGTATATCTAATAATATATATAGTATGTATAATATAATATATGTAAAATATGATAAAATATAGTATATAATATAATTAATTATACAGGGTGTCAATTAAGTCCCGGGACGGCTGAATATTTTCTCATGTAAGGTATTTTTGAAAAAGGTCAAGGTCATTTCTGAAGTAATTTTCAACGAGGAATTCAACGGTGACCTTCAATTTGACCTTGAGCTTGACCTTCAAGGTTATTTCAAGGTTAGGTTAGGTTTTTTAAATAGAAACCCCTATTTTTGATTCCAAAATCTAATAGCTGGTGTCAAGAGCTTTTCAAAACACTATAATGAAGTTATTTTTTATTAAGTACTTTTCGAGTTATGAGGCTTGTAAATTACATTATTTTGACATAAAATACAAAATATCTTGTAAAACATTCAATTTTTGAGAATCTTACCTTAATACTTTTATGCATAAAATAATAAGACGAATCAATTGGTATAAAGAAAACACATAGTTGCTTTCAAGAAAAAGTATGTAGTTTGCAACACGCAACTTTTGAAAAGTAAAACAATACTGTTTTGTTTTAGTTGTGACAAGAGCGTGTACTTGGCGCCTTTTTTTAACCTTTTTTTAAAAAAGGTAATTTTTTGATAGATATAATTTTTTATTTTTTAATAATATATATACGACAGTTTTTTTTATTTAATATATACAACAATTTTTTTGAAAGGTAAAACACTTTTGTTTTGATTGTAATAAAATTGACTGGAAATTATAAATATTGTTGAAACTAATTTAGTATACATAGAACAGAAATATTAAACTTTGAGCTATTTAATTTTTTTTTTTTTTAGACTTATTATTTATTTTAGACAAATCATACACTAAAGTCTCTAAACAATTGTCACATAAGGCATAGTGATAATTGGTATGATTGTATAAATTTTAATTTTATCATACTTTTTGTCAAAAAAGCACATGATTCGAGACTTTAGTATATGATTTGTCTAAAATAAATAAAATTAAATATCAAAGTTTGATATTTCTGTTCTATGTATACTAAATTAGTTCTAACAATATTTATCATTTCCAGTCAATTTCATTCTGTTCTGTCTGTCCACTAACCACAGAATACTGAGAGTGTTGTCAACATGTCTTGCTACACTTCTGCACTTTAAGATCGAAAAAAATTATTTTCATGAAGAATACTATTATTTTGATATACACTATCTTTATTCGTCTCCATAACACGTTATATATACATTTTACGACCGATATTAATTATATCAATGTAATTAATAAATCATCAAAGCTGCGAGCTGACAGGTCTGAGCGCCGCCATGTTAGAAATGTTAGAAAAGGAAAGACGTCTTTTAGATAGAAAAAGAAATGCTAACGACGCTGACCAATAAGACAAGAGTATTTTGATAATACGTTATGGTGGGATTAGGATGTTCGTGATTAGAAGTGAGTATATAATTAGGTTGTGTTTTATAAATAACATTATTATGAGGTACTGGATCTGACAGCAAAGTCAATGATGGAGTCTCGGAATCACGTGACAGTGAGGATGAATAAGATTGAGGTGAAGATGATGTATAAGATTCAAGACTTATTACTGAAGACAATTCAATTGTATTTTCAAGATGTGCCATCTTCTGATTACGTGTTGATTCTCTATTATGATGTGGTGTATAATGAACCATATTATTTGTCATCGGAATTAATGGTAAAATATGAGATGCCGATGATACTGGCAAACATTCGTATGATGAAAGATGTTTAGTCGCATTTTGACAAGGTATTTCTATATTTCCGATAGGACACTCTGTATTATTATTCATTTCATAATCATATTTTTTATTACGTATTTGTTCAGTATCAATCATTGAAGTTAATGGAAAAGATAAAATCTGAGATTCTGAGAATGTTTGAGAATTTGTAAATGATGGATGTTTAATTGTTGAAGAACATGAAGGCTTAGATATCGTACAAAATGAAGATTGAGATACGATAGGTAAATTTAATCATCTATACGTGACGGCAAGTGAATTGATTTGTCAGTTGAGAGTAACGTTATAGATGCAGAATGACATTTGGATGCACTGTTAATTGCTTTCTGTTTAGCCAATTCTTTATTCTCATATTGTGATAAATTCTTTCGAATATCTCTGATCTCATCTGTAACAGAAGTCTTGTTTTGCTCTTTATATCGTTTAGCTGATTTCCCTTCATTGTCAGAAGATTCAGTAGTTTCATAACGCAAAGATTTTTTTATATTTTCTCTCTTAGGTCGTCTATTCATATTGACTTTATATCTGCAAAATTAAAATATTTAATTGTTACATAAACTTTGGCAAGAATAATTTTATCATAAAGTAGCAATAAAAAACATGATTATACCCACTAAACATAAAACATACAGGCGATGTTACATTTCGGCAATAATACTGCAAATTTGAAACATTAAATAAAAATGTTTATGAAACTTTTTGTAAACATTTAAAAATAACATTGCAATTGTAACGTTCACGCATTCGTTCCAGAAATGTTACATTTTGGCTGTTATTTCGATAATTTGGGATGTTAGAAAAGAAATATTTAGCAACATCCAATAAATGTTTCATTTGAGATGCTTAAGTTGTAATGATAAGAGACATTACAGCAATGTTACAATAATGACGTTAATAAAACGTGTATTGTAAAACATTCCATAAACGTTTTACTTGGAATGTTTTTCTGTAATGTTCGAAGACATGTTCTCTGCGTTTGCCTCTCTATAGTTTGCCGGTTGTTCCTCGCTCTGCATATGAGCAGGCTATTATAGATTATTTTGATGCTTGTTAGGCTGCATTGGTTTTATAATAAATATGGAAGCAATGACTGTTGATGACGTTCGAGATTCGTGTCATGTAAGTACATATTATACAGGGTGTCAATTAAGTCCCGGGACGACTAAATATTTTCTTATGTAAGGTATTTTTGAAAAAGGTCAAGGTCATTTCTGAAGTAATTTTCAACGTGGAATTCAACGGTGACCTTCAATTTGACCTTGAGTTTGACCTTCAAGATCATTTCAAGGTTAGGTTAGGTTTTTTAAATAGAAACCCCTATTTTTGATTCCAAAATCTAATAGCTGGTGTCAAGAGCTTTTCAAAACACTATAATAAAGTTATTTTTCATTAAGTACTTTTCGAGTTATGAGGCTTGTAAATTACAGTTTTGACATAAAATACAAAATATCTTGTAAAACATTAGATAGGTTTAGATACTCAAAAACTCGCTATGATAGGGAGCTAGTAATTAATTTTTATATTTTATGTGTCTTTTATTGTTTTTGACATAACAAACATATTTCTCAGCACTTTCATTTATTTTGTACAGGCAAAGCAGCAACCACAGCAATAAGACTTGTTTATCTACTATATTATTACACAAATATTTTATTTTTTCGTTAAGATTTTCTTTTTATTGTTACCAAAGACTAATTAATATCTTTATTAAGATTATGTAGTTTTTATTTTTACTGAAGAAAAATTAATATTTTTATTTTGAAACGGTTATTTCTTTAAAAAATATGTGATTTAGCATATAAAGATACTTTTATATTTTATATATATTGTTTCTTGTACAATATTGCACATATATATAAATAATAAATAAATAAAAATTATAAACTTGAACTAAAATTTCTTTATTCTAAATCAGCAGAACGGAATTTAATATTTGCAACGTCCATGGAAGATCAACAGAATGTGTATTTATTCAAACGTGTATTTATTAAAAAATATTGATTAGACACAATTATAATTGTATTTAATGGACGTTACAAATATTGACTTTCGTAATGTTTTTAAAATAACATTATTGCGATGTTTTAATTATATAAAATGTAACGTTCCAGATTTGCCACATGAACGTTACGGCAACAATGTTACATTTGAAACGTTTCTCGGACGCCGCATCTAGGTTCCTTAAACGTTTCAGGAACGTCGCAAATGTAACATCCCATATGTAATGTAAATAATGTAGGACATTTTGGGTTACCGACATGTTTGGTAGATGTTTCTGAGATATACCGGCAAACATTACACTGCCACAATGTGACATTGTTGTAACATTTCTGAAACGTAATTTTGTTTAGTGGGTATGTAGTAAGTTATAAAAAAGATAATGCACAATATTAACAGTCAGGAAATATAAGCTGTGATATCGCAATGATGATGAAATATTTTTATGTAAAGAGATAAGTCTATATATAAATCTTAAAACGGTATGTTTGTCTGCGCGGAATAGTTCGCCGGAATCAGGAGTTCGGTCAGTTGGGGGCACGTGAAAAGAATGCGCTGTTTTGTGTAATAAGAAATAACGAGGTTTATTATTTAAGTCGAAGTTAGATATGTACAGCCGTGTGAATACGGAGAGTATAAATGTGGTGTTCGAATGTGTGTTACAAAATTATATTAGTTACGACGGCGTAAGGCGGCGTGTAACGGTGGTCGTACGGCGACGCGGAAACGTCGGCGCAAGCGCGGGTGTCGTGGTTTGCAAGCGCGTGGATCGATACGTGCGAGTGGTGTCAATTATCGATCGAACTGATCGATAGTTCGGGCGCGTGCGCGGTGACTCGATGGTTGCTCGAATCGATTAGTCGCGATTGCCTGCCGAATGTAAGGACCCGATTTGAAGGGATAAAGACGGGAGCGAGGACACGCGTATTGCCCGCGTCCTGCAGTGATCAGAAGTCTGAAGCGGAGCCGAGTATTCTCGGCGATATACGAGTATGCTCGTATGCGAGGATCGAGGCCGAGTACTCTCGGTGCCGTGCGAGTATGTTCGCACTGGGGAACGGAGGACGGTTCCTGGGGCCGAGTACGCTTGGTCGGAATACGAGTATCCTCGTATCGAGGGAACGGTTTCTAGAGCCGAGTATGCTCGGCGGGACACGGGTATTCCCGTATCGTGTGGAAGCGGTTCCTGGAACCGAGTATGCTCGGTCAGTGCACGAGTATGCTCGTGCTCGTGGGGCTGCTGGGCATAGGCTCCGAATATTCTCGGTGGATTGCGAGTGCTTTCGCAATAGGATGTTTGCTGGTGAGCAGCGAACAGGATCTGGTGAAAAGGCGTACAGCCGGGCCTCTTTTATACCCGGCTGTCGCCCGACTGGCTTAGAACTTAGGATCAGAGCTGCCAGTTTTCCCCGGAGAGCTCTACACGCACACAACCGAGACCCGCTGACGTCACGTGTCCGTGTGCGCTCGGCTGTCGACGGTAGAAGTGGGCGGACCTATGTCATGTATCTCTTTCCCACCAAGCCTAGCATAAAAACCGGTTTTGACGCTCGCACCGTTTCTTCTGCCAAGCGTTGGCAGCGAAAATGCTTTCCCGAATGCTTTCGCTCCACGCGACTAAGTCGACTAGCGGCGTGTTGCTTTCGCTCGACACGATATTTTTTCTGAGATTTACAGTCTTTTATGAAACATATATCATTCATATTAATAAAATATTTTAACATTATGTATTTGCAGAATATGATTTTTCACGTTAATGTATAAAATAAGAATAAAGTAATAAAAATTATATATTGCAATACATAAACAAAACAAGTAACATTTAATATATTATTAATTTATTTATATGTTCCAATTTTACACATTAACGTGAAAAATCACATTATAAATGCATAATATCTTTTGTAAATAGCAAGATACATTGAGAAGTAAAGGAAAGAATTGATTGAAAATAAAAGAAACATGTTTTTACTTAAAAAATATTTATGACTATCTTATTTAACACAAAAGTAATCTGGACAAAGCATACCAATGTGATTATACATCGGATAGTTTAGTATTTTAACTTTATTTTAACCATTTTAATATAGTGGTCTTCCGCACCACCCAAGAGGTTCCACTAATGGTGTGTTAGATTTTTTCAAGTGGATCTTCGCCAGGAGTCCTATTGTACCACTTTTCATTTTTCTTTATACATTACCTTTATATAGATATGGTGTCGTTTGCAGACAAGATACTTATCATACACTTGTCGGTCATAAATATGGTGTCATTTACAGACAAGATACTTGTTACATATCGTTTAAAAGTGTGTCATTTGCAGACAAAATACTTGTTACATTCCTGTCGTTTATAAATGTGGTGTCATTTTCAGACAAAATACTTATCATACACTTGTCGATCATAAATGTGGTGTCATTTGCAGACAAGATACTTGTTACATTCCTGTCGTTTATAAATGTGGTGTCATTTGCAGACAAGATACTTGTTACATTCCTGTCGTTTATAAATGTGGTGTCATTTGCAGACAAGATACTTGTTATACCACTGTAATAAAAGTAGCACACAATTACTTTTCTTGTATCATATAAAAAATATTATTAAATTTATTTTAAATATTATTATTGCGTATTAGATGTCGAGGGATTAACTATATCATTAATATCTGCAGGATATAGATTAAGAAGACTTTTCTGTTTCTTAGGACAATGTGTATATAAGTTGTCTGTCGACATGAGAGATAAGTGCTTTTCATTAATCTCCATGTCTAAAACAGTTTCTTTTCTAGCTTTTAAAGCTAATTTCAAAACGCAAGTGGCATTTACAGAGACGGACGAAAGGCTATTTCGTTTTTTCGTTTTTAAGTCTGATAAAATTGAAAACATTCTTTCTGGGTCGGCATTAGAATTTGGAAGTGATCTAACAGCATTCATAAGAGATTTGAGTTTGGGATATCTATCAGTATTTCTGGAGTTTTTACTTTGTAAAATCTGTTTCCACATGTCATCAAAATTTAATTCTTTTAAATTTGTTTTTTCTGTTATTGTAAAATCTAGATGTACAATAAGCCATTCTTTCTTTTAATCGTTTTCGTCAAAACCTTCGAGAGTTTGAGCGATAAAAGAAACATCATTGAATGATGTTTCTCTGTCAAAGTCAAATAAAACAATATCTGCATCAAAAACTTTTAATTTTGACAAAAATTTGTCATTAATTGGTAATCTTTTACTAATTTCCTCGGCAGCTGTTACGTAAAATTGCAAACAATTTTCTCGGACATTCGCAACTAGGTCTGCATGTCCGTTTTTTGTCAATTCGTCTAGGTATTCTTCACATTCTAATCCTAAATTTATTTCGCTTAAAGATTTTTGATTATTTTTTTCAGAAAATTGGATATTATTGCATACGTTTTTTAAGCACTCGGATTTTAAAAAGTGTTTACAGACTGTAGTCAAAAACTCTACTGCTTTTGGTTGTAATAAATGGATTCTTGTTTCCACTGCTTGAAAGAATGCATTAAATAAATTAAAGAAATATAAAATGTTTCAAAAATAAGAAATATGCTTTGATATCTTTTGCATTATGGTTAATAAATGTTCTCCAGATATTGTTTTTCATCTACAACTCTATCGATCAAAAAATGTTTAATAGCACCTCAAGACTCAAGAAGTCTTTCCACACACGTATGGTGAGAAAGCCAGCGTGTATCAGCCAATCTTAAAATTTTGCGGTTTGTTTCCTGAAAATATTCCGTAAATTCTTGAAAAATAGCTAAACGCTTGGAACTACCGTTAATGTAACTTGCGATTTTTTTTTAAAATTCCTCGCAATATTCGGGTATTTTTGAACATGCATTATGCGCAATTAATGCAGCGGAATGGCACGGACATGGAAATGTTAATAAATTTTTACAAATTTTTGCTAGCTTTGTTTTAAATGATGAATTTTTTCCTATCATGACAGATGCATTGTTGCATGACAAGGCAATAATATTTAAAAATGGAATGTTAAGACTATACATTTCTGATTTAAATGCATTAAATAATTTTTCTGCGCTACTATTTTTTGCATTAATATTAATTAATTTTATTAACTGTGAGCGAATGTCTAATTTTTCTGGATCAACATACCGCACAAGAAACGTCATCCATTTTTCATTACAAATATCAGACGTTTCGTCAATAAAAATAGAAAATCTAGTATTTTGAATTATGTTTACCACACGGTTCGTTTCAACCGGACACAACACATTTGAAATTATACTTTTACATTTTGTTCGACCCATAGTCATACTTTTTAATATGTTATAATCTTTTCCTATTTGATGAAAAAAACTAAGAATATCTGTTGCCGTTTGATGCGAAATATTTTTATCAGCGATCAATGCGGCAAATCGAATTTCTGCTGATTTTTTTCACTCTTCAAATGTTAAAAGTGATTCATGATTTGTCACGTTGTTAGTTTCATTCGTTTTTTTGGTTTCTGTATTATTTTTTTCAGATATCCTCCTGTGCGCTTTGGATTCTGAGTGATCATATATGTGCGATAAGTCACCAATCATAGTTTTTTTTACAAAACAAGCAAAAAAATGAATTTTCATTATGTGACACTCGCATAGCTGTGGTTTAAATTGCTCAATATCTAACCATTGTTGTCGAAATGAATTTTTTTTTACGTTTTTTTGTATTTGAACTTACATCGTTATTATTGAATAATGACGTATTTTTTATATGACATGCAGAATTCGCATGACTTGAAACACGAGTATTGCATGAAAAATCTTTATTGCACATTGTAACGGTTCGCCTTTCTCAACGCCGCGGGTCTGCTCGCCGGAGTCAGGATTCGAGAGAAGGAGGGAAGCTTGATCGATCACTCCATGAGATATATTAAAGCTTCGTTTATTCAATCAATTGTGGTGCGGAATACAAAGCGCGCTTCTGCGCGGACGTTCTCACTTAAGGTCTATGGCGTTCACTTAAACTAACGTTAACTACACTCTATATAATACAACCGCGTACCGGAAGAACCCTGGTTTTAGGAGAGGGAGCACCCGTCTCCTTTAGGACGGCCTAGCGCGCCGCGAGCCGGGAGAACCCTGGCTTCAGGGCGGGAGCACCCGGCCCTGTCGGTGGGAAAATCGGAGAGACCGAACGCCGGGAGAAACCCTGGCAGCAGAGCGGGAGAACCCGGCCCTGTCGGTGGGAAAATCGGAGAGACCGAACGCCGGGAGAAACCCGGGCAGCAGAGCGGGAGAACCCGGCCCTGTCGGCGGAAAATCGGAGAGACCGAACGCCGGGAGAAACCCTGGCAGCAGAGCGGGAGAACCCGGCCCTGTCGGCGGAAAATCGGAGAGATCGAACGCCGGGAGAAACCCTGGCAGCAGAGCGGGAGAACCTGGCCCTGTCGGCGGAAAATTGGAGAAACCGAACGCCGGGAGAAACCCTGGCAGCAGAGCGGGAGAACCCGGCCCTGTCGGCGGAAAGTCGGAGCAGGTATATCTCGGGAGCACACCCAGAGATGTGATCTGGTCGGATACCGGATCGGGACAGGTGTCGTTATGGCCGAGCCGGCTTATATACCCGGCTCGGGCCTCCCACCCGCGAGTATCGGTCGCGCAGTGGGAGCGGTCCCCACGCTGGGGCGTCGCATGGGCGCGAACGCTCGTGGGCGTCATAGGCGTCGAGCCTACGTCTGGTCGGTCGCTAGGGACGATGAGTGGTAGGCGCATCGTCACAACATAATACAATGAAAAAGACTATCATGATTGGATACTTTACGTATCCAAGATGTGTATTTATTATCACTAAACCAAGCTTCTAAAAAGCTTCTCTTTGGTTTTTTTCTTAGTTCACACATTTTTATGTATAAATAAAACAAAAAATAAAAACGAAAAATATATAATATATAAAAAAAATATATATATATAAATAAAAAAATATTTAAATATACTAAAATAAACTAAATATACTAAAATAAACTAAAATATAATAAAATATGTATTATTAAATATATGTTATTAAAACTGTGTTAAATCATTTTTTTCGAAAATTGAGTTATTCTTATTACAAGACTCTACTCTCCAATTTTTACCCAATGGCAAATGTTTTAAATAAATATTTTCATTTTAATAGATATGTGAATTAATAAGATTAAATCACATTCGCCGGTAAAGTGTTGATATATATATATATATATATATATTATACACATGCATATAAATAGTATATAAATAGATGTAAATGTAAAAATTTTATAACCTCAAACTGCTTTTCTTTTTAAACATCAAATTTTTCCGAGGCACGTGTATAATAAACATGTTGGCACATATTAATGATATAATATTACATGGCAACAAGCTTAACCAGTCGCTAAGTCGTATTCATTACTTTCTCGTTTAATTAATTAATTAATTACTCGTCTAAAATAAGTCGTTTTCACGAAACTATATCACTGACGTGGTTTGCACAATGGTCTACGTTACATACTGAAGTGAGTTTTGGAGAAGTGGGGGTGGGTTTTTTCCCCTGTGGTAAGGATTAAGGAGACAACTGGGGAGGCAATTGGGGAGAGAGATTAAATTCTTATGTGACAGTAGTCAGCCATTGCAGTATACAGGGTGTATAAAAATGGTGGAAACTCCAGAATATCTCAAAAAATATAACTTTTGTAAAAAAATATTTCAGATAAAAGTTGTAGGGTTTAAAAAGATCTATTTACTGATCTTATCAGTTTGATCTTAGGTTAAGGCGTTTCAGAGATTTAAAGATCATCTTCACTTTTTCAAATGGAACCACTGTAATTTTTTTATATAAATCGATTTCTCGCAATATTTGGCGTAAAAAGTTATAGAGGTAAGATGGCCAAAAATTGAATAGTTCACGAGATATTTTATACTTTAATTTGACATAATTTTATATAGACTATGAAATATCTCGTTAAATATTCATTTTTCAATTACCCTGATAGCCACCTGTCTGTGTTGTTACTGCCACGTTGCTGAAAACAAAGGGCATTAGTTTTCAGCAAATTTAGAACAAGGTGTGTGAGTCATTTGCCTCTGGTATGATATCACATGAATTCAGCATGTGTTGCTGTCAAGTTGCTATGTGTTTGCTGTCAATGGTTTATCGCTGTACATAAAGAGCAAAATGACAGCAAGTTGCCAACAACACATGCCGAGTCATAAATTTCAGCAAAAATTCAACAGCGTGTCGAAAACGGTTAAATATATTTTTTGCATCCTTACTCTTTTCAAACATATAAAATAATAAGTAAATAAATCCTCCCATACAGCACACAAAGATTGCATACACATTGCATCAATCTTTCATCGCAATGTTGCAATATTGCAAATTTACTGCAAAATATTGTTGCATCATTGCTGTGGGATTGCAGCAACGTTAAAATATCCGCCTTTAGGAAGATTGTAACGAAATGTTACAGTAATATTGCAATGTAATGAATTTGCAATAATGCATTGTTATTGCAATCTTAGAATAATGTTGTATATATTTTTATTTATTCGGGTATTTTATCTGTCCGATTTTTGAACAATCAGTTCAATATCTGAATTTCCTGTGTTAGGGTCGTATTAGAAAAATTTAACTGCTAAAAATAGTTACTAAGGTCTTTGATCTTACTAGCCACTCTTTGGAAGTTTTATATCATCATGACTAAAACTTAAATACGAGATAGATTTTCCAACGCGCGTCGCATATCAGTAAACGAACCAACTACCCAGAGAGAAATACAGGTCGAAGAAACGTCTAAGAGACATCGTCTATAAACATCTATTAGATGTCTATTAGACGTTTCTTCGACCTGTATTTCTCCCTGAGTAGCGATTACCGAATATTGCTCTTGTAATGTTTTTGCAATGTTGCTGTCACATTCTCATATAATATTACAATTTAATGTTCCATAAATCTCTCAACAATATTACATTGCAATTTGTAAGATTGTAACATTGCTGCAATGTAATGCAATGTTTTGAGCTGTATGGGCTTCTTTTTGTTATCACCAGAAAGAAGAATTTACTTATTTATTATTTTACATATCTATTATATACAGGGTGTCCCATTATAAAACATCCACGCAAATTACTCCGAAGATAAGGGTGATAGCAAAAAATGACCTTAACAAACGTTGTAGGATTAAAAGGGGGCCAACTGAGGGTGACCTTGACTTTGACCTCGCAGTTGATTTTTAAGGTTATTTGAAGATCAGAATAATTTTTTTAAATGAAAACCCATATTTTTGATTCCAAAATCTAATAGCTGGTGTCAAGAGCTTTTCAAAACACTGTAATGAAGTTATTTTTCATTAAGTACTTTTTGAGTTATGAGGCTTGTAAATTACAGTATTTTGACATAAAATACAAAATATCTTGTAAAACATTCAATTTTTGGGAATCTTACCTTAATATTTTTATGCATAAAATAATGAGACGAATCAATTGGTATAAAGAAAACACATAGTTGCTTTCAAGAAAAAATATGTAGTTTGCAACATGCAACTGCATATTTTTTCTTGAAAGCAACTATGTGTTTTCTTTATACCAATTGATTCGTCTCATTATTTTATGCATAAAAATATTAAGGTAAGATTCCCAAAAATTGAATGTTTTACAAGATATTTTGTATTTTATGTCAAAATACTGTAATTTACAAGCCTCATAACTCAAAAAGTACTTAATAAAAAATAACTTCATTATGGTGTTTTGAAAAGCTCTTGACACCAGCTATTAGATTTTGAAATCAAAAATAGGGGTTTCTACTTAAAAAAATTACTCTCACCTTCAAATAACCTTGAAAATCAACTGCGAGGTCAAAGTCAAGGTCACCCTCAGTTGGCCCCCTTTTAATCCTACAACGTTTGTTAAGGTCATTTTTTGCTATCACCCTTATCTTCGGAGTAATTTGCTTGGATGTTTTATAATGGGACACCCTGTATATATACAGGGTGTCCCATTTAACTTAAGACAACTAAATATTTCGAAAAATAAGCATTGTACGAAAAAATGTCCCAAATAAACTTTTAATATTATCAAGGAGGACGTCTGCCTGTGTAAAAATTAACCTGCACCCACCGCCCCTTGAGGGTGGGGCGGGTGGCAACTTTGAAATTTCAAATGGGAACCCCTATTTTTTATTGCAGATTTGGATTCCTTGGAAAAAAATACGTAAGTTTTGTCCGAGCCATTTTTTCGAATCGTGATAGATGGCGCTGTAATCAGTGAAAATTAGTTTTTGCCATTTTCTCTCACCATCGGGGTGCTTTATTTCGGTGAGTCCTCTCGCCTCTCACTATTCAATTACAATAAATGCTCGAAATGACCTTCCATTTCGATGCATTTATTAACTTGAGCTTGGAATGCTTGTACACATGTAGAAAGTGTATCTAGCGTTATTTATGCGCAAGCATATCTAATACGTTCCACCATGTTTTCTCGAGTATTTGGTACTTCTGTATACACTTTTTCTTTAAGGTAACATAAAATTATTTCAACTTTCAAAATTATTTCAACTTTCTCCTCTAAAGATAAATAATCCATTATTTATTTGCTGAAATAAAGAACGCGTCCGTAATAATACAAGTAGCTAGCGTACCAAAACTATGAGGCATCTATATATGTAGTAAATTTCTAAAATACTGAAAATACTGAAAAGGAGAAACAAAATAAATGAAAGAAATTAAGTCAGAACAATTCTTCAATAACTGGATTCTTTAAATTTCAAGTCAAGTAAATTTCAGTAATATGTACGCTAGCTACTTGTTTTTTTACGGACGCGTTCTTTATTTCAGCAAATAAATAATAGATTATTTATCTTTAGAGGAGAAAGTTGAAATAATTTTGAAAGTTGAAATAATTTTATGTTACCTTGAAGAAAAAGTGTATACGGAAGTACCAAATACTCGAGAAAACATGGTGGAACGTATTAGATATGCTTGCGCACAAATAACGCCAGATACACTTTCTACATGTGTACAAGCATTCCAAGCTCGAGTTAATAAATGAATCGAAATGGAAGGTCATTTCGAGCATTTATTGTAATTGAATAGTGAGAGGCGAAGGGACTCACCGAAATAAAGCACCCCGATGATGAGAGAAAATGGCAAAAACTAATTTTCACTGATTACAGCGCTATCTATCACGATTCGAAAAAAATGTCTCGGACAAAACTTACGTATTTTTTTCCAAGAAATCCGAATCTGCAATAAAAATGGGGGTTCCCATTTGAAATTTCAAAGTGTCCACCCGCTCCATCCCCAAGGGGCGGTGGGGGCGGGTTAATTTTTACACAGGCAGACGTCCCCCTTGATAATATTAAAAGTTTATTTGGGACATTTTTTCGTACAATGCTTATTTTTCGAAATATTTAGTTGTCTCAAGTTAAATGGGACAGCCTGTATATACCTTGCCGCAAATATTTATAGGTAAAGCTGTGTTAATTTGCCACAAGTATCGTCGATGTATCACCTATTTATTTATTAAATTGCACGCACTCGCGCAAACACACATACACACATACACAAAGATAGGTCATTTTCGACATTTTATATTGGTTACAAGACACAATTAACATATTTAAACAGTTTTTAACAAATTAATATATTTAAATAGTTTTTAACAAATATACGACAAAAGCACAGACATCATTATCTTTTTCTATCACCGTCATGTTGCTCTTATGTTGTCGAAAATGAATGACAAAGCAAAATGTTTTCCATGAATAAAAGTCATTTTGTTGGTAACAAAATGAGCAACAGTTGCTCTCCGTTTGCTCTGAATCTGCTGACACGAAATGTTTCAAATTTGCTCCCGTGGTGTTGAATACGTATGACTATGCATTACGTTTTTAACAAATATTCAGCAACTAGTTGAAAATTCATGCTCAGCATTAAGTTGCATGATTTTGCAAAACATGCTTGGCTATCAGGGTATCTTACCTCAACACTTTTATGCACAAAATAATGAGAGGAATCAATTAGTGTAGAAAAAACACATAGTTGTCTTGAAGAAAAAATATAATATGATATAATTTTAGCTACATGTTTTTTCTTTGAGACAACTATGTGTTTTTTCTACACTAATTGATTTTTCTCATTGTTTTGTGCATAAAAATGTGCATAAAAATGTTGAGGTAAGATAATTGAAAAATAAATATTTAACAAGATATTTCATAGTTTATGTAAAATTATGTCAAATTAAAGTATAAAATATTTCGTGAATTATTCCCACCTTTTTTATACATTTTGTATACTATATTCTATCAGATCTTTCATATTTTAATGGTATACTTCAATCACAGATAATAATTATTGATTGCCCACACAATTATTGTGTCGGTGTGCTAAATGCGCCCAACTAAAATAATCACTTACAGAAAGCGCTCTGTACATACATATATGCATACATACATACATACATACACAGTTCTTGTGTACCTGGCCAATGTTTATAAACGTACAGACTAGTTGCTTCTTCCTTTCCGTGAGCACATACATGTTAGTTTCAAGAACACGCTGCTTAGAAGAATATCTCGAAACATAAATCGTAAGTAATAAATTAAATTATTATGCTCTTGAATCATATTATATTTGTAAATTATTATTCATAAATTGAATAAAATTTTTCAATTTTTAAATATAATAATATGAAAAATAGCACAAGAGCTATGACTAGAATTATGTGTTAATGTTTCTTATATTTACAAAATTGTCTTTAAGGATATAAACGTTTCAATCGATTATTCGTCCAATATACATTACATTAAAAGAATCAATAATTTTAACATTGGAAATACATAAAATCAAAAGTTTTAATTGTAAAACATTCAATGTCCATTTTTTTTAGAAGCTATGTCACTTGAGAAACTTTAAACATAAAAATAGAGCAAAATTAACAGTTATTAGAATAATGTTACATTATACAAAGGTTCTCAGTTATCTGTACTTGTTGACATCGCGAGTAATGAAAATCTTTTGTGGTTAAAATTTTAAATTTAATGTATTTTAAATATTAAACTGATTCTTTTATTGTAACATATATTGAGGATAATCGACCGAAGCGTTTATAAGAAATTGTCTTAAAAGACAATTTTGTTAATATAAGAAAAATTGACACATTATTAAATCGTAGCTTGTAACTCTTATACCGTTTTTTATTTTATTGAATTTATCTGTTATTGAATTTAGCAAATAGTTAGAAAATATTTAATCATTAGTTTCTTTCTTCTCTCTTATATATATAATTTAATAAATATGTATTAATTTTTGCAGAGGAAAATATAATGGACGTGGGAAATTTGTCCCTAGAAGACACGAGAAATGTGCAGCAAATGATGCAACTCATGTTGCATCAACAAGAAATTAAAAAAATGCAACAACAGCTAAATTTAATAGCAGAAAAATTAAAAGAAAAAGAAGTGGAGAGAGAACCAAGAGACGAGCAGCAGCAACAGCAGCAGCAACAGCAGCAGCAGTCGGAACAAGCCGGCGATAATGGTACATTATTTATTAATTTAAATACAATATCAGAGAATTTTCCATATCAGGAATAGGGTAGTGTAATAATATCTTATTAATATATATGAAAGAGGCTAATGGAGCCACCGCTGGTTGTTAGTGCGAATTTTTTTCTCTTATATTTTTTCTCTCGTTTTCCTTCCTTTCAAATAACTTCCTTACTTTAATCATACATTCCGATTCTTGAATAATAAGATCGATGTATGCAATTCTCGTACACTTTAGTGTCTCGAATC
This sequence comes from Linepithema humile, assembly GCF_040581485.1. Taxonomy (NCBI): domain Eukaryota; kingdom Metazoa; phylum Arthropoda; class Insecta; order Hymenoptera; family Formicidae; genus Linepithema; species Linepithema humile. Next base: position 17,087,047 of record NC_090130.1, on the reverse strand, counting down.
TGAGATTAGTATACATTTTAATGTCTCAATGCAGACGAATCAAGTTTCTATACAAAACATAAAAAATTTCGCACTAACAACCAACGGTGGCTCCATTAGCCTCTTTCATATATATTGATATTTATTTATTTTTTTGTAACTAAATGATTTATTCATATGCATAATTGTTTTAAATTATTAATCTATAAATGTGTTTATTTTTAGAAAAAAAAAGAAGAGGTGGTTGGTCGCGTGCACGGTGGTACGCTCGGCGAAACTTGCAATGTGACAATCATGTTAGACCAAGTCCTTCTGGAATAACAAAAAGAAGAGGAGGCCAAAACAACAGAGGTGGCCGCGGGAACAGAAGTCGGGGAAGAGGTACTACAAGAGGTCATACAATAATAAAAGACTATTATTTATCATAAATTAATAAATTTTATAAATTTTATTTTATTTTATTTTATTATTTTTTTATTGACTAACTTTTCTTTAACTTGTTGATCTCGAATATTAAATGATTTTAATTAATTTTATTATTTTATTTTATTTTAATTAACTTTTTTTATAAAATTTTTGACAAATTTTTAATTTTTAATTTTTTTTTTTAATTTTTTATTTGTAAAACCGACGAGCTTTTATTTGTAAAACCGACGAGCTAACATTGATTATATCAATGATAAAACTAACTTTTTTTATTAATTTTACAACAAATCTTGCGTCTAAATTATATTTGTTTTAACTCAGATCTTAATGTAAATCAGCGTGCGTTTTCATATGTATTTTATTTATTTCACACTAAGGATAGCCTGATGACAGGCTATGAAATGTCTGTTTATACTAATGTTATTATAACTCAATACAAGTTCGTTCGCACTAAAATCTAGCGTTTTGATTCCTATTGCTCCTTTCCTTTTATAATTTTATTATTTGTTGACCCTTATCATTTTTAATTAAGATAAATAAAATTTCATTAATATGTCTACAAAGGACACCACACTTATAAACGACAGGCATGTAACAAGTATTTTGTCTGCAAATGACACACTTGTAAACGATATGTAACAAGTATCTTGTCTACAAATGACACCACATTTATGACCGACAAGTGTATGATAAGTATCTTGTCTGCAAACGCCTGCTGACACCATATCTATATAAAGATAATGTATAAAGAAAAATGAAAAGTGATACAATAGGGTTCCTGGCGAAGATCCACCTCTTGGGTGGTGCGGAAGACCACTATATTAAAATGGTTAAAATAAAGTTAAAATACTAAACTATCCGATGTATAATCACATTGGTATGCTTTGTCCAGATTACTTTTGTGTTAAATAAGATAGTCATAAATATTTTTTAAGTAAAAACATGTTTCTTTTATTTTCAATCAATTCTTTCCTTTACTTCTCAATGTATCTTGCTATTTACAAAAGATATTATGCATTTATAATGTGATTTTTCACGTTAATGTGTAAAATTGGAACATATAAATAAATTAATAATATATTAAATGTTACTTGTTTTGTTTATATATTGCAATATATAATTTTTATTACTTTATTCTTATTTTATACATTAACGTGAAAAATCATATTCTGCAAATACATAATGTTAAAATATTTTATTAATATGAATATGATATATGTTTCATAAAAGACTGTAAATCTCAGAAAAAATATCGCGTCGAGCGAAAGCAACACGCCGCTAATCGACTTAGTCGCGTGGAGCGAAAGCATTCGGGAAAGCATTTTCGCTGCCAACGCTTGGCAGAAGAAACGGTGCGAGCGTCAAAACCGGTTTTTATGCTAGGCTTGGTGGGAAAGAGATACAAGACATAGGTCCGCCCACTTCTACCGTCGACAGCCGAGCGCACACAGACACGTGACGTCAGCGGATCTCGGTTGTGTGCGTGTGGAGCTCTCCGGGGAAAACTGGCAGCTCTGCCGGGGATGTGTCGCTGCACCATCAGGGTGGCCTCCCGGAATCGGTGGATCGCAACGTGCAGGACGGTGATCCGGTCCGTCAGGGTCCTCAACAAATGCTCGATTGCGTAAATCTTGTTCACATATAACTGCGCCATTTTTCAAACTCTCCTGAGACTTACTCGCAAAACTGTCACACACAGATTCTCTCGAACTGCAGGAGACTTGTGACCGTCCCAGCCTTCGACGCTATTTTATAGTACATTTCTTAGATGTGTTGCAAATCTATGTGACCGCTCTACGGGGGTTATCTTTTCAAACATACTCCAAATTTATAATTGTGAAACATAATTCTTCTCCCGAGTAACCGAATATCGGTCGATAGATGTTTGATAGATCTAGTATAAACTACTGCAGGATAAACAAATCTCATAAGAGATATCATAGCGACTCCATATAATGAATTTGACACCCGTGAATATTTCTGTCACGAGGCTGTTTTACTCTTATTCATAAACCGAGTAACCGTATATCGATCGATAGGTGTTTGATAGATCTAGTATAAACTACTGCGGGATAAACAAACCACCACTTGTACAATTTGCAAACATTCTGCACAGCGCAATGTCTCGTGTGATATCCACAACGCAAGGTTCCGATTACATCCAAGTTCGTCAGGCGTGCGATATCTTCGTAATCCACATCGATCGTTTCGATCTCGAAATCATCGTCATCCAAAATTTCACACAGCCACTTTTTCTTCTCGAGTCCTTTCACGTATATCAGAGACGGTTCCGTACCAATGGCATTGTTGATAAGACTTTTCATCTGACTGTACGAGACGTGTCCATCTTCCCATCGGAAGCCGTGGTGGTGTATCCGTAACCAACACACCAGCGATTTTTCCGATTTTGTCAACAAATACCACGGTACGTGTTCACGAAATACGTAATGAGATAACGTTTCGCCATCTCGAAGTACCGCTACCTCTTTCACAATAAAAATGTTGTTGAACGCGTAACCTTGCAGATCGACGAAAATTGGTACATTCGACATCGTCGTCGATCGTCGGAAAACTGACATGTCCGCGTACACATCTCCAATTTATAAAATATCATACGAGTCTGCGCACAATGTTGTTCAGTGGATTATATTCAACCATTCGATCGTGTATAATGAGACAATAGGCGGTGGTGTTGGCCGGTATATTTTCTTTACAATCAAATTCTATTCGCACGTCAACGGTGGCGCTCTTGACAGAGTCGTTTTGTCGCGAACAATCTATGACTACGAACGGACCGGCTTTCAAAAAATCATCTATGTCCAAATACGTATTATCGAATCCGTAATAAGCTTTGCGGAAACGCGCATACATCAGTACAGTATAGCGTATCGATTTCTGTCGAAATCCAAGTTTATGTCGTCGTACGGATAAAAATCTGAATTCAGATGCAGTCTCACATTGGTGAGTTTACAAGCGTCAAATTCCGCAGCGTTTTCAGACAGTACATTTTTTCGACCGGTTTGGAGAGCAAAGATTACGTATCTCGGTTTTTCCAATTGCGTCGCGGCTTTGACCGCCCAGGAATGCTTCGTTGTATTCTGCAGCAGAGAAAATTTGTACAGATCCTACGAACGGAAGAACACGCTTAAATATCTTCCACTTTCCAAAGTTCGAAGAAGAGACAGCTTGTTGACTTCGCTCAGAAATACGTGCGGCATTCGCCACTGCATCTTGAGTAGTTCAATCGTTGGATTCGTACCGACTCGTCCAACGAGACAATTGTTATCGTTGCGCGATCGTTTCAATACAAGTTCGTGACGAACGTTGATTACAATCCGTTTATAGTCCTCGCAGAATCCCAAAAGAGTATTGAGCGGAACGCAAAAATTAAAGTTTCCATCGATCAACGGATATCCATTCGGATTCCACGATGCATGCTTCAACATCTTGCTCTTCTCCGTCGTCAGCGATATATAATTTTTGATCGTGCTCGTTATTCCAACGTTTCTGTTACGATCGATTTCAACTCCGTCGAGCTCGTATCGCATTTCATCAAACATGAACGCGACACAATTATTTCCTATTATACACACGTTATCTCTATTCTCATCGGCAGGAGTAACAAGTTTTCCTTCAATGTAGAGAAAACTCTCACACGGCAACGTGTATAAATCCTGTTGTTGTATAGGTATTCGTATCTCGTCGCTGTGTCCCAACGTTGTGTTAGCGTACGGATTGTACGTGTGCATCTCATATTTTACGATACGCTCGTCGTTGACGGGCTCGTCAGCGATGTCGAGTATATCCATCTTTTTAAACGTTTCTTACAACAAATTCCAATGATTGTAAAAAGTTTACGTTCGTCGTACTGAGCCTCTTGATTGGCGATTTTTTCTCAATTTTCGTTGTTTTCTCAATCACTCGCTGCTCGTTCAACACGAGCATTTCCTCGCACCACGTCGTCGCAAGTGCAGTCTGATGGTAATTTCCTCTCCGCGAAAGTCAATCAATCGTCCTTCTTGATCCACCACGCGCAAAGTGATATCAGTAACGCTCCTTGCGATGACCAGAAGGTAAATGATTTGCGCCAGTGTTTCCGAGACTTTATATCCCGGAGGCATGTTCGGTGAAAATTCGTGTATCGTGTACACCGACTTGTCGTTGGCGTACGCACCCGCGGTAATGCTGCATTCCACTCTTATAATGTTTACGTTGACAATGTTTACCGAGGAGTCTGATTCGTGCCACTTTTTCGGTTCCAGTATACGACCCGAAAATCCAAACAATGGTCCGATGGTATTCGGTTTGGCAAAATTTATCCGGAAAGCGCACATAATTTTATTCTTCATGGTATTAACGTTGAGATGAATTGACAATGGATAATCTTGCTCTTCACTTTTTCTTCGTTTTTGCAGTATCGCGCGATTCAGATAAGAAGCAATGGCGTCCAATTCGTACGATCTTTCGGGAATTGTAATTTCTTCGTCATTGTCATCGAAATAAAATTTATTGTTCGCTACTGTCACGTTCGGAATCGCGTTGTAGGTCTCCATCGTGGTTAGGCCGAGCTCGTAGTTCCCATCGCTCAAGTCTATCGGTGGAAAATAATCCACCGTGAGAACGCTGCTTTTACCGCTTAGAGTGAGCGTCAGCAACATTGTCGAGATTCTATCGATGACTGATGTTGATCGATGGCGGATCGATTCTTAAATGTTGGAGGAACAGGAGGCACAATTGTGCGCAGATCGTTTGATCGTACGTCTGGTAGGCTGTGCGATTGTACGTTATCGTTGTATCAGTGCCTCCGAGGTAGCGTGTAATCTCTTTCGGCGGTTGCAAATTGCCAAAGCTGTCAAAGTATACGACGCGATCGCCTCTCTTGGCGTACGCCACCCAATGCTTGCCCGATCCGTCGACATCGTCCAAATTCACGATATTGCTCTCATTTTTATGTATCTTGTCGGATAAAGCGTTACGCGTGTAGACACGGAAATATGGTATTCGCATACGCCTCGCCAATGCAAACAATTGTAGATTGGTGGTAGCATCCGCGGGCATCTCTATCGTTTTTTCAACGTTTTTTTTTTTTTTCAATCCTTTGCCCCGCTTGTACGGAGCGAGATAAATCCCCCGTCCTTCCATAGCTTTATTGTGACGTTTCATCTCTTCGAGTTGTCGTCGCGCAGCCCTAGAGTCATTCACCACCTTTGCAACACCCGCCGCTCCACCGGCAAGCGAACCGATGACTCCCAAGAGCGGTAACAACGGTAACATACCACCGCGTTTCGCCGCCGGAAGTGTTCTCCTCTTGGTCTTTTCTTTCTCTTTGTCATACCCATCCCCAATTTCGTCTTTGCTTTCATAGCAGCCCATACGGCGGTAACAGCGGCCCTCTCACCGAGAGTCGCGTTCGCAGCGGTGATCCGTTTCCGCGCTTTATCGGCAAGAACGCGATCGGCAGCGTGGCGGTCCGCTGATTCGCGGTTTTGCGAGTACGCGATGTCGTGATCGCGGCACGCCGATAAAGTGCGGAAACGGATCACCGCTGCAAACGCAACTCTCGGTGAGAGGGCCGCTGCTACCGCCGTATACCGTCTAACGGATTGATACCTCGATCCCTTCGCGCGAGTCGTTTCCGCAGACGAATCCCCGGCCCGCAAAATTGGTAGCCGGGTATATGCAGCTCCAACGGTAGTCGATTTATCACACTATTTAGTAAACCGGCACCCTTGTATCGTTTCATAGAGCGCGAATTCTAACGTATTGCGTGTAAATCATATTTCCAACTGAGGTTTGTTTCGACAGCGCTCACCTATAAATAGGAGGCGCGTATCGATCATTAACTAGTAGAATATCAAAGTTTGTCAGACAGCAAAGTACAATGAATAACCGGGATAATAAGAAGGAACGGAAGGAGGTGAATGTCGCAAACGTGTATTGCTAATCGTGTGTTTGAAACAATATTTTTTTTCAGGATAATGTCCCAATCATGTATGGAAATAGAGATATTTTAGATCTAGGAACAAATATCCGAGCACCGCTCTTTCCAACAACCGATGCTGCGCACTCGTCGCGTAATAACAAGGATGAGAAAGAGTCTGGTAAAAAATGAAATTTGTACAACAACCGTACACGATCCGTGTGAAAAACATGGATGATAAGACGCAAGGGGTTTGTGAGAAGGCGTGCAGACATGGTAAAATGTTGCCAAACACGATACGCGGTATCATTTGCGGTTCCTTGAATTGCGGTAAAACCAATGTAATGATTAGTCTGCTGGAAAGTCCGAACGGTGTACGTTTCGAAAACGTGTACGTGTACTCGAAATCGTTGAATCAATCAAAGTATCGATATCTCGAAAGATTGCTCGGATCGATCGATGAAATCGGCTACTTTACATTCTCAGACAACAACACAATTGTACCGCACAGCGAGGCATTACCGAATTCCGTATTCGTCTTTGACGATATAGCGTGTGACTAGCAGAATGCGATACGCGAGTACTTTGCTATGGGTCGACATTTGAAAGTCGATTGTTTCTATCTGTGCCAAACATATGCAAAAATACCGAAACATCTCGTGCGCGACAACGCGAATTTACTCGTAATATTCAAGCAAGATGGAACAAACCTTAAGCATGTCTACAACGATCATGTGAATACGGACATGACGTATGAAGATTTCAGTACATTGTGTCACGTATGTTGGCAGCACAAGTACGGATTTTTAGTGATAGACAAGGATAGTACGATTAACAATGGACGATACAGACGTGGTTTTAACGAGTTTGCGGTACCGCGGAATGGTTAGTTGTTCTCGAGACGTTGACGATGATGCTCGACACGAAAGATATCAACGAGAGGGAGAAGATCGCGAAGGAAATCGCTCGTACGAGCGAGTCGATTCGCAAGAAGCATCGGACGTTGAAGACGGGTAGAGTGGAGCAAGAGGTGCAATTGGAGAAACGGTTGAAACCGATCGTAGAGCCGTTGAAACAAATCATTGAGAATACCGGAGACGATGATCCTATCAAAGAGCCGTCTACACCGGAGTTGAAGAAGAAGAAGAATTGAAAGCGATGGAGCACAGTGCAGCACAGCACCGTGCCAATGGGTAAAAGAATAAAGCCGGATATCACGCTCCAACCGCAAAAATTAGCGTTTAAAAGCCCGATGAGGTCGAATGAAACCGACAGCGCGGATCCGTCTCTCGTGCCATCCTTGCGAGAGACGATGCAAACGTTCGAAAACCAGGAAACTCTGTATGGTCAAATGGGTCCGCTGGGCCAAGAGTACATCGGGGAGCTCTTAAGCGGTGACAAGAAGAGAGGGATCGACAACGTGTACGGCGTATACTTCAACGATGCGGGAACGTTTCTCGGAGACAAGGCCTTCGACATTGATAGAGACGACAATTTGATTGTGGACGGTGTAAAATACGCGGGCACGCCCGGTCTGTTTGAATTAATATTTAAAAGACTTCCCGACGATACGCTGTGTACGGAGGATGACAAACAAAAGTACAAGAGCATACTACTCGCTACTAACGCTCACAGACGCGGTCATAACGCGCATTTACCTATTTTGGGAAACAAAAGATACAAATACAAACATATCATCACACCTCTGATATCTAAGAAAGGTGGAGGTGTTGCACATCTCGACAAGAGAGGTGCGGGTCGCACGTTACCCAAGTGTAACATACCACAGACCATGACTGTGACCGATAACGCGGTCGATTACGTGCACTGAGATGATCCGAACAAATTGGTGGATCGCCTTCGATTGCTGGACGCCTCTCGTCAGGCGGGAAACAACGCGCACGACAACGAGTTTCTCTCGATTATCGAGGAACTGCGCGAAGCTGGTCTAATTATAAATTGATCGTCGTTGTCACCGCTGTAACCAGTATTGCTCGTGCGATGCTACAGGAATGTCTATCAACAAATTCGGACTACAGCTAGAGGGAAGCGACAGGGTGACGAGACGTGGATCATGGAGCGGCGGAGTCTCGAAGAATTACGTGCGCGAGAATTGTCTCTGCAAGGATGGTGAGGTTTTCAACACCAAGTCACGCGTAATCAGACATCTCGCCGACCTTGAAGCGGACACCGACGCCGTCAACAAGCTGCAGCTGGATCATCACTTCCAGCTTTTGAGCAATCGTGCCAATCGAGATCGTATGCTCCATGAAAATTTTAAGCGAGAAGTACTTTCGCGACTCGAAGATTCGGAGAATACCGAGCGGACCTGGAAGAGGGACCACGGCGAATACATCGAGACCAGATACGTGACGTTGGAACGACAGATTCACGATCTGAGAGGTCTCCTCGACGAGAGTGTAGCGCGACTCGATGGAAAACTCGTTGATCGCGAGCAAGAGACGAAGAGTCTTGTCGAGCGAGAGATTCTCAATCTTCGTAGAGCTATGAGAAAAAATTTCATAGAATACTACGATGAGGCGATGAGGAAGCAAAACGAATTGCAATGAGCAAGAAGGAAGCGGTGAGCCTGGAGTGGAGATCGCTCGTGGACGAGCTCCACGCACCGGCGAGAAGAAGCTTTACGCATAGGCCAGTCGTCGTGAAAGGATACGATGATTTGTGGCAGGCTGACATTGTCGAGATGAGGCCATACTCGCGATCCAACGGCGGCTACAACTACATTCTAATCCTTATCGATGTGTTGAGCAAGTACGCGTGGGCCATGCCCTTAAAGACCAAAGATGGAATTGAAACGTCCAAAGCATTTTCCGCGATATTTAGGGACAGAATTCCAAAAAATTTGCAGACCGACCATGGAAAAGAATTTTACAACAGAGATTTCCAAAATCTTGTCAAGAAACACGGCATCAATCATTATTCGACATACTCGGTCATGAAGGCTTCGGTGGTGGAACGATTCAATCGCACGTTAAAGAACGAAATGTGGAAGTTTTTTACGCTCACGGGATCGTACAAGTGGATCGACGATTTATCGCGATTGGTCTCGGAATACAACGGTCGTAAACATCGTACGATCGGCATGCGCCCGATCGATGTCACTCCCGAGATCGCAAAGGGACTCTTGAGCACCGTGTATAGTAATATAAAAATTGCCGCGCCGGCGAAATTCAGGGTGGGTGATTCGGTGCGCGTGAGCAAATTCAAAACTGTATTCGAGAAAGGATACACGCCGAATTGGTCGACGGAGGTGTTTAAGATCGCCACGGTGCAACGTGCAATCCTGTGACGTATCTGATTAAAGATTATCGCGGAGATCCGGTCACGGGAGGCTTTTACGAGTACGAATTGCTCAAGACCGCTCAACCCGACGTTTATCTCGTGGAGAAGGTGTTGCGCCGAAAGGACGATAAGGTGTTTGTAAAGTAGTTGAGATTCGACAATTCGCATAATTCTTGGATAAATAAAGACGATGTATTGTAATAAACTATGTATATTTTACATTGCATTATAATAAATTATTATACATTTATATACAATGATGTTCTTTATTACTACATGTTACAATATATACATTTAAATCTAATAATGACAATAATACATAAAATATTAAACTATATAAACTATATAAACTATATAAATTACTAAGCATTATTTACAATTGTATTTTATAATGTCCCCACGGTAGAGTATCGGTGGAATCGGATACGACGTGCCGCTTAACATCGTACGGACTGAGCGCGAGCTTCGACTCCGACACGGTGTACACCTCGTGCATCTTTGAGCGGATACACGATTGACGCCGCGTTAGCTCGATTTCATCGTTGAGACACCAAGTGTAATCGTCGAACGTTATCGTTCTAGCGACTACATTTTTCTTTACACCTTTAACCTTTTTGGTATCTTTTTGTCCGGTGACTCTCAACGCGTACATTTTCGCCCTCAGTCCGACAAATTCCGTCATGATCGCGCCGTTGTTCTCATCCTTCATCAGACCCGGTATCTTCTTGTTTGCACGCGGCATACCGTAAACGTTGTCCTCGGAGTAATCACTCGTATCAAATTTTGAAAAATCGCGTTTCATATCGTAATATACGTATAAGACAATTATCCTCTCTTAGGTCGTTCACGGATAATAATCGACACAATATGTTTCTCTGTAAACAAAGTTTAAAATTTATTCACTATTCACAACTATTTACAATGTTCACACTCTTACCTGTAAACAAAGAAACGACAATTAAAGCCTATTATTATCCTTTTATTTACACTAACTTGGTCTCTAGTCTTTCACAATATCTTTTAACTACTTTATCTTTCTCTCCTAATTCTTCCTTGCATACGTGTGCTCGTTTCTCTTTGTCTATCTTTTTCTCTCGTCTCTGTCTCCCTGTCTGTCGATAATCAGTCGATGTATTTCTCGTATTGCTCGTTCCATCTAGCGGGGTCAGTTTGCATGGTGCGCCGAGTCCGAGGAGCGCGGCTCGTTTAAATTGAAGAAAATACTTTTTCTTTACATCTCCCCCCCTAGGATGAGAATCGTCGCAGCGCATTCTCACCTTAGGTTTTCCGGTTTAATCCTCTTTATCTGTGTCCTCATCCATTCCCGATATTGGGATCAGTTTTGTTATGTGGAACAAGCTTGTCTCTGATTTTTTTCTGTTAGTCTTAATTTTGTATATCGAGTTCGATATTTTTTTTGTTATCTTAAATGGTCCAATTCTCAAATCGTCTAGCTTTTTCCTGTTTAATCTATTACCATTTTCTATATACAGGGTGTCCCAGACTTACCGAATAACCGGTTCAGGGTAGACTCCTGACGTTGTTCTGAGACGAAAGTTCCTTTGGCAAAATATCGAGGGTGTCATAATTTCGGCGTTATAAAGGGTGAAAGTTCTCCAATCGATGCGCTGAATTTTCCCGCGCTCAGGGACATCGCACATCAAAAGAGCCCCGTGCATCGCGCAACGATTGACTCGATCGAGCGCGTTCTTCGCGATTGTTCACGCATTCACTATTCACTGTTCACTGTTCCACAGAAAAAATGGAATCAGATCCGCCGGAGACCTCGCCGACCAGTGCACGGGCGCACTCCGCGTACGATTTATCTAACCGCGTATCTCGCGTTAAACGCGCGACGCGTTTTTGCGTACGTGTGTGGCGAGGCTATCGTCGCATCACTTTTCGACACTTTTTCTTCGCGACATTGACATACGTATGACCGACGAAAAAGGACGGACCGATCGCTCACCGAATTGCACGAAATCACGACACGCGCGCGGAACTGTCAAGCACTAGCGTGAAGCGTCGCGCGCTCCCGCGATAGAGAATCGATATGAGCGCTGCGAGGTATGACCTACCGCGTCTTACGTCGATACGGAGCAATCGATACAAGATACGACATTTTCTTAAACAAAAATAAAATTTACATTTTTAATAAAAAATTTAAATTATTTTTTATTAATTTAACATATTTAACATATTTATGATTTTTTAAACATTTAACATATATAGGCGTATAGCCTAAGGATCACGTCGGGGTCACCAGTTTATAGGCGTTTAGCCTAAGGATCGTGTTCGACTTGGTTGAAAGATTGAGACCAATTTCTTAGAAAAATATAATTTATTTTTCTTCGTCAGAGAAGTAGAGTAAAGTACAAGTTTTGTGTTTGATTTGATTAAGGGCGCCAGAGGCGCTTTCTCGGCAAGAGTGTAAGGCCGAGAATCAAAAGAAAAATTGACGGGCGCGGTAAGAAATTACCGGCCGCGTCTTAGTGTGTTGAACGGGTCCTAAAAAGGACGGTTCAACTGAGTTAGCTCGTTGCAGCCCCTTTCCCGGCGTCGGTGGAACTCCGTTCGGGAAGTGGTCTTCCGTCTGACAACTGCTCTCTGAGCAGGCTCTGAGCGGTGAAGTCTGTACTGCGATGGATCGAGTCTCTGGTGTGCTGGTGGTGGCAACCGTCTCGGCTCTCGGAATTACGGATTGCTCCGTGTACCGAGGAGAGAGAGGTCTCCGAATTCGGATGTCGCCTGGTGTGAGCGTGTCCCTTGGTGGTCGAGTCAACCGGACGCAGAACTCTAGTGGGATTAATTTCCACACTAGAGACTGAGGAGGTGACGGCGAAAGTGGAGTATCCGCGGGCCGCTCGGTTGAAATGCGCGGCCGATGCTGGGACTCTGTTTTCTTTTTACGCGCCTTGCGAGGCAGCGTGAGAAAAACTGCGAGACTATGTGTCTCTGTTAGATTCTGCCGAGGCAGAGTACGACTCAGTTCAAGGGCCCTTGAGAGAGCTCGCCTTGAAGCGAGTGAGTGAGGAAAGATCTGCGGAGCAGCTCTTTTATATCTCGTCGATCGAAGCTTGATCGCGAGAAGGTTCTTCACCGCCTGCGCAACCTGGCGGTGGGTCCGCAAGCTTGTAACTGGTAGAAGGCCTGCGGCGCGTAGCGGCGCCGCGGTGTATTATACCGCGTCAGTGCAGCGGTGTGGCGGTGAGCCGCCACAGGACCCCCTTGGCAGTTTTTAAGCCTGGAAACGCACGGTTGGTTTAGAAGTTCTGCCGCTCCTCGTCTTGTTGGTTGCGGAGGGCTTTGGTTGGTCGGCTGGTGTTGGTTCGATTGGTTGCTCATCGTCGTCCAACGTGTAAGCCGGTTTCAATCGGTCAATCGAGACGTTGATTGGCTTGCCATTGACCAATAGCCTGTAGACTTTGTCGTTTCTGCTTAAAACGTTAAATGGTCCGTCGTATGGTTGCTGTAACGCTCTGGTCGGGCAATCGTGTCTAACGAAAACTTTTTCCGATGTGGCCAGGTCCTTGTGTACGAAGGTGCTGCGGTGGCCATGGCGTCGTAAGTGTGGACGGAGTTTGTTCATTTTTTCCTGTAAATGACGGACAAACTCGTCCGTTGGCTGCTCGTTACTGGTTTGGTCCAAAAATTGTCCGGGAATCCGAATAGTCTCTCCGAAAACTAATTCTGCTGGTGTGGCTCCGATGTCCTCTTTTACTGCGGCGCGGATGCCTAATAAAATGACTGGAAGAATTTGCGTCCATGCTTCTGTTTCGTGGCTTTTGATAGCCGCTTTGAGTTGCCGGTGTAGTCTCTCTACCATGCCATTGGCTGCCGGGTGATACGCGGTAGTTCGGATGTGTTGCGATCCGGTCAGTCTGGCCAACTGCTTAAATAGTTCCGACTCAAACTGCCGTCCCTGGTCCGTGGTGATTCGTGCCGGCGCTCCGAAACGCGCAATCCAGTTTTCGAATAAGAGGCGAGCCATCGTTTCTGCGGTGATGTCGGACATCGGGTATGCCTCTGGCCATCGTGTGAATCTGTCAATGATTGTGAGGCAGTATTTCTTCCCTCGAGACGGAGGTAAAGGTCCGACGATGTCCATATGTATATGCTGGAACCTGCTGGTAGGCCCCAAGTAATTTCCTGTTGGTGAAACGGTGTGTCGGTGGACCTTTGATTTCTGGCAGGGAATGCAAGCCTGCGCCCATCTGCGGCAATCCTTTTTTATTCCGGTCCACACGAAGCGCTGCGTGATTAATTTGACGGTGGTTTTTATCCCGGTGTGCGCGAGTCCGTGCAAATGCTTAAAGATTTGCTTTCGGAATTGTTGCGTGACGTATGGTCGTGGGATGCCCGTCGATGTATCACAAATCAGTTTGATATCTGTGCCGGGAATTACGGTTTCTTTAAGCTGCAACTTCGTATTCCCTTTGAGTAATGCTTGTATTTCGGCGTCGTCTTTTTGAGATTTTGCGAGCTCTGCAAAGTTTACTGCTTGCTGGACAGCCTGCGTCCTCGATAGTGTGTCTGCTACGATGTTATCCTTTCCCGCCACGTGTCTGATGTCGGTTGAATACTGCCCGATCAGCTCCAAGTGCCGTGTCTGCCGCGGTGAGCTCTGCAAAGGATCTTTTCGGAATGCGTACACGAGCGGTTTGTGATCCGTGTAAATGATGAACTCCCTTCCTTCTAACCAGTGCCGGAAATGTTTAATTGCTGCGTATATCGCCAAGAGCTCTCGGTCGTACGGACTGTACTTTTGTTGCGCGGTGGTCAGCTTTTTGCTGAGGAACGCCACCGGTTGCTGTCCGAGTTTTCCATGTTGGTGGATTACTGCTCCGATTGCGAAATCTGAGGCGTCGGTTGTTAAGGAGAGTTCTGCTTTCGGGTCCGGATGTGCCAAGAGCGTTGCCCGTGCAAGGCTTTCTCTGCACGTTTCAAACGCTGCCTCTCGTTCTGCGCTCCATTCGATTGGTGTTTTCCCGGGTCTGTTCCCTTTTAGCGCGTCATTCAAAATTGCCTGGTCTATGGCCGCTCCCGGAATGAATCTCCTGTAAAAATTTAAGGTTCCGAGAAACTGCCGCAGCTGCTTGACGGTGATTGGTTTTGGAAATTTCCGAATGGCCTCGACTTTTTCCGGTAGTGGTTGCGTCCCTTCAGCTGAGACTTGGTAGCCCAAAAATGCTACGGTTTCTTTTCCGAACACGCATTTTGCTGGGTTTAGTTGAATTCCGTATTTGCTGAGTCTCTGGAACAAAGCTGTTAAATGCGCTTTATGTTCGTCTACGTTGTGAGATGCTACCAGGATGTCGTCAATGTAGGCGTAGCAGAAATCGAGTCCGCGTATCACCTCATTTATGAATCTCTGGAACGTTTGCGCTGCGTTTCTCAAACCGAAAGGCATTTTGAGAAATTCGAACAGACCGAACGGTGTGGTGATTGCCGTTTTTGGCACGTCTTCAGCGTTTACTGGAATCTGGTTGTAAGCTCTAACCAGATCCAGTGTAGAGAAAATTGTTTTCCCGTGAAGAGCCTGTGTAAAATCCTCGATATGCGGAATCGGGTATCTGTCCGGCACCGTTCGGTTGTTGAGCTTCCTGTAATCGCCGCATGGTCGCCACGTGCCACCTTTCTTCGGTGCCATATGCAATGGTGAGGCCCATGCGCTCTTGGACGGCGCGATTACTCCTTCTTGCAGTAAAAGATCGAACTGTTGTTTTGCTTCTTTTAGTTTCTCTGGCGCCAGTCTCCTCGGCCTGCATGCTTCCTGTGGTCCCGGTGTTGTTTCGATGTAATGCATCGTTGAGTGCGGCGCGGATTCCGTCTTTCCGGTTGGTCTAGTGAGCTGTGGAAATTCAGCCAATAAGGCGTGAAAAGCTGTTTCCTGCAGTAATGTCTTAATTGATGTTTGTCCGGTTCTGCTCTGCAGGCTGTTTGTGGCCAATCCCGTCGTAGCGTCCAAAAGTTTGCCTCTCCTTACATCCGGCAGGAGATGGAAATGCCCGAGGAAATCGGAGCCGATGATTGGCTGTGTGACGTCAGCTACGATGAATTTCCATTGGAAGGCGCGCCTCAATCCGATGTTGAGCTGAAGCGCGATCCACCCGTAGGTGTGAATGACAGTTCCGTTGGCTGCAAACAGGGCTTGCGTTGCTCCGGACATCCGTCCGCGTACCATCGAGCGCGGGTAGACACTTATGTCTGATCCCGTGTCGATGAGGTACCGAACTTTTGTTTGTCGCTCGGTTATTACAAGGCGGCATGGTTTCGGGTCCGGGCCGTCTGCCGCCATTGATTCCGGACCGTCTAGTTTTCCGTTTTGTCCTTCTTCTTCTCCTTGTATGTACATGGCTCTGTACACTTTCTTGCCTTGCTACCGAATCGCCGATGGAAAAAGCAAAACTCGCTGTCTTCTTCCGAATTTGATTTGGTCCGGCTGCGGCTGCGCGATCTGTGGCGCTGTTGTTTGTGGCGGTGCTCCTGCCGGCCCAATCGCGTGTTGAGTGCGGCGACTTGCTTGACCAATGCCTGTATCTGGTCCTCGAGCGAGCCGGTAGGTTTTGATTTCGTCTCCTTAGGCTTGTCCAAAACTGCGACTGTTCGGCATGTAACTTCGTAGACACGGTCGGCCTGTTCCGCCACGTCCTCGAGAAGATCGTCAGCTCGCGTCGCTAGTATAATCTGCATTTGGGCCGGTAAACGCCCCAGCCATAGCGTGCGCAGGAGTTGATCAGGCACGGCATTGCCCGCGAGCGTCCTTAGATGGCGCAGGAACTGCGATGGCTTTCGGTCGCCTAGTTCCTCTCGCTCTAATAATTGGCGGATGCGGTGTTCTTGTGAGTCGCTCAGCCTTTGGATGAGTGCCCTTTTTACGGCTTCGTATTTCCCGCATGTCGGAGGATTCGTTATCACGTCTTTGATTTCCTTGATGTATTTGGTTTCGATTTGCGAGATTGCGTATGCGTACTTGGTTGAATCCGACGTGACGGCGCTCAGCAGGAACTGGCTCTCTAATTGGGCGAACCATAATTCTGGTTCCTCCGGCCAAAAAGGTGGTACTCGCACCGATACTCTGCCGATTTGTGCTGCGTCGGCGCCTGGCATATCGCCGGCCTTCTCTGATTGGCTCATTTGCTTTAACCAGTCGTCGGGGTCACCAGTTTATAGGCGTATAGCCTAAGGATTGTGTTCGATTTGGTTGAAAGATTGAGACCAATTTCTTAGAAAAATATAATTTATTTTTCTTCGTCAGAGAAGTAGAGTAAAGTACAAGTTTTGTGTTTGATTTGATTAAGGGCGCCAGAGGCGCTTTCTCGGCAAGAGTGTAAGGCCGAGAATCAAAAGAAAAATTGACGGGCGCGGTAAGAAATTACCGGCCGCGTCTTAGTGTGTTGAACGGGTCCTAAAAAGGACGGTTCAACTGAGTTAGCTCGTTGCAGCCCCTTTCCCGGCGTCGGTGGAACTCCGTTCGGGAAGTGGTCTTCCGTCTGACAACTGCTCTCTGAGCAGGCTCTGAGCGGTGAAGTCTGTACTGCGATGGATCGAGTCTCTGGTGTGCTGGTGGTGGCAACCGTCTCGGCTCTCGGAATTACGGATTGCTCCGTGTACCGAGGAGAGAGAGGTCTCCGAATTCGGATGTCGCCTGGTGTGAGCGTGTCCCTTGGTGGTCGAGTCAACCGGACGCAGAACTCTAGTGGGATTAATTTCCACACTAGAGACTGAGGAGGTGACGGCGAAAGTGGAGTATCCGCGGGCCGCTCGGTTGAAATGCGCGGCCGATGCTGGGACTCTGTTTTCTTTTTACGCGCCTTGCGAGGCAGCGTGAGAAAAACTGCGAGACTATGTGTCTCTGTTAGATTCTGCCGAGGCAGAGTACGACTCAGTTCAAGGGCCCTTGAGAGAGCTCGCCTTGAAGCGAGTGAGTGAGGAAAGATCTGCGGAGCAGCTCTTTTATATCTCGTCGATCGAAGCTTGATCGCGAGAAGGTTCTTCACCGCCTGCGCAACCTGGCGGTGGGTCCGCAAGCTTGTAACTGGTAGAAGGCCTGCGGCGCGTAGCGGCGCCGCGGTGTATTATACCGCGTCAGTGCAGCGGTGTGGCGGTGAGCCGCCACAACATATTTTACAATTTGCTTATTATTTACGGCGGGTGCGGTCAAAACGCTTTCCGTGCCGTGTGAGAGTACAACGCTCGTTTTCCGGAACGCAAACAAATTGTTTACGGCGTTATTCTGCAACTGTTGTACCGCGTGCGAGAAACGGGCCGTCTGATACCAGATAGACATCTCAATGTCGTCGTGGAACGTCGGGCTCGTACGGTACACAATGAAGAGGTAATCTTGCGTACGCTGAACGACAATCCAGAAATGAGTGTACGCGAGGTGAGTCGCGAAGTCGCGATCTCGCGTAGTACTGTCCACCGTGTACTACGTGATAACAGATTTCGCTGCGCAAGTCTGAAAATACAAAGTGACTCGTATATCGCGCGTTTACCAAACCAAAGTAACGTTTATCGTACCTATTTTACAATAGATGTTCGAACTGTCCACCGCCGCATTCGACGCACAATCTTGCCCGTCGCAGCAGACTTTGCTGTGCATTGCTTATCATCTCCGGAGTCACGTTCGCGAATGCCTCAACAATTTTTTCCTTTAGTTCTTCGCGACTGTTGACGCGCTTACGATATACGTAACTTTTGATAGTACTCCAAAGAAAAAAATCAAGCGGAGTGAGGTCCGGAGATCTTGCTGGCCAATGCACGGGACCTCCGCGTCCGATCCATCGGTTTTCAAATTTTTCTGTTAAAGTAAGACGCGCCTCTCTACATGTATGCGGCGGGGCTCCGTCCTGCTGAAACAACATACGTCTACGTTGTTCCAGCGGCACGTCTTCCAACAGTATCGGCAAGTCATTTTGCAAAAACTGCACATACGACTGACCCGTTAGTCGCGCGGGCATTTCGAACGGACCGATCTGAAAGGGTGAGAAGGTAAATTCTCTAAACTTTGCTCGACCGATGAGAGTGTACTTACGATCGTGTCGTTCAGCACACCAGCCCACAAATTTACGCTGAACCGATGTTGAAAATTCCTAATCCTATATTCCTTAGGATTTTCATCCGACCATAAATGGGTATTTCGCACGTTGAACATACCATTGCGCGTGAAATGCGATTCGTCAGTGAATAAAATTTCACGCGCAAAACCGGGTCGATCAATCTCACGATTTAGTATCCACGTGCAGAAGCGTAGTCTCGCAGCGTAATCAGTTGGCAGCAGATGTTGCACTCGCGTGAAATGATACGCGTGAAATCTGTTATCACGTAGTACGCGGTGGACAGTACTACGCGAGATCGCGACTTCGCGACTCACTTCGCGTACACTCATTTCTGGATTGTCGTTCATCGTACGTAAGATCACCTCCTCGTTGTGCACCGTACGAGCACGACGTTCCACGACGACATTGAGATGTCTATCTGGTATCAGACGGCCCGTTTCTCGCGCGCGGTACAACAGTCGCAGAATGATGCCGTAAACAATTTGTCTGCGTTCCGGAAAAAGAGCGTTGTACTCTCGCGCGGCACGGAAAGCGTTTTGACCGCACTCGCCGTAAATAATTAGCATATCGCAATATTCCGCTGCGGTATACTCCATGTTTCCAAAATATCGTATCTTACATTGATTGCTCCGTATTGACGTTAGACGCGGTAGATCATACCTCGCAGCGCTCATATCGATTCTCTATCGCGGGAGCGCGCGACGCTTCACGCTAGTGCTTGACAGTTCCGCGCGCGTGTCGTGATTTCGTGCAATTCGGTGAGCGATCGGTCCGTCCTTTTTCGTCGGTCATACGTATGTCAATGTCGCGAAGAAAAAGTGTCGAAAAGTGATGCGACGATAGCCTCGCCACACACGTACGCGAAAACGCGTCGCGCGTTTAACGCGAAATACGCGGTTAGATAAATCGTACGCGGAGTGCGCCCGTGCACTGGTCGGCGAGGTCTCCGGCGGATCTAATTCCATTCTTTCTGTGGAACAGTGAACAGTGAATAGTGAATGCGTGAACAATCGCGAAGAACGCGCTCGATCAAGTCAATCGTTGCGCGATGCACGGGGCTCTTTTGATGTGCGATGTCCCTGAGCGCGGGAAAATTCAGCGCATCGATTGGAGAACTTTCACCCTTTATAACGCCGAAATTATGACACCTTCGACATTTTACCAAAGGAACTTTCGTCTCAGAACAACGTCAGGAGTCTACCCTGAACCGGTTATTCGGTAAGTCTGGGACACCCTGTATACCATGTCATCTGTATTAAACTCGTGATGTTTCCTATTTTTATTAAATAATTTTTTATTATAATCATGTGACTTAATGGTTCTTTCTAGGGCTAATTTCTTATCTTTCATCCAGTCCTCCTGGTGTTGTCCTCTTCTTAATTCTTTAGGTAAAATACTTGTGTCCGTGCCATCCAGCAGATACTTTGGTGCAAAACCAATGACCGTATGTTCTGTCTCATTGTATCTTTCTACACATTCCCTAGCAATCGTTGTCCAAGCTTTTTCCTTTTTACCTTCTTTTATTTTACATCTTATTTTATTGACTAGCGTCTGGTTTAATCTTTCGTTTAAGCCATTTGAAAATGGTGCATTTACAGCAGTGAAAATCAGTCTAACATCGTTTTTTTCTAGGTATTCTTTAAATTCCCTCGAATTGATGCCTGGGTATTGGTCTGTGAGTATTGTTTCAATCTTGTCTGTTTCTAGTACGTTTTTTACTAGCTTGATAAAATCAGTAGCATTTTGTGTCTTCGAAGTTGTAATAACTGCGTATCTGGTAAAATGATCAACCAGTAGGTGAAGGTATTTTTTTGTCGATCTTAGTCCTCCAAAGCCTCCAATAGTGTCTATTGACATTATTTCAAACGGTCTGGTTGCTGGTCCTAATTGTGACATCAGACCATATTTTTCTTGGCCTCTAGACTTATTTTTGGTACATATTTCACATGTCTTGCATATTTTTTTTATATTTTCTGTTAGATTTCTGGCTGTATAATATGGACATATCTTATTTATTGTTTGTCTAATCCCTATGTGGCACCATTCATAATGTATTTCTTTTATTATCTCTATACTTGATTCTTCGGATAAAATTATCTTCTCTTTATTTCTGATTTTTCTATAGAATATTCCATCTTTTTTAATTAATTTCGCTTCCCTTTTCTTTATCCATTTATTTTCATTTTGGTCTATCTTTATTTCCTCTATCTTTATTAAATTTACTAATTTCAGTACTTCTTCCGTATTCTCGCTTGGTTCTAATACTGGATTTCGGCTTAGGCAATCCGCTTCGGCGTTATCTTTTCCTGGGACATATTTTATTTGAAAGTCGTATTGTGATAAATAATAATTTATGTCACCTAGTTCTTCATCCGTTCTAGCTTTGATGTTCATGTTCTCTAGCGGTTTATGGTCTGAATACACTTCAAATCTTCTACCGATCAACCAGTGTTGCCAATATTTTACCGCTTCTTTGACAGCCAGGCTTTCCAAATATATCGCTTTTTTTCTTTTTTGGGATTCGTTTAATTTCTTTGAGAAGTACGCTACTGGCTTCTCTATTTCGTTGTGCTGTACCTGTTTTAATACTGCGCCTATACCTTCAAGTGATGCGTCTGTGTAAATCCGTATAGGCAAATCTTTGTCGAATATCTCTAGCACTGGTTGAGAGCATAGCAATTTTTTTATTTCTGTAAAAGACCTTTCACAATCTTCTGCCCATATAAATTTTTCATTTTTCCTCAATAATCTATGTAGTGGGCCTAACAATATCGAGCTTTTCGGTATGTACTCATGATAAAAATTGACTTTTCCTAAGAATTGTCCGATATTTTTTTGTGTTTTAGGGGTTGGAAAATTTTGAATTGAAATTAAATTATCTTTCACTGGTCTCATTGTATTGTTTTCTATTATGTGTCCGAGATATTTCACTGATTTTGCTGCAAATGTACATTTTTTTTAGTTTTAACCTGAAACCTTCATTTATTATCGCATCCAGTACTCTTTTTATATGTTCTACATGTTCTTGAAATAATTCTGAAAAAATTAATATGTCGTCTATATAGTTTTCTGTGAATTCTTTAAGATTATGTTTTCTTAATATGTTGGATAAAATTCTTTGGAAAATTGCTGGTGACGTCTTTAATCCGAATGGTAGGCATGTCCATTGAAAGTGTCCATCCTGTGTTACGAATCCTGTTTTCTTTCTATCTTCAATGCGTAGTGGGATCGACCAAAAAGCAGAATTTATATCTAGTGTAGTATAGTATTTGCAGTTTCTTGTTTTTATTATCAGGTCGTCTATTAGTGGAAATGGTTGGGCCTGTGGTATAATAATCTTATTTAAGTCTCTGAAGTCTATACATAATCTAGATCTCTTTCCTTCATCTCTTTTATAGGCTAATGTCACTGGCGCAGCGAAAGGGCTGTAGGATTCTTCAATTATTCCTTTCTCTAGTAACTTCCCCACTTGCTCTTCAATTTCTTTTTTATCCTCTATTGTACATCTGTATGGTCTTTTACTACAGTATTTATCCACAATTAGATCTATTCTAGCCTCATAGTCTGTTACCGAACCGATGTCATATTTGTCTTTTGCAAATATGGGGTTATATTCTTCTATTAGTTTTTTTATCCTGGTTTTCTTTATATTATCTAAATGGTCTAGAATAACTTTAAATTCATCTTCTTTGATGTGTTCGTTAAAATTTACGAAGTATTGTTTATTTTTATTGTAATTATCTGTTTTTATTTTTAAATCTGGTTCTTTCTTCTGTGAAATTTGTAAATCTTCGTTCTGTATTAATTTAAAGTTTTTTATCATATCTAGCCCAATGATAAAGTCCTGAAAGTTTTCTTCTTCAACTATGTACACGTCCATTTTTTTTCAGTATCAAATATTTTTATCTTAATTGTAATTAATCCTTTTGTTGTTCCCACACCATTAACCGTTTTCAAGTATATTTTATTTACATCGTTTTTTTTTTCTTTTATTTAAATCAGTCTTGAATTTATAAGTGATACCTGAGATCCTGGATCATATGTTCCTTGAATTTCTAGCTTATCTTCTATTAATAGCTTGACCCTGATTAATGGTGTGTTTATTCGTTTTTTTTCTCGGTGTTTAACTTTACATCAATAACTGAGTTGTTACCTACTAAATTTGTTGTGTTGGTATATTTTCCTTCGTCTTTTGTTTTGAACCAACATTTTTCTGCAGGGTGATATCTAATGCCTTTATTCAAACTTTCGCATGTTCTGCACGGTTTTTTTTCTTCACCTTTCTTTTTATATCCAAACTCATTTTTGTGTAGATAAGCTTTTTTATATATTAGATTTTCATATTTCCTGACTTCGTTAAATAAAGCGGTTGAATCTTGGCATTGTTCTCTGTCTATTTTGTTTATAATAAATTCTGGCAATCCAATTGCTATTAGGGTTGTCAGTGTTTTTGAATCTATATCTTTATTCATGTCTAACAAAAGTCTTTCTTTCTTTATTGCATAATCCGTAAGTGATCCTTCTTTATATCTAAATGATAAAGCATATTTCACAGTGCTCCATCCTTTATCCGCAAAGGTCTCTAAAAATCTATCTTTCCATTCATCCCATCTGGCCTCAACAGTTAACTTTGTTAATGTTGCACAGTGCCAGTCTGAACAGGATCTGTCTAAAAACAATCTTAGTATTTCTATCTTTGTTTCATCTTCTATAATGTCGAATCTTGTACACTCTTTCTCGAATGTTTCTATCCATTGTTTCGCGTTTGAATGTTTGCTGGTAAATTTTTCAATCATAAACTTTTCCGAAATTTGTTTTAAATTCTTCCCTTCTTCCTTTCTTTTTGATGACTCCACAAGTTTTTCCAATATTTTTGTTAAGTTATCATTTTGTGTTTTATCTTCTGATTTTTCCTCGTCTATTTCTTCTAGATATTGGTTCTCAAATTGCAAATTCTGGTCTTCATCTATGTAAATATTTTTTAACTCTTTTGTCATTTTTATCCACACTTTTCTTTTTTGGTGTCTTGTTTTCAGTGTTTTTTAATTTACTATAATTTTCTGTTTTTGTTAATTCCTTGTGATAACCTATATGTCTAAACTCTGCAGGTAGGACATACCTTTTCCCTTCCTCTGTATTAATTGAGGTTATACTAATTATATTTGTTTTGTCATCCTTGTTTGATGCTACTACTGTAAACTCAAATTGTAGTTTTTCCATATTGACTGAAATTGTCGTTTTATAAGACAATTATCCTCTCTTAGGTCGTTCACGGATAATAATCGACACAATATGTTTCTCTGTAAACAAAGTTTAAAATTTATTCACTATTCACAACTATTTACAATGTTCACACTCTTACCTGTAAACAAAGAAACGACAATTAAAGCCTATTATTATCCTTTTATTTACACTAACTTGGTCTCTAGTCTTTCACAATATCTTTTAACTACTTTATCTTTCTCTCCTAATTCTTCCTTGCATACGTGTGCTCGTTTCTCTTTGTCTATCTTTTTCTCTTGTCTCTGTCTCCCTGTCTGTCGATAATCAGTCGATGTATTTCTCGTATTGCTCGTTCCATCTAGCGGGGTCAGTTTGCATGGTGCGCCGAGTCCGAGGAGCGCGGCTCGTTTAAATTGAAGAAAATACTTTTTCTTTACATACGTTCTCGCATTGTAGAAAGTATATCAGACTGTCGATATCGGTATACATAATTTTGCAATTGTCGCGGTAGAGAGGCGCCATGTATTCGTAGTGAAACTCGTACAAGCAGGTTTTGGATATGTCGAGGATACACATACCCATGTAGATGGACTTGTCGAATTTCACTTCGAGTTTCCGCAATTCTACGGCGATTAGATTCTCCGAGAACACGCTTCAACTGTGAAAGTTTGGTTTGGCGGTCATAGCCTCCGCTCTGTACCGACCCTCCCACTGTGTAACGAGCCGTACATCCGTATGATTTCGCACATTCTCCATAGTTTTGCCGAAAACCGCGTTGTTCATCAATTTGTATAAATTTTTCTCGAATTCGTTTGTCGCCCGTGTCCGAAAATGTGTATTTAGTTCGATGTATCCTCGAAGCCATGGAGATTGCGCGAATTGCAGTACGCGGTGAATCTTTGTAACCTGCAACCCGTGTCGAATACATTGTTGCAGGTTACGGTAGTGAATGACGTATCGCTGCTTATCGCACAGCGTAGCGAGTAACTTGACCTCTCGCTTGCCGGGCGGCTTATCGCGCGTCTGGCAAAACGGTAAGTCAGTGTGCGCGTCGTGAAGATTCATCGGATACGCAAGATCGACTTCCAACACATAACCGGTAGCCGAATCGGATGCAACGGACATTACATCAAAGCTCGCGACATTTTCAATCCACTGAAAATCGACATAGGGCAACGGTTAACACATTGCCCAGCCGTACAAGTTATTAACATCAAAGTACATAAGATACAATGATGGTTTCGATGGATCGTACGATGACATGTATTTATTATTTGCGCGAGCGTATCTGTTGGAGCATTGGCTAAAACCACCGCGTATACCGCGCTCAACGAACAGGACCATGTCGATGTCTGTGAGCAACTCGAACTTGATACCCGTGTGCTTCAACATGGCGTCCCACGTATATCCCGGTAAAGTGTAATACTGTGTGGGATCTAAACCATAACTCTTTATACACGTGTTTCGGAAATTTTGGAAAATATCCAACAAAAATAGCCAACAAAAGAACATCCGTTTTTAGATACAAATCACTGTACTGTCCAAGAGTTTCGATTGAAAAGGTTTGCCAGACGTTTGTCGCGTGCGCGTAATCGCTCTCGGATACCGTTTCACCAGTCAACGAACTGTAAAATGATTCGCGCGGAGGTAGGCAAGTCTCCCGGAGCTTGTCGACGCTGTCGATGTACTCGTAGGGAAACACGCCTTTCCGAGTAAGCAAATTGAAATGTTTCGCGGATAAGTGATTGAATTCCGATCGTGTAATCTTTAATTTATCTATAGTTAAATATGATGCTAATTTTTGCAGACTGGTGCCGAGAAATTTAAACGAATCAATAAACCATAATTTGACGCAAATTTTGGAATTTTCATCCTCCGTATCTTTAACGTTTTTTGTAAATGAAATGTATCGCTTTTTTGTCAGCGGCAGTAAATCAATGTTGCCTTCAAAGGCATTGGCAATGTCTTTAATAATGAAATGCGCGTCGTAACCGGATAAATTGTGAAATATCACCGGGATAACGTGGGAGCAGTGCTGCAAGATCGAGCATCCTGCAACAGAGCAACATGAGGGGAACGGCCCCCACCATGCGGGCACTACACAAGCGAGAACCGTACGTCACGCGTCCGTGTGCGCACGCGTCAGCGTAGCATGCTATATTTTGTCACTTCCCCAGCCCGCAAAAAATGCTACGTACGAAAAATGCTAAGAAGCCAAGCGTTTTTAATCGAGTAAGGCAAATCGCTTGAATAATAAAGATTCCGTCTTCTAGACCTGTATCTTGCAACTTGTTTTTTTTCTTTTTTCGCATTTCTTTCTAACGCACAATCTAATGCACAATCGAGTAAATAATTAAATACATTTTTTTTTCTAAACAGTATTATTTATAATAAATATAGTGGTAGGAGAATCTCAAGCCCAAGTAGATCGTATTTCTTGATATATATTCTTTATTAATCAATGTTAGAACAAACGTTTTGGCTGATCATTCAACCATCTTCAGTGTTCCTTTAAATTTAAATATTTATACATCTTAGTGATTATATATGTAAATTTGAGGTCAAGATATTAATTTGCTTAAAATTATTTTAATAAATAATTAATTATGTCGCATACCTGTATTTAAAACTATATTGATTCAATTCACCATTGAGGTCTATACTGGTGATCACTTATGTGATTGTGAGAAATTGCAGTTGCGGTGTTAATCTCAAGTCACCATGTTCTCAACTGTGAGTTGATGTTACATTCTAAAATTGAAGACCCGAAGGCATGTAATACTATAGGAAAAAAGAGGAGAGGAAATCAAAGGAGAAGGGGCAACCACAATCCCAGCCAGTAAGGCGAAAAATATTATTTTTCTAACACTATAGAGTAGGCAATAAGTTGAGAATAGGAATATAAGACTCAGAAAGCAAATCAGTGTCACTTTGTTTGTTTAGACCGTGTGACTGTCTTTTTATGTTTATCATTTCTGAGGTTAGTCTTCTCACATATGATTTTTTATTATCTACAATGCTAACTCCTTCCCAATTCATTTGATGATTAAATTCTAACCGATGTTGAGAAATAACTGAAGGAGAAGTGCTTTTTTTAATATCATTTTTATGCTCTTTAATCCTAGTCTCCAACCTTCTCTTTGTTTGACCTATGTAAGTTGCCTCACAATCCACACAAGAAATCTTGTACACTACACCACAATGTAAAAATTTTTCTAAAATATCCTTATGTCTCTTTATGAAGTACCTCATATCACATTCCCTAGCATAAGACATTCTAAAACCATGTTTCTTGGTCATGGACGTAAATTTCTCAGATATGCCTCTAACATATGGAATAGTAAAAAACTTATTGCTACAGTCCTCTGACACTCCACTCTCTCCACCTTGTATTCTTTTGTTGCCAAAAAAATAATATTTTAGTCTTTCTTCTATAATATAAAAAATAAATGGGAGAGGGTAATTATTATTCCGTAGGATATTAATGATGTTATTAAGATCATCTTGAAGAAAGCGTGGATGAGAAAGTCTTATACTTCTGTCAACCATTCCAAAGATACCCGAGTAGAAATCTGTCATGGAATACCAGATGTCTGAATAGTATTTATTCAGAAAGTGTCGTGGCATTCCCTAATAAGTAATGTTAGCCGGGCTCTAAGGAGGACTCTAAGCAGTTTTCCTTTGTTCGAGATAGGGTTTTCCCTAAATGTATCAAGACTGGAAGTCTAGTCAGTGGTTGGTCGGAAAATGATCCGAAATGCCTTGACTAAAAATACTGATGGGAAACTGACAGGGCACTAGGCCCCTTTCAGTGTTTTCAGTCAAGGCATTTCGGGCCATTTTCCGACCAACCACTGACTAGATTTCCAGTCTTGATACACTTAGGGAAAACCCTATCTCGAACTAAATGACGCTAAGTGAATAAGATTATGCATATTGCGTAGCTAATTCATACATTCATTACATTTTACACAATTACATATATTTTGTACGTATTATATTTTATACAATTATATTTTATGCATATTTTATAACATTAATTATATTTTATAGAACATTGATTATATATATATTTTTTTAATTTTCACAATTATTTTATACAATTTTTTATAAATGAAGAAGTGGCATAACGTATGATTTTTTTCCCCCGTTACGCTGCTAACAAGGACATCCAAACGTACCATTTTTGATTTAATTTTATGTAATCCACACGTTATTTTTTTTGGATCTTTCTTCATTATCTACAATTTCCCATTGTTTTAATTTTTTAGAAGAAAAAGGATAAGCATACATGGAACTTTTGATTTCATCAATCTTCCCACAATTATAATATCATTTATTTCTTTCATTGATGGAATGTACATATCTGTAATTTTAACTACTTTATCATTATGAAGCAATATTGTATTGTTAGGTTCTTTAGTAGAGAGGACAACATTTTTCCATTTTAACTTTTTTACTAAAACATCCCCAGATGACAAGATTCGTCCAAATTTTTCGATAGTAATAGTTGGTGGTGGATTTTTTTTAACCGAATCAATCGACCACAATTCACTGTACCTATGACACAGTTGTGCTAATGGATGTTTACCACTGCGAATTTTTTGTTTGATTTTTTTAATAGCATTTTCAAACGGAAATGCAGTGATCTCACTTAATGAGCAACTTAAATTTTTTGCATCGTCAGCCAAGTGAATGAGATTGTGCATATTCAAAATTTGTGAAGCTGATCCATAAAAATTACGAGCAGTTAATACAAAAATTCGCAAGTATGTTTTAGCTTTCGCATTATATTTTAAAGCCAATTCTTTACTGCAAAGAATTCTGCACGCAGCATGAAATAAAAGAAAATGCCGATATAATAATTTAGGCAGAATACCTTTTAAAATAACAGGGCCACTATATAATAGAAAAAATCGAAATTCTGTTGCCTTCCATTTCAAAATATCCACTAGCGATCTTGTAGTTCGTTGAAATTCCACTGGTATTTGAGATTGAAGGGCAAGCAATCGCCGAGAAATTTCGAGTCTACCTTGCACGCCTAATTTTATGTTGGAATTACTTTGAATCCAATAATCTAATAATAATTTTTTCATTACACCCAAGCAACAAAGATGCATGAAATCTAGCACAAAATGAAAAATCATATCAATTGTTGGTATAGTAATTAAAGGTGTTTTACAAATGTGATGTTCCGGATTTTCTTCGAGTCGAAATGATAAATCTGTTCTTTCTGCACAGTCAATTTCCGGATAAATCATTGTCTTATTTGAACATTTCGTTTCATGAAGAGCAACTCGTTTTCCACGAACAACGCATCGTTTGCAAGCATAATATCCTCCATGTCCTTTTATGCCCTTAATAAACGAACGAGCTGGCCTGTCACAGACAAAACACATGACGTTGATTTTAAAAATTTGATTTTCTAAAACTATGTTATTCGTTTGTAATTCATTAATCTCTTCGATAAATTTTTGTAAATATAACTTCAAATCATTTGGTTTCTTATCACCTGCATAGATTGCTACAGGGAATGGCTCATATAAATCTGGTTCAAATTGAACTTTGCACATGATTGGCCATAACTGAAGAGCGCTTGATTTATATGGCGATGTTCCATCGATACCAAATATAAGATTTAATGTATTATTTGCATGAAGTTTTACATTAATACATTTACGAAGTCCTTCGGCTATACTAAAATAAACAAATTCTGCTGTAGTTTGGCCACGACTTAATGGGAATTGTTCTATGTTAAATCGGACAGAGTTTGTTCTCAGAAAAGTTTTAGCTGATATAGGCAGAGTTGGAAGCAAACGATTTCTTAATATTTTTAATAAAGCATCCAAAACGATATGCGGGATGTTATTTTGAATGGCCCATGCTCGTAATTCCATTATTTCCTTTACTTCTACGTCATCTTCGATTTCATCGTCACTTGTAGTTTCGTCGTTTATTTCGTCTTCTTTTTCCGATTCTAAATAAAATTCTTGTTCATCATGAACTTCTATTTCGACATTATTTTTTTCAATCATTTCGTCTTCTTCACGTTGTTGCTCTATTTCCATTTCGTCTTCATTACTTATGTCTGCGTCATCTTGTTGTTCTATTTCCATTTCTATTCTGTTTTCTTCTTCATCTTCTACTTCTTCTTGACAATCCGTATTTTGAATTTATCCTCTGTGAAAGATTAAAATAATAAAAAAAAAGTATTAAAATGCTCTTTATTGACATTTATGGAGAGATTTAACATTTTTTCCACAATAAAAGATCGTATTTTTTTAATAATTTTTAATCACAGTTTTATCGAGATCCCTTTATATATATAACACTATAAATAATAAATATATTAACATCATTACTTACTTTCTTGAATTTTATATAAAGCACGTTTGCGTCTCATTCGCATTTTTGCCGTATACTTTATTCTATCCATTTTTATGATAGACTATGAAACAAAAAAGTAAAAAGTAATAAGTAGTAGATAGTACGTAGAAGTAAAAAAAAATAAATAACACGAACACAATTATAATATAATTAAACCTTGATGTTAATTTACTATTTTCTAGATTTGCAATGCAAAAGTTTCAGTCCTTTATAAACAACAAAAAATAATAATTTCAGATTACGTTCACGGATGTTAAATACAGTTTCACGCTGCACTTGAAGTTGATCGTATCTCTTAATACACTCTGAATATGTATAAATATTTAGCGCCTTTAACATCCGTGAATGTAACCTAAAATTATTATTTTTTTTTATAAAGTGAATCAGTGAAAATGTTACTATAATGGAAACAATAAAATAGGATTTCACTAAGATTCACTGAGTATTTCACCAATATTCAGTAGAAACACTTATTTTTTGTTTTTTATCGTAAAACTTACTGTGATTATGGTCAATGAAAATAAAATTTCGCTATAAAATCAGTACTTTATCTATTGGTAATGCTGATTTTGTATTTACTGCGATACCATATTGTATAAACGCCTCTATGTAGAGGGACAAATTAGGCAGAATGGTTATTGACTTTGATAGATGTTTTTAGAAAAGTTTAAATAAAGAGGATTGAAGATCACAGATTGAAGACGGCGCAATCGTTCGTTAGCTTTCGAAGTAAGTAGTGTACTGAGAACTAAATATTCCGGGTGCTGATCGAAGCGAGCGTGTTTTACCGAAGTGTGTCTAATACAAGGCGTGTGTCTAATACGAGGTAAGTAGTTTTAATATCAAACGATTATTTTTTTTTCCTCTTGTACTACATAACATCCAGCAATTATTATAGTCATAATCGATTACCAATTTTACAACAGAAGACGATTAATAATCGATTGCAATTATTTTCTATTTTTTTTTGTATGCTGGTAATTGACTATGATAACGAAAGCATGTTAACCTTAAAATCAATTGACATATAAAATACATGTTTTATCTCATGTGTAAAAGTTTTCGTGAAGGTAAAAGAAATTTTGACTGAAAATAATGGCAACTCGAAAACATCACAGCCAACATCATCCATACGCTACACCCTCTAAACGTTCTAAAGTAAGTTGTGAAATTCTAATATAAATAATATTTAATATTCATTTCATTAAGTTTTGACTTAAATGTGTTATTAAAGCTGATGGATACTGAACGCCATTATCAAATTATCGAGTTCCACGAAGAAAATTGTCTCCAAAAAATTGTGGATGTTGTACCAACTAGTTGGATTACATACGACATAAAATCATGTAGGCTCGTTTCACCATTTCCGGAGAACTTGAAAATGAAAAAAGATCGTGATTTCTTACACCATCTTGTGCGAACAAAATCCAATCCTCTGCAGAGTTGGAGAAAATGGCCAATTATTATACGAGGCGATTCAAGTAAAAAACATTACACATTAACTAACAAAAAATTTTATAATTTATTTTTTTCAACATTTTAACAATAAAAAATTATTGATAATTATAATAATTAAAAAAAATAATACGCGTACAACAATTTAGGTAATAAGTGTTGCAAAATTATATTTTCAACATATGTTGCATAATAGGAAACATAATTAAAAAAAAAATTAATAAAAAGTAAAAATAACTAAAATAATAAGTAAAATAATTTGCTATTATATTTTCAGATAACTACACTGATGCATTAGACAAAATTAAAAAATTAAAAACTAAAAAATACGCTTATACAACAGATTGCGAGAAACATGCTGAAGAAAAAGCATTAAAAACATTTAATGCAATAAAGAAAAAAAATTTTAAAGACAACGAAAAATTGGGAAAAAAACTATTGTCCCAAGTTCCCCAGCTGGACGATGAAGAGGACGATTTAGAGTTGAATGAAACTAACAGTTAGTTATAAGAAAAAAAATATTTGTCCACAAATTTTATGTTCTATAAATGTCCATTATTTTTGCAGGTTTAAAAGATTCAAGTAAAGATAGCAGCGAAAGCGATTCCGAAAATTTCCAAAGAACTACTACTTTTCCTGAGGCAGTAATAGAAAACAAAAAATCATCTACAAAATCAAAAGAAGATAATCTGTCATCATTATCAAAAAATGATATTTCTGACAATGAATTGTATATTGCTGAATCACCGAGTTGTAATTATAATGCAATTATTCTATTATTTTGCTACAATATTAATTTTTTTTATATTAATTTTAGTTATACTATTTTTATTTATAGTCCATCAATCAAAAACCCAAAAACCCACTGATAACTTATCTGCTCCAGATACTTCAAAAAAAATTTTGAATGGTACGTATAAAATGAAATATACTTGTAATTACTCTCTTGTAATCACTTTATTTAAATAATATTTATTTTTAAGGCATTAACGATATAATATCAATGCAAAGAAAATTAACTCTGCAAATCACATCGATGGCAAATGAAATAAGAGACGTAAAAGAGATATTACGCGTTAGAAATATCAATCAAGATGATGATTGTATAATAACCTTTACTGATTTCATGGAGAAATACGAGTTAAACATGCCTTTTAGTGCTTTAGAAGACTTTCAAGAATTTGATAATCGTCTCAAAATTGAAAAAAATTTTTAGTTGGAATTCGTGAGCATTAATATCATAAAAATTAAAGAAACTATTAGATAACTATTTTTTATTAACACAAATTTAGTCTTTGAGTGAAAATGTATTTTATTCATATTTCAGAAGCGATCCATCTATGTAACAATAGATAGGGATAATAGTGTGTCAAAAATGTTGACAAGTATTTTGAGAAAACTTGTCAAAAGAGTAGTTATGTGCCAGTATACGTGCCTTAAGCAACAGGGCACTAAACTAATATTTAAAGATACAGTGACTTGCCGTTGTATCATCGGTAATATAATTAATTTGTTCCGATTCTGACAAAAAATCTTTCTAAATTATTAATTGTAGACGACTGTGCTTAATAATTATTGTTATTAAATGCAATGTATTATTTCAGATATTGTATTTAAAACATATAACAAGGATCAAGAAAATCCAGTAGTGACAGAAAAATCTTTCTTTACTTGTCTAGGTAACGTAATCTCTAATGCGAAGGATTGGGAAGGCCAACGTACTGCAAGAAAGCAGAGTAAAGAATAAAAGAAAATGTTATTTTTATTTATTGTGTTAAAAATTAATTTTGAATTTATAAGTTTAATTTTAAGAATAAAAGATTTTATAAGTGTTACATTTAAGAAAACTTAAAAAATGAAATAAAACTCTAAATAAAATAAATATTTTAATATTTAAAAAAGTTGAAGTTGTTTTGTATTTACTGTACCAAAATTTAAAGAAATGTTTCTATATATTCAAAAACCGATTTAAAAAAAACTGCCCAGAGCCAGTCCAGAACTGACCAGAACTGATTAATAAAACTGCCCAGTTTTCGAAGAGGCCAGTCGTAACTTTTATGGCTGGAACCACGCCTGCTTTCCTTATCAGTGCCTGTCCAGACATCAGGAAAAACTATCAAAAATCCTACCAGTTCCTAATCATGATTTCTACTCGGGATGTTGTCACCTTCTACAATCAATTCTACGTCCAAAAAACTCAAATGTCCCTTGTTAGCTCGTTCACATGTAAATTTAATTATTTCATGAAACAAATTAAAATTTTTTATTATTTTATTGATAACGTTGTTATGAGCCGCCAAAATTATGTCATCATCATATCTGTTAAAGAAAAGAGGTTTCGAAACTAAGATTTTGAGACCCTTTTCTTCTATATCCGTGAGAGTAATATTTGCGATAATGGGGGACAAAGGAGAACCCATAGGGCTACCAAAAGTCTGTTTATATACTTTGTCTTGAAATTTGAAGTTTAGTATTATTTATATTCATAAAAAATATACGCATAAGTTAAATTATTAACTGTTGAAAAAGATATTAATTTGCTATGACTTGTCAATAGAAAAATAAAATATAATTTTACAATTTTTCAACAAAATGCAACTTTAACATATGCCAAGATTATTAATAAATATAAAATAATACTTTTTTGTCGAAAACATTATTAAATAATTTGATTGATTACTGTTAGAAACTCATGTGCAAAAAAAGTTGCAAGAAGCAATTTCCAAACACAATATCTTCAACATTTTAGCTATTCGCTTTACCCGTTTAGCCACGCTTGCTACTTGACATTTTCCTCTTTAAACTTAAAAGAAAGATATATTAATAATTTATTAGTAGTTAATAGTGGCCTTTCACGCCACCCATGAGGTGGCCACTAATAGCGCGCTAGATTTTTTTATATATATATATATATATATATATAAAGTGGCCTGTAGCCCTATTATACCACATATTATTGCAAAATACCACAAAAAATATATTACTATGTAAATATTATGTATATTACAATATAAAAACTATATGTATATTATAAACATATACATATATATTAGTATCATATATTAGTATCATATTCACGTATAAATAATAGATATGTATGGTACGCACGCGCGCGCGCGCGCACGCACATATCTATTACTTATACTTGTGGTCTGACATATATAATGCCAGACATGAGGTTTAAATGTTTAAAATATCATGTCTGTAATAGACATGATTTCCTAAACATT
This sequence comes from Linepithema humile, assembly GCF_040581485.1. NCBI lineage: Eukaryota > Metazoa > Arthropoda > Insecta > Hymenoptera > Formicidae > Linepithema > Linepithema humile. Next base: position 17,052,062 of record NC_090130.1, on the reverse strand, counting down.
TAAAAGTGTGGTCTGATATACATGATACCAGACATGATGTTCAAATGTATAAGATATCATGCCTGATGTCACAGGCATGATATTCTATACATCTGAAAGTGAACAAAGCAAATATTAACAATGAGCAATGCAATAATAAATTTTATTTTAAACATTATTATTGCATATCATTAGACGAGGAGGGACCAGCAATTTCATTAATATCTGCAGCATATAGTGTTAGACGACTTTTATCTTTTTTAGGACATGCAGAATACAATTTGTCCGCGGACATTAGAGACAAATGCTTTTCTTTAATTTCTATGTCTACAGCTGTTTCCCCTCTCGCTTTCAATGCTGACTTAAGCACGCATGTAGCATTGACACTGACAGATGAAAGTGGATTTCGTTTTTTCGTTTTTATATCTGGCAGCAAGGAAAAGATTCTTTCTGAATCGGTATTAGAATTTGGTAGCGATCTTATAGCATTCAAAAGACACATTAAATTTGGATATTGATGAGTGCGTTGGAAAACGCGTTTCCACATGTCATTAAAATTCAACATTGATAGAATATCTTTTTCTGCTTCTGTAAAGCTTTGATGTAAAGCAAACCATTCTTTTCTTGAACCGTTTTCGTTAAATCCGCCAATCGTCTGAGCGACAAAAGAAACATCAGTAAATGAAGTTTCTCTATTAATATCACGCAAAGCTGTGTCCGGTTCGAAAATTTTTAATTTTGAAAAAAATTTGTCATTTATTGGTAATCTTTTACAAATTTCTTGGGCAGCAGTTATGTAAAATTGCAATCAGTTCTCTCGAACTATTGCAACTACGTTTGCGTGTCCCTCTGTTATCAACTCGTCAAGATATTTTTTACATTCATCTCCTAAATATATTTCGTTAAAAGATTTTTGATTTTCTTTGTTGGAAAATTCAAAATTATTACTTATATTTTGTAAGAGTTCTGACTTTAAGAAATGTTTACAAATAATGATTAGGAACTGAAATGATTTCGGCTGCAATAACTGTATTCTTGTTTCTAGAGCTTGGAAAAATGCATTAAAAGCATTAAAAAAATGTAAAATATGTTTTAAAAATAATAAATATGCTTTTATATCAAGTTTTTGCATTATAGATAATAAATTTTGTCTAGACTTTGTTCTTTCACTCATTACCATTTCTTTTAAAAAATGCTCGACAGTATCCCAATACTCTAGAAGTCTTTCAATACATGAATGCCGAGAAAGCCATCGTGTGTCGGACAACTTTAAAATTTTTCGGTTTGCTTCCTGAAAACATTCACAAAATTCTTCAAAAATAGCTGATCGTTTTGGACTACTGTTAATATAACTTGCTATTTTTTTTACGAATTCCTCGCAATAGTCTGGGATCTTACCACATGCAGTATGTGCAACAAGTGCAGCGGAATGACATGGGCATGAAAATGTTAACAAATTTTAACATTTTTTTTCAAGTTTTGTTTTAAATGATGAATATTTACCCGTCATGACGGGCGCATTGTCGCATGACAAGGCAACAATATTTAAAAATGTAATTTGCAATCTATACATTTCTCGTTTAAAAGCATTAAATAATTTTTCCGCACTGCTATTCCTTGCTTCAATATCTATTAATTTGACTAATTGCGAGCGAATGTCTAATGTTGCAGGATCAACATACCGAACATGAAACGTCATCCATTTTTGATTAGAAATGTCAGACGTTTTATCAATAAAAATAGTAAATTTAGTATTTTGAATAATATCGACTACACGATCCGTTTCAACCGGACACAACACGTTCGAAATAATTTTTTGACATTTAGTCCGACTTATTTTCATGTTTTGCAATACGTCAGAATCTTTTCCTATTTGTTGGAAAAAAGTGAGAATGTCTGTCGCAGTTTGGTGCGAAATGTTTTTCTCAGCGATGAAAGCAGCGTATCGAATTTCTGCAGCTTTCTTTCGCTTATCGAACGACAAAATTGATTTGTCCGGCATATTGACATCTTCGTCTGTATTTTTCGTCTCCATATTAGCATTTTTAGTAATTGTTAAATGTGCTATTGATTGTGCATGACAAGAAATACATGACATTTTAGCAGTTAGATATATTTTACACAAGGAACAAAAACATAATGTTTTATCGTGTGATACTTCGCGTAACCATGGTTGAAAATACTCTATTTCTAACCATTGTGGTTGAAATTTTAATGTCTTAGAAATATTTTTTTCTACAGTAATATAATTATTATTTAATAACAAAGATGTGTCTTCTTTAATATTACTTTTGTGATACGTAGAATTTGCATGTCTAGAAATGCTCGTGTTGCAAGAAATATTTTTATCACATATAATGCAATGAAATAAACTGTCATCTAATGGTACTTTTTGTATCCAATATTTATATCTATCATCGCGAAGCCAAGCTTCTGAAAAGCTTTGCTTGCATTTTTTTTGTAATAAATCACATATTTTTATAATGAATAGAAAATAAAACTATAGAAAACAAAAAGAAAACAAAGATTCAAAGAAGAAAAAAAATAAGGAAAGAGAAGAAAAATTACGTAAATGTACAGAAAGGTTTGAAAAACTTACAGTCGAGACTGCCTAAGCTTTTTCAACAAAAAAAAATGAGCGGCATATAAAATATTACTATAATATATTACTAAAATATTACTAAAATTTGCCGTGCTCTTATATATACCACGCAATGCAGACGCGGTTTACGCGCAGAAACAATTGAGAATCGCAAAAATGCTGCGCATTTAGTTTTCCTTAGTTCCTTAGTTTTCCACAAATTGTGAAAAAAGCGACGTTTGAAGAATGTGGACGCGACTTCGATGCGCAGAACGCTATGCGCATCGAAGTCGCGTCCACGTTCTTCAAACGCCGCTATTTTCACAATTCGTGGAAAAGTAAGCGCAGGTTGCCATGGAGAACGCTTCGTCCGGTAAGTAATTAATATTATTAATTATATTTGTGCTAAAATTAACGTTTTACGTTTTTAAAGTAATTACGTTAAGTTATTATTATAATTGTACACATAATATCTTTGAAAAAAAGGATATATATATATATATTTTTTTTTCTTTTTACAGAAAACACAATGCAAGTAGAAGCTCCACATTTGCAGCAACTGCTGCTGCAAATGCAGCTGCAACATGAGGAGGTTGTGAGGCTGCGCCTCCAAGTGAAGTAGCAGCAGCAGCAGCAGCAGCAGCAACAACAACAGCAGCAGCCTCAACAACAGCAGCTGGAGCGGATGCCGGAGCAACCGTATCCAAAAAAATATAGTATGTAATAAATTTTGAATTATTACATTCTTCATACACATACAATATTTTTATTTTATTGATTATTTACATCAATCTTTATTTTGTAAGAAAAAAAAGGAGAGGAGCCGGCCGTGCACGAGCACGCTGGTATGTCCAGCGGGCTGCTCGCGGAGCCACAGGAGGCTATCAAAATGCCTCAATAGCTAGAGGAATCGGTGGCGGGAGGGGCGGCCGTGGCGGGAGAGGTGGCCGCGGCGGAATAAGACGGGCAAAGCCGAATATTCGAAATATATTTATTAATTATTAATATTTTTTTATACATATATATGAATAAAAATAAAACAAAAGTAAAAAAAAACAACCTTATCAATATTTATATTTGAAGTCTCTTCAACCGCTGTAAATTCTAATAATTGTGTGTGTGTGTGTGTGTGTGTGTGTGTGTGTGTGTGTGTGTGTGTGTGTGTGTGGTGGTGCGCGCGCGCGCGCGCGCGCGCGTACGTACCATACACATCTATTATTTATACGTGAATATAATACTAATATATGATACTGTTCGGAAGCGCGTCGAAATTTGTCGTTAAGGCAGTGAGGTGCACGGAAGATGAATCAAAGAAACGACGTGATTTCACTAAATTAAGTTCTTTATTCGTTTAATTAAGGCATGTACCTGTCCTCATGGAGGCAAATAAATGCAAAGAGAAAAGGAGAGTACAACAGTTCAACAAATTGTTTCGGTTTGCACACTTAGACTGCGATATGCGGTGTTGGTTTCCGCGACACGTAATGTCTGCGATTTTGCGGAATCTCAGCGGAGTAACTGCAGCGCGCGTACTTGCGATTGCACAGAATCTTAAGAAAGCGACTGTGTTTCGTCGTGGTGCGGAGCGGTTTTTATAGCTTGAAAATCCGGAGTTCCCTTGAAATTCGCCAATGAGATCGCAAGCATTTTGATTCTCAAGATGACCCTTGCAAACTGTCTATGATTGGTGATTTGATGGTGTGACTCATGTGTGCGAGAGAATTGCCATCGAGTATTGGCTAAGATTTGTGTGACGCTTGCGTTCATGTGTGCGGATGTTGCTGAAATCAGTAACTGTCACCGCTTGTTTATTCGGTTGTTTGTTGTTTTGGCCCCCTTTGAATGGAGAAAAAACTGAGTGCGGGTACAGTTAGGATAACAGTTCAACTGGTAGAATTTTCCTTCGTTCTTACGGCTATTTTTCTATTACGTTAATTATCGATCTTGAACATTCCCGCCCGCCTCGTCATTGCGTGACGAAACAGTCCGGCAGGTTGCGAGCTTGATCGAGTGGCGCTTTTAAATCGATCGAAGCGCTATTGATTGCGGTGCAGGATTGCGGTCTGAGACGGCGCGGAAGCGGCATGCGTTGACTGCGTGAGTCGTAGTGTTGATTGCTGTGTACCACGATGTAAATAAGAAATAGTTTTCGTTTACGAGTGTGTAGTGAGTGATTCGTGTACAGAGTATTGCAAGACGTAAGATTTTCGGAGTGTAATATTACCAGATGAAAATGGAATGAAAGTCAGTGATTACAATTAAAAAGATTGAAATTTTTCGTTATTGTGGATCGACATACTGACCCTATAAATTGAGTGAACGGGGTATAGTGCAAGAATTATTTACGCGGCGTGATGAAATTGAGTGTGAGCGTTTACTTTGTCTTGATTCACTCGAGTTTCGAGCACTGGAGAGACTGCAGTGATTTTGGGCAGCAGCACGAGCTTGACAAGCGGGCGTACTAATTCCGATGTAGCGGTTTTAACGGTCACCACGCGCACAATTCCATCGTCTCCCGGATGTAATTGTGTGATTCGGGCGAGGGGCCATCGGCTCGCCGGAGTGATTTCGTTTCGAATCAAGCACAGAGCTCCGACTTCGGGAGTTTTTCCCAGCTTAATCCATTTTCCACGAGAAGTGAGTCCGTGAATATATTCTCGGGACCATCGCTGCCAGAAGTGATCGCGCATTTTTTGTAAGAGCTGCCATCGAGTCAAGGTGTTGTCACTCCTTTCGGCGCGGGACGGCTCGGGAACGGCCAGAAGAGGAGCTCCGGTGAGAAAGTGTCCCGGTGTGAGTGCTGAGATATCGGTCGGGTCATCGGAGAGGGACTGTAGCGGTCGTGAATTGAGGCAAGCTTCAACTTGAGCGAGGAAGGTCGACATCTCTTCAAACGTTAGTGTAGCCTCGCCGATGACTCGCCGTAGATGATGCTTGGTGGATTTTACTGCAGCTTCCCACAGTCCTCCGAAATGAGGCGCGGCCGGGGGATTGAAGTGCCATTTGACGCCGTCTCTTGCTGCTGTGGTAGCGATGCGACGGCCGTCGGGTGACGATGCGCGAAACATCTGTCGCAATTCTCGTGCTGCTCCGACGAAATTCGTACCGCAATCCGAGAAAATATCGGTGCAAAGGCCGCGACGTGATACGAAGCGACGGAAGGCAGCCAGAAATGATTCGGTGGAATAATCGGAGACGACTTCAAGGTGCACGGCCTTGGTGCAAAAGCACACGAAGACGGCGATGTAACCCTTGTGTGCCTTGTGTCCTCGCCCTTTGCTGGTGCGGATAGAAATTGGACCGGCGTAGTCGAGTCCTGTTCTGAGGAACGGGCGTGCCGGGGTGATTCTTTCTTGCGGGAGATTTCCCATGAGCGGTTGTGGTGTGACGGCTCGCCACCGAGTGCAGGTGATACAGCGGTGCAACAGCTGTTTGACGATAGCCCGACCTCGTGGTACCCAGAAGCGGAGGCAAAGAAGACCGAGAGTGAGTTGCACTCCTCCGTGCAACGTGCGAAGGTGACACGACTCGACTATCAGTTTGGTGAGCCATGAATTTGGCGGGACGATCATGGGGTGTCGTTCGTCGTAAGCGAGGAGGGCGTTCTTGAGGCGGCCTCCAACTCTCAGCACGCCGTTATCGTCGATGTACGGATTCAACAGTTTTAAGTGACTGCGTTGTGAGACTGCCTGATTTGCGGATACGGCTGCGATTTCATCTGCGTAGTACATTGCTTGCGTCATGCGGAGCCATCGAATTAGTGCCTCTTCGAGCTCTTCTGGTTGGAGTGTCGTGGTGGTTTCCTTGTGGGCTACAATGTGTTGCCATCGACAGCACCATGCAGTGACTCGCAAGAGTTGATGCAGCGAGGAGAATCGCAGTAGAATGTCGGATTCGGACTGAGGCTCGTCGAGTTTGGCATGTGCGATGATTCGTTCTTCCGGCAGTGGTTTGTTGCATTCCTCCGAGCCTTCATTTGGCCAAAAGGGTTTACCCTTCATTAACCAGTCAGGCCTTGTCCACCACAGCGAATGGTTTGGAAGTTCGCTCGGCGCTATACCTCTGGAGGCACAGTCGGCTGGATTGTCCCGTCCGGGAACGTGCTGCCAGCGAGCCTCAGGCAGGAGCTCTTGGATTTGTGAGACGCGATTTGCCACGTATGTTTTCCATCGGGAGGAGTGCCCTTGAATCCAGTGTAGTGTGACCTGAGAGTCTGACCAAAGATATACTGGTGCTGTGAACAAATCAAGGTTGGCGCGGACGTGTTGCATGAGGTTGGCCACCATTACGGCGGCGCTGAGTTCGAGTCGCGGGAGGGACACTTGTTTGACCGGTGCTACCTTGCTTTTTGCGATAATTAGGCGTGTTGTGGTAGCGGCGCGACGAGACACGCGGAGATATATTGCGGCTGCGTATCCTCGCTCTGAGGCGTCCGCGAACCCGTGCAGTTCTGTGTGAGTTTCCTCGCTGGAGCTGGTGCCGAGCCAGCGATCCACGCGAATGCGGTCGAGTGACGGAAGTTCACTTAGGAATCGCTGCCATTGATGCGCGTCGGCCGACGGCAGCGGAGTATCCCAGTCGAGTTGCCGCAACCAGGCGGACTGAATTAGAATTTTTGCGCGCATAACAACTGGTGCTAGCCATCCTAATGGGTCGAATAAGCGTGCGGTTTCGGATAGAACGCGTCTTTTCGTGAACTCGGTCAGTGTTCGCGGTTGAATCGTGAATGTGAACGTGTCAGTGCTAGGATACCAACGCATGCCCAGAGTGGAATGACCTTCTGTTTTCCATGAGTGCTGTGATCTATGGAGCTTATGGTCGGGGTTGATCCCAGTGAGAGCGGCCTCGCAGTTAGAAGCCCATTTTCTTAGTGAGAATCCGCCCGCCGTACAGAGCGCGCGGAGCTCGGATTGCAGTGTGATTGCGTCTTGAATGGTATCTGCTCCGGTGGCAATGTCGTCGACGTAACATTCGCGACGCAGTACCCTTGCCCCAAGAGGGAAGCGGGAGTTTTCGTCGCTGGCAAGCTGTCGAAGCGTTCGGATTGCCAGAAACGGCGCGCACGCGAGACCGTAGGTCACGGTTGTGAGACGATATTCTTGTACGTTGTCGCAAGTGTCGTGTCTCCATAGAATTCTCTGCCAGTCACGATCGTCTGGATGGACAATGATCTGACGGTACATCTTTTCGATATCCGTGATCATCGCGTAACGGTGCAAACGCCACCGCAGAATTACGTCGGCCAGAGTGGATAGGAGGTTTGCTCCAGCGAAAAAGTGTGCGTTGAGAGATTCACCGCATCCCGTGCGCTGCGAGCCGTTGAAGACCACGCGAAGCTTAGTGGTAGTGCTTGACTCGCGAAATACTCCGTGATGTGGTAGATAGCATGCGCGACGTTCATTTTCTGGTGGTGTATCTATGCGTTCCATATGTCGCAGGTCCTCGTATTCCTGCATAAAGGCCTGATAGAGTCCTCCGAATCGCGGGTCTCGTTTGCATTTTGCTTCCATGACGGTTAGCAATCGCTCGGCTGGCTTGCGTGTTCCCGCGAGTGTTTGTGGGGTGGAAGCGAATGGCAGCCGGACGACGTACCGGCCCTTATTGGTGCGTGTGTGAGTGCTCGAGAAGATTTCCTCGCACTTTTCCTCCTCGGGCGTGAGTGCAGTTGGAGCGGACGTTTCTCTTTCCTGTTCCCAGAACCGACGTAACAGCTCGTGTAGGTCTTGATCGGCTGAGCATTGGAGTGAGCAACTCTGTCCTTGGGATGAAGCAACGGAGCAACCGCCAGAAAGAATCCATCCCAGTGATGTCTTCTGAGCAATTGGTATTTGAGGTCCGCCCTTTCTCAGGCCTTCTTCTAGAATAATGGAGCAAACTTCGGCCCCCAGGAGTAATTTGATCGGATCGTTGGCTTGGAATTGTGGATCGGCCAGCGGCAATTCAGCTATGTGTGGCCAATTTTGGCAGTTGCCCATGGTCACCCCTTGATAGAGCGAGAGGCGCGGCAGGACGAAAGCGACGGCGCTAAGGTGTACGCCGGTTACGCGTGACGTAAGGTTAAGGGTCACCTTGCCGCGTGTTGAGCCTGTTCGTGTACCTCCGATCCCGACGATGGATATCTCGGAGCGAGATCGCGAGAGACGCAACCGTTGCGCCAGAGCCTCGGAGATGATTGACACTTCGGAGCTCTGGTCGATCAGAACGCGCACGGCGTGCGAATCTCCGAAGCGGTCGGTGATTATTACTCGCGCGGTGGCGAGCAAAGTTGCCTTGCGATCCTTACTTGTTCGTGTCGCGGAAAGTGCGCTGACTTCAGCGGATTGTGCTGGAACGTACGCTTCGTGAAGCATAGTGTGGTGTCGAGCCTTGCAGGTGAAGCAATTTTTAGAGGATTGACACTTCGTGACCAGGTGATTGCCCAGACAATTGTAGCACAAACGATTCGTATCAATGACAGTTTTTCTCTCGGTTGGAGACTTAGCCTTAAATTCGCTACACTGCCTGATTGAGTGGTTTTCCTTACACACAACGCACCGTGACGTTTCCAGTCTGTGCTTCGTGACGAGAGACCTTGCGGATCGCGACGAATCGGTGCTGGCCTTCACTGTGGTGCCCTTTGGTCGTGCAGCATTCAGTGTGGTGATTCGTTTTGAGATGAAGGTTAGTAGTGTCTCGTGCTCCGGCGGATTGGTGGAGTCACAGATCGACAATTCCCACTCCAGTCGTGTGCGGGGGTCAAACAATTCGACAACGAGGTGGTTGAAGAGATCCATGCCATGGGACTCAATGGGCCTGTCGATGCTTTCTTGAGCGTTTACGGCGGTGGTGACGGCATGATAAATGCGGCTTAACTCGTCGGCGGTATCTGACTTCATCTTCGCCACGGTGGTAAACGCGGCGAAGTTGGAGCGTATCAACTCTCTTTTGTTTTCGAAATGGTTTTCTAGCATCGTCCACGCGCGAGTGTAGTTATTTTCCGTTACTGATAGCGGACGTATTAATCTTTCAGCCGCCCCTTGCAGACATGATCGGAGGTAATGAAATCTCTCAATGTCAGAAATCGACGAGTTTCTTCCTATGACGGACTGAAAGAGATCACGGAACGTCGGCCAATCCTCATACGCGCCCGAAAATGTCTGGAGTTTTATTCGCGGGAGCGCGGTCTGCGGATGGCGCTCATTGCGGTTCTCTTGCGGTGAATTGGATGTTGCGGAGTGGTCTTTCAACCGTTCGGCGCATTCTACGAGTTGACTACGCTGCTGCACGTAAGTGATTTCCGCGTTGTCGAAAAAGTTAGAAGAAACGTACTCACTTTCGTTGAACCGGTCTTTGTAGCTAGCACGAATAAGTTCGTGATGTGACTCGAACTTAGCCCATTGTTGTTCGATAAATTTGATGCGAGTCTCGACTGCGCTGAGGGTGATGTTGCTCGAGCCCATTTTTTTGAGATTGTCCACTGAACGATATGCGGCCGTGAATGTCGCGTTGGCCGTTCAGCAGGACGTTCAAGTCCATACTCATATTGATTTTTTCCTTTTCTCTTTTTCGGTCTCCTGCACTCACGCACCTGGGGAGCACTCACGAATTCTGCGGCTGCCGTTCCTGAATCCGGCTTGAAGGACCAAAATGTTCGGAAGCGCGTCGAAATTTGTCGTTAAGGCAGTGAGGTGCACGGAAGATGAATCAAAGAAACGACGTGATTTCACTAAATTAAGTTCTTTATTCGTTTAATTAAGACATGTACCTGTCCTCATGGAGGCAAATAAATGCAAAGAGAAAAGGAGAGTACAACAGTTCAACAAATTGTTTCGGTTTGCACACTTAGACTGCGATATGCGGTGTTAGTTTCCGCGACACGTAATGTCTGCGATTTTGCGGAATCTCAGCGGAGTAACTGCAGCGCGCGTACTTGCGATTGCACAGAATCTTAAGAAAGCGACTGTGTTTCGTCGTGGTGCGGAGCGGTTTTTATAGCTTGAAAATCCGAAGTTCCCTTGAAATTCGCCAATGAGATCGCAAGCATTTTGATTCTCAAGATGACCCTTGCAAACTGTCTATGATTGGTGATTTGGTGGTGTGACTCATGTGTGCGAGAGAATTGCCATCGAGTATTGGCTAAGATTTGTGTGACGCTTGCGTTCATGTGTTGCGAATGTTGCTGAAATCAGTAACTGTCACCGCTTGTTTATTCGGTTGTTTGTTGTTTTGGCCCCCTTTGAATGGAGAAAAAACTGAGTGCGGGTATAGTTAGGATAACAGTTCAACTGGTAGAATTTTCCTTCGTTCTTACGGCTATTTTTCTATTACGTTAATTATCGATCTTGAACAGATACTAATATATATGTATATGTTTATAATATACATATAGTTTTTATATTGTAATATACATAATATTTACATAGTAATATATTTTTTGTGGTATTTTGCAAGAATATGTGGTATAATAGGGCTACAGGCCACTTTATAAAAAAATCTAGCGCGCTATTAGTGGCACCTCATGGGTGGCGTGGAAGGCCACTATTAACTACTAATAAATTATTAATATATCTTTCTTTTAAGTTTAAAGAGGAAAATGTCAAGTAGCAAGGCTAAACGGGTAAAGCGAGTAGCTAAAATGTTAAAGATATTGTGTTTGGAAATTGCTTCTTGCAACTTTTTTTGCACATGAGTTTCTAACAGTAATCAATTAAATTATTAAATAATGTTTTCGACAAAAAAGTATTATTTTATATTTATTAATAATCTTGGCACATGTTAAACTTGCATTTTGTCGAAAAATTGTAAAATTATATTTTATTTTTCTATTGACAAGTCATAGCAAATTAATATCTTTTTCAACAATTATTAATTTAACTTATGCGAATATGTTTAATGAATATAAAATAATACTGTTTAGAAAAAAAAATTATTTAATTATTTACTCGATTGTGCATTAGATTGTGCGTTAGAAAAAAATGCGAAAAAAAAAAAAAAAAAATTGCAAGATGCAAGTCTAGAAGACGGAATCTTTATTATTCAAGCGATTCGCCTTACTCGATTAAAAACGCTTGGCTTCTTAGTATTTTTCGTACGTAGCATTTTTCGCGGGCTGGGGAAGTGACACAAAATATAGCATGCTACGCAGACGCGTGCGCACACGAACGCATGACGTGCGATTCTCGCTTGTGTAGTGCCCGCATGGTGGGGGCCGTCCCCCTCATGTTGCTCTGTTGCAGGATGCTTGATCTTGCAGCACTGGTGGGAAATGAATTTTCATTCGTGCGTCGTACGTCGCTCGCCGCTCGCCGCTTCACCGCAGAGCTGCCAGTTTTCCCCGGAGAGCTCCACACGCACACAACCGAGATTCGCTGACGTCACGTGTCCGTGTGCGCTCGGCTGTCGACGGTAGAAGTGGGCGGACCTATGTCTTGTATCTCTTTCCCACCAAGCCTAGCATAAAAACCGGTTTTGACGCTCGCACCGTTTCTTCTGCCAAGCGTTGGCAGCGAAAATGCTTTCCCGAATGCTTTCGCTCCACGCGACTAAGTCGATTAGCGGCGTGTTGCTTTCGCTCGACGCGATATTTTTTCTGAGATTTACAGTCTTTTATGAAACATATATCATATTCATATTAATAAAATATTTTAACATTATGTATTTGCAGAATATGATTTTTCACGTTAATGTATAAAATAAGAATAAAGTAATAAAAATTATATATTGCAATATATAAACAAAACAAGTAACATTTAATATATTATTAATTTATTTATATGTTCCAATTTTACACATTAACGTGAAAAATCACATTATAAATGCATAATATCTTTTGTAAATAGCAAGATACATTGAGAAGTAAAGGAAAGAATTGATTGAAAATAAAAGAAACATGTTTTTACTTAAAAAATATTTATGACTATCTTATTTAACACAAAAGTAATCTGGACAAAGCATACCAATGTGATTATACATCGGATAGTTTAGTATTTTAACTTTATTTTAACCATTTTAATATAGTGGTCTTCCGCACCACCCAAGAGGTGGATCTTCGCCAGGAACCCTATTGTATCACTTTTCATTTTTCTTTATACATTATCTTTATATAGATATGGTGTCAGCAGGCGTTTGCAGACAAGATACTTATCATACACTTGTCGGTCATAAATGTGGTGTCATTTGTAGACAAGATACTTGTTACATATCGTTTACAAGTGTGTCATTTGCAGACAAAATACTTGTTACATGCCTGTCGTTTATAAGTGTGGTGTCCTTTGTAGACATATTAATGAAATTTTATTTATCTTAATTAAAAATGATAAGGGTCAACAAATAATAAAATTATAAAAGGAAAGGAGCAATAGGAATCAAAACGCTAGATTTTAGTGCGAACGAACTTGTATTGAGTTATAATAACATTAGTATAAACAGACATTTCATAGCCTGTCATCAGGCTATCCTTAGTGTGAAATAAATAAAATACATATGAAAACGCACGCTGATTTACATTAAGATCTGAGTTAAAACAAATATAATTTAGACGCAAGATTTGTTGTAAAATTAATAAAAAAAGTTAGTTTTATCATTGATATAATCAATGTTAGCTCGTCGGTTTTACAAATAAAAGCTCGTCGGTTTTACAAATAAAAAATTAAAAAAAAAATTAAAAATTAAAAATTTGTCAAAAATTTTATAAAAAAAGTTAATTAAAATAAAATAAAATAATAAAATTAATTAAAATCATTTAATATTCGAGATCAACAAGTTAAAGAAAAGTTAGTCAATAAAAAAATAATAAAATAAAATAAAATAAAATTTATAAAATTTATTAATTTATGATAAATAATAGTCTTTTATTATTGTATGACCTCTTGTAGTACCTCTTCCCCGACTTCTGTTCCCGCGGCCACCTCTGTTGTTTTGGCCTCCTCTTCTTTTTGTTATTCCAGAAGGACTTGGTCTAACATGATTGTCACATTGCAAGTTTCGCCGAGCGTACCACCGTGCACGCGACCAACCACCTCTTCTTTTTTTTTTCTAAAAATAAACACATTTATAGATTAATAATTTAAAACAATTATGCATATGAATAAATCATTTAGTTACAAAAAAATAAATAAATATCAATATATATGAAAGAGGCTAATGGAGCCACCGTTGGTTGTTAGTGCGAAATTTTTTATGTTTTGTATAGAAACTTGATTCGTCTGCATTGAGACATTAAAATGTATACTAATCTCAGATTCGAGACACTAAAGTGTACGAGAATTGCATACATCGATCTTATTATTCAAGAATCGGAATGTATGATTAAAGTAAGGAAGTTATTTGAAAGGAAGGAAAACGAGAGAAAAAATATAAGAGAAAAAAATTCGCACTAACAACCAGCGGTGGCTCCATTAGCCTCTTTCATATATATTAATAAGATATTATTACACTACCCTATTCCTGATATGGAAAATTCTCTGATATTGTATTTAAATTAATAAATAATGTACCATTATCGCCGGCTTGTTCCGACTGCTGCTGCTGTTGCTGCTGCTGTTGCTGCTGCTCGTCTCTTGGTTCTCTCTCCACTTCTTTTTCTTTTAATTTTTCTGCTATTAAATTTAGCTGTTGTTGCATTTTTTTAATTTCTTGTTGATGCAACATGAGTTGCATCATTTGCTGCACATTTCTCGTGTCTTCTAGGGACAAATTTCCCACGTCCATTATATTTTCCTCTGCAAAAATTAATACATATTTATTAAATTATATATATAAGAGAGAAGAAAGAAACTAATGATTAAATATTTTCTAACTATTTGCTAAATTCAATAACAGATAAATTCAATAAAATAAAAAACGGTATAAGAGTTACAAGCTACGATTTAATAATGTGTCAATTTTTCTTATATTAACAAAATTGTCTTTTAAGACAATTTCTTATAAACGCTTCGGTCGATTATCCTCAATATATGTTACAATAAAAGAATCAGTTTAATATTTAAAATACATTAAATTTAAAATTTTAACCACAAAAGATTTTCATTACTCGCGATGTCAACAAGTACAGATAACTGAGAACCTTTGTATAATGTAACATTATTCTAATAACTGTTAATTTTGCTCTATTTTTATGTTTAAAGTTTCTCAAGTGACATAGCTTCTAAAAAAAATGGACATTGAATGTTTTACAATTAAAACTTTTGATTTTATGTATTTCCAATGTTAAAATTATTGATTCTTTTAATGTAATGTATATTGGACGAATAATCGATTGAAACGTTTATATCCTTAAAGACAATTTTGTAAATATAAGAAACATTAACACATAATTCTAGTCATAGCTCTTGTGCTATTTTTCATATTATTATATTTAAAAATTGAAAAATTTTATTCAATTTATGAATAATAATTTACAAATATAATATGATTCAAGAGCATAATAATTTAATTTATTACTTACGATTTATGTTTCGAGATATTCTTCTAAGCAGCGTGTTCTTGAAACTAAAATGTATGTGCTCACGGAAAGGAAGAAGCAACTAGTCTGTACGTTTATAAACATTGGCCAGGTACACAAGAACTGTGTATGTATGTATGTATGTATGCATATATGTATGTACAGAGCGCTTTCTGTAAGTGATTATTTTAGTTGGGCGCATTTAGCACACCGACACAATAATTGTGTGGGCAATCAATAATTATTATCTGTGATTGAAGTATACCATTAAAATATGAAAGATCTGATAGAATATAGTATACAAAATGTATAAAAAAGGTGGGAATAATTCACGAAATATTTTATACTTTAATTTGACATAATTTTACATAAACTATGAAATATCTTGTTAAATATTTATTTTTCAATTATCTTACCTCAACATTTTTATGCACATTTTTATGCACAAAACAATGAGAAAAATCAATTAGTGTAGAAAAAACACATAGTTGTCTCAAAGAAAAAACATGTAGCTAAAATTATATCATATTATATTTTTTCTTCAAGACAACTATGTGTTTTTTCTACACTAATTGATTCCTCTCATTATTTTGTGCATAAAAGTGTTGAGGTAAGATACCCTGATAGCCAAGCATGTTTTGCAAAATCATGCAACTTAATGCTGAGCATGAATTTTCAACTAGTTGCTGAATATTTGTTAAAAACGTAATGCATAGTCATACGTATTCAACACTACGGGAACAAATTTGAAACATTTCGTGTCAGCAGATTCAGAGCAAACGGAGAGCAACTGTTGCTCATTATGTTACCAACAAAATGACTTCTATTCATGGAAAACATTTTGCTTTGTCATTCATTTTCGACAACATAAGAGCAACATGACGGTGATAGAAAAGATAATGATGTCTGTGCTTTTGTCGTATATTTGTTAAAAACTATTTAAATATATTAATTTGTTAAAAACTGTTTAAATATGTTAATTGTGTCTTGTAACCAATATAAAATGTCGAAAATGACCTATCTTTGTGTATGTGTGTATGTGTGTTTGCGCGAGTGCGTGCAATTTAATAAATAAATAGGTGATACATCGACGATACTTGTGGCAAATTAACACAGCTTTACCTATAAATATTTGCGGCAAGGTATATACAGGGTGTCCCATTTAACTTGAGACAACTAAATATTTCGAAAAATAAGCATTGTACGAAAAAATGTCCCAAATAAACTTTTAATATTATCAAGGGGGACGTCTGCCTGTGTAAAAATTAACCCGCCCCCACCGCCCCTTGGGGATGGAGCGGGTGGACACTTTGAAATTTCAAATGGGAACCTCCATTTTTATTGCAGATTCGGATTTCTTGGAAAAAAATACGTAAGTTTTGTCCGAGACATTTTTTTCGAATCGTGATAGATGGCGCTGTAATCAGTGAAAATTAGTTTTTGCCATTTTCTCTCATCATCGGGGTGCTTTATTTCGGTGAGTCCCTTCGCCTCTCACTATTCAATTACAATAAATGCTCGAAATGACCTTCCATTTCGATGCATTTATTAACTCGAGCTTGGAATGCTTGTACACATGTAGAAAGTGTATCTGGCGTTATTTGTGCGCAAGCATATCTAATACGTTCCACCATGTTTTCTCGAGTATTTGGTACTTCCGTATACACTTTTTCTTTAAGGTAACATAAAATTATTTCAACTTTCAAAATTATTTCAACTTTCTCCTCTAAAGATAAATAATCCATTATTTATTTGCTGAAATAAAGAACGCGTCCGTAAAAAAACAAGTAGCTAGCGTACATATTACTGAAATTTACTTGACTTGAAATTTAAAGAATCCAGTTATTGAAGAATTGTTCTGACTTAATTTCTTTCATTTATTTTGTTTCTCCTTTTCAGTATTTTCAGTATTTCAGAAATTTACTACATATATAGATGCCTCATAGTTTTGGTACGCTAGCTACTTGTATTTTTACGGACGCGTTCTTTATTTCAGCAAATAAATAATGGATTATTTATCTTTAGAGGAGAAAGTTGAAATAATTTTATGTTACCTTAAAGAAAAAGTGTATACAGAAGTACCAAATACTCGAGAAAACATGGTGGAACGTATTAGATATGCTTGCGCATAAATAACGCTAGATACACTTTCTACATGTGTACAAGCATTCCAAGCTCAAGTTAATAAATGCATCGAAATGGAAGGTCATTTCGAGCATTTATTGTAATTGAATAGTGAGAGGCGAGAGGACTCACCGAAATAAAGCACCCCGATGGTGAGAGAAAATGGCAAAAACTAATTTTCACTGATTACAGCGCCATCTATCACGATTCGAAAAAATGACTCGGACAAAACTTACGTATTTTTTTCCAAGGAATCCGAATCTGCAATAAAAAATGGGGGTTCCCATTTGAAATTTCAAAGTTGCCACCCGCCCCACCCTCAAGGGGCGGTGGGGGCAGGTTAATGTTTACACAGGCAGACGTCCCCCTTGATAATATTAAAAGTTTATTTGGGACATTTTTTCGTATGACATTTTTACAATGTTTATTTTTCGAAATATTTAGTTGTCTCAAGTTAAATGGGACACCCTGTATATATACAGGGTGTCCCATTATAAAACATCCACGCAAATTACTCCGAAGATAAGGGTGATAGCAAAAAATGACCTTAACAAACGTTGTAGGATTAAAAGGGGGCCAACTGAGGGTGACCTTGACTTTGACCTCGCAGTTGATTTTCAAAGTCATTTGAAGATCAGAGTAATTTTTTAAAATAGAAACCCTTATTTTTGATTCCAAAATCTAATAGCTGATGTCAAGAGCTTTTCAAAACATTATAATGAAGTTATTTTTCATTAAATACTTTTCGAGTTATGAGGCTTGTAAATTACAGTATTTTGACATAAAATACAAAATATCTTGTAAAACATTCAATTTTTGGGAATCTTACCTTAATACTTTTATGCATAAAATAATGAGACGAATCAATTGGTATAAAGAAAACACATTGGTTTTAAAAAAAAGTATGCAGTTGCAAATTACATTTTTTTTTTTAAAGCAACTATGTGTTTTCTTTATACCAATTGATTCGTCTCATTATTTTATGCATAAAAGTATTAAGGTAAGATTCCCAAAAATTGAATGTTTTACAAGATATTTTGTATTTTATGTCAAAATACTGTAATTTACAAGCCTCATAACTCAAAAAGTACTTAATGAAAAATAACTTCATTATAGTGTTTTGAAAAGCTCTTGACACCAGCTATTAGATTTTGGAATCAAAAATAGGGGTTTTCATTTAAAAAAATTATTCTGACCTTCAAATGACCTTAAAAATCAACTGCGAGGTCAAAGTCAAGGTCACCCTCAATTGGCCCCCTTTTAATCCTACAACGTTTGTTAAGGGGATCCTAAAAGGGTCTGTATTACCGACCTAACGTGAAACTTAGAAGGATCGTTTTAACTTTTTTTTTACTGTACAGATTGATAAATCCTTCTCTACAATTAAAGTACAAACAGTAAGGCCGGTTCTACAATAAGTTGCAAATACTCCGTCGCCAGTCGCGAATGCTCTGTCTTACTAAAAATAACTAGAAATAGCGCTTTCCAATTAGTAGTTGCCATCCTTCG
Organism: Linepithema humile; assembly: GCF_040581485.1. NCBI lineage: Eukaryota > Metazoa > Arthropoda > Insecta > Hymenoptera > Formicidae > Linepithema > Linepithema humile. Next base: position 17,033,448 of record NC_090130.1, on the reverse strand, counting down.
CGACCGGTGACGGGGCATTTGCAACTTATTGTAGAACCAGCTTAAGACACTACGGAAGCAGCAATTTTATATGAAAAAATAAGAAAAACTCAAAAGTTATAATTTTATTACCGGCTTCTGACGTCAGCTCGTAATAATATTTGCTTAATATAAAAGTTATGTAGTTTGCACATACAAAACAAGCTGCATCCGTAGTAGGGATTACATGAAAGAATAATATAGAGCTTTCAGAAATAAGTTTAGAAGCCTAATGTAAAAAGTATTTAGTTTTAATTATTTAGTATAGATGTGTGTGTGCGGTTCTATATACGTGAGTAAGACGCAGCTGTAGATTAATTGCTGGACATCGAGATAGATAGAGCTGCAATCTGCTGACTTGACAAAGCCAGACAATCGTACTATCTTTGTCTCTGAGAGCTATATATATGTACGCATAAATAATATTTCGCTTTTGTATTTTCTATTTCTCACTGATACATTCATTGTTTTTTTCTGACTGCTCGCTCACTACGTATCGTTCAGCTTTATTCTCCACGCATATTCGCTTACATATTTACTCGCGCTTCTCTTTCTCTGTCTGTCTGTCTCTCTGTCTCTCTCTCTCTCTCTCTCTCTCTCTCTCTCTCTCTCTCTCTCTCTCTCTCTCTCTCTCTCTCTCTCTCTCTCTCTCTCTCTCTCTCTCTCTCTCTCTCTCTCTCTCTCTCTCTCTCTCTCTCTCTCTCTCTCTCTCTCTCTCTCTCTCTCTCTCTCTCTCTCTCTCTCTCTCTCTCTCTCTCTCTCTCTCTCTCTCTCTCTCTCTCTCTCTCTCTCTCTCTCTCTCTCTCTCTCTCTCTCTCTCTCTCTCTCTCTCTCTCTCTCTCTCTCTCTCTAATAGTTCATTATTATATTTCATCTGTATGGCTTTATTCTATTCTCGTATTATCCCACATAGAAATAAATTTAAATACGCTACATTTTATATAGCATATATGAAATATACAATAAATTACTTTCTCTTTCTATTTTACTATTTTAAATATATTTATGTAATAAAATTTACATATATTTCTGACATTGCAATAAAAATAATAATAATTATGACATAATTATAGCAATGTAAAAAATAAATGTACATTTTATTATATTCATTACATTTTTGTTTATATTTAGCATGAATATAAAAAATAAAATAAAAAAGATAACTTATTGCATATTTCATATATGCTATAAAACAAAAGTGCTTATTTTTATGTAGGGAAATAGGAGGAATAAAAACTATATAGATAAAATATAATAATGCAAATAAGAGAGAGAGAGAGAGAGAAAGAGACAGACAGACAGACAGATAGAAAGAAGTGCGAGTGAACATATTAAATAATGTGTGTTTAACAAATATGTGTGGAATCTCAAGCTAAGTGATTACAAAAGGATAAAAAAGGAAAGGAATAAAAAATAAATAAAAACATATAATTTAAACATATTCTTTTTTAATTTTATTTTATTACATAAGTTTTTTTTATTATAATCTTATTCTAAAGTATTATGTAACTATTATTCAATATTTAATATATAATATTAATATTAATAATAAAAATAAAATTTTTATAAATAATATATATTAAATATTTTATATAATAGTTACATAATACTTTAGAATAAGATTATAATAAAAAAAAACTTATGTAATAAGATAAAATAAAAAAAATACATATAATTGAACATTATATAGATTTTTTTTTTTTTATCTTATTACATAAGTTTTTTTTTATTATAATCTTATTCTAAAGTATTATGTAACTATTATATAAAATATTTAATATATATTATTAATATTAGTAATAAAAATAAAATTTTTATAAATAATATATATTAAATATTTCATATAATAGTTACATAATACTTTAGAATAAGATTATAATAAAAAAAAACTTATGTAATAAAATAAAATTAAAAAAATACATATAATTGAACATTATATGTATTTTTTTTATTTTATTTTATTACATAAGTTTTTTTTTATTATAATCTTATTCTAAAGTATTATGTAACTATTATATAGTATTATGTAACTATTATATAGAATATTTAATATATATTATTAATATTAATAATAAAAATAAAATTTTTATAAATAATATATATTAAATATTCTATACAGGGTGAAGCAAAAGTATGGAAACCCCCGAATAAGTTTTGAGGAAGGCATTTTACGAAAAAATGTTAAATACAAAAGTTTTAGGAAATTTCTCTGGTTTTTCAATGGTGACCTTGGATTTGACCTTGACCGTGACCTTGAAGGTCATATGAAGGTCAAGTCCATTTTTTTAAATAGGAACCCCCATTTTTCATCGTAGATTCAGAAAGAGCGGAAAATTTTACATCGGAATATGACCTTGACCATGACCTTGAAGGTTATATCGAGGTCACGGCCATTTTTTTAAATAGGAACCCCTATTTTTCATCGTAGATTCAGAAAGAGCGGAAAATTTTACATCGGAATATGCCCTTGACCGTGACCTTGAAGGTCATATAAAGGTCAAGTCCATTTTTTTAAATAGGAACCCCCATTTTTCATCGTAGATTCAGAAAGAGCGGAAAATTTTACATCGGAATATGACCTTGACCATGACCTTGAAGGTTATATCGAGGTCACGGCCATTTTTTCAAAAAACGAAAACGTCTATTTTTATCGTATTTTTGGAAAATTTTAAGGTAAATGTCACGTTAAGCTCCCTCCCCCCTCCACAAACAAGAGGGAGATATGTTTTCCTATGTATTTTGACATGCTGATTTCAAATCCGGAGCAATTTTTTGGCATTGTTCAGTAGGTTCCGAGAAAAACGTAAAAAATACCAAAAAAATTCCTAGAAGGCCCTTGTATTACATGTCAATTTAGTATGCCAAGGGGCCTTCTAGGAATTGGGACAAGTGGTTATCTATTGGTACTTTGGTCATTGGCGAAGTGCGAAGAAGTTCTAAAATTTATTTTCATGATAATTGCATAGTCCTCCGAAAAGCAGAGTAACAGTTCTTGTCAGGGTACCATAGTTAGTAAAGAATACGACACAGTAATTTTTGTAAGGTCCCTTTTGGGTTAATAAAAAATCACTTCAGTGTGACATTTTCTGTTTCCTTACTACTGTCTCTGGTAGTTTACTTCCAAATAGCTTCTCTAACAGAGCAAGAAAGAATTTCTCTTTTAATGATGAGAGGTTGGGGGGACAGGCAGAGATCGTACAATGAAGTTGTGGATTTATTTAATGCGACGTTCCGCGTTGGCGAAGCAGGTATTTCTAAGGGAACTGTTTCTAAAACTATTCGGCGATTTCAAGAAACTGGAAGTAATAAAAGTCGTCCAAAACTTGGACGGTCGAAATCCGAAACAAACGAAGAACATCAATTTGAAGTAGCCCTATCATTCGTTGAAAATCGTAGATTATCTACTAGAAATGGAGCTCGACAGCTTGGAATGAGCCAACGTTCAGTTCTTAGGAATTTAAAACACGTAAAATTTCATCCTTACAAAATTCATCTTTACCAAGAGTTAAATGAAGATGATTTTGACCGTCGAGTGCAATTTTGTGAAATTATGATGGATAGAATTCATCAGGATCCTAATTTTCTGCACCTTATCGCTTTTACAGATGAATCCACATTTCAACTTAATGGGAAAATTAATCGTCATAATTTCAGGTATTGGAGCGATGAAAATCCTCATTGGCTACTTGAAGCTCATACACAAACACCACAAAAGTTGAATGTATGGACAGGCTTAATTAGAGATCGAATAATTGGGCCTTTTTCATACAAGGCAATTTGGATGGAGAAAAATATCTGGATTTGCTCATAAACGACATCGTTCCAGCTATACAAGAAATAACTGGCGATGATTTTAATGAGGTTTAGTTCTAACAAGACGGTGCACCACCGCATTATCAAAATATTGTAAGAGATTACTTGAATGTTACATTCCCGAATCGGTGGATAGGTTGGAAAGGAACAATCGAATGGCCAGCAAAGTCCCCTGACCTGGCTCCACCTGACTTTTTTCTTTGGGGTTACATAAAAAGTAAAGTTTACATAACCCAACCTCGTGATTTAGCAGAATTGAGACAGCGAATCGTAGATGTTTGCACACAAATACCGCCTGAAATGGTGTTCAGTGCTATTGACAATTTTTATATTTGACTAGGGCGCTGCCAAATAGTCGATGGAAGACACTTTGAACACTTGCCTTAAGAGTGTCCTTAAAGGCATCGATCACGCCACGGTGGTGGGTTTGAAAGCTTCAGACCGGAAACGATCGCATTTTCACACACACACACACACACGCGCGCGCGCTGGACAAGAGTTCACCTTCACGCGGTGTCCGGTGATAACAGGCATTCCTGGTTAATGAACTCACTTACATACAATTTTTTTGATATTTTTTACGTTTTTCTCGGAACCTACTGAACAGTGCCAAAAAATTGCTCCGGATTTGAAATCAGCATGTCAAAATACATAGGAAAACATATCTTCCTCTTGTTTGTGGAGGGGGGGAGCTTAATGTGACATTTATCTTAAAACTTTCCAAATGTACGATAAAAATAGACGTTCTCGTTTTTTGAAAAAATGGCCGTGACCTCGATATGACTTTCAAGGTCATGGTCAAGATCATATTCCGATGTAAAATTTTCCGCTCTTTCTAAATCTACGATGAAAAATGGGGGTTCCTATTTAAAAAAATGGACTTGACCTTCATATGACCTTCAAGGTCACGGTCAAGGTCATATTCCGATGTAAAATTTTCCGCTCTTTCTGAATCTACGATGAAAAATGGGGTTCCTATTTAAAAAAATGAACTTGACCTTCATATGACCTTCAAGGTCACGGTCAAGGTCAAATCCAAGGTCACCATTGAAAAGCCAGAGAAATTTCCTAAAACTTTTGTATTTAACATTTTTTCGTAAAATGCCTTCCTCAAAACTTATTTGGGGGTTTTTATACTTTTGCCTCACCCTGTATAATACAAGTTACATAATACTTTAAAATAAGATTATAATAAAAAAAACTTATGTAATAAAATAAAATAAAATAAATACATATAATTGAAACATTATATGTATTTATTTTATTTTATTTTATTACATAAGTTTTTTTTATTATAATCATATTCTAAAGTATTATGTAACTATTATATAGAATATTTAATATATATTGTGGCGGCTCACCGCCACACCGCTGCACTGACGCGGCATAATACGCCGCGGCGCCGCTACGCGCCGCAGACCTTCTACCAGTTATTAGCTTGCGGAGACACCGCCAGGTTGCGCAGGCGGTGAAGAGCTTTCTCGCGATCAAGCTTCGATCGACGAGATATAAAAGAGCTGCTCCGCAGATCTTTCCTCACTCACTCGCTTCAAGGCGAGCTCTCTCCAAGGGCCCTTGATCTGAGTCGTACTCTGCTTTAGCAGAATTTAACCAGAGGCATATTGTCTCGCAGTTTTTCTCACGCTGCCTTGCAAGGCACGTAAAAGGAAAACAGAGTCCCAGCATCGGCCGCACATTTCAACCAAGCGGCCGGCGGATACTCCAGTTTCGCCGTCACCTCCTCAGTCTCTAGCTTGGAAATTAATTCCACTAGAGTTCTGCGTCCGGTTGACTCGACCACCAAGGGACACTCTTATACCAGGCGACATCCGAATTCGAAGGCCTCTCTCTCCTCGATACACGGAGCAATCCGTAATATCGAGAGCCGAGACGGTCGCAGTTACCAGCACACCAGAGACTCGTTCCGTGGCCGTATAGACTTTGCCACCGAGAGCCTGCTCAGAGAGCAGTTGTCAGACGGAAGACCACTTCCCGAACGGAGTTCCACCGACACCGGGAAAGGGGCTACAATGAGCAGATTCAATCGAACCGTCCTTTTTAGGACCCGTTCAATATACTAAGACGCGGCCGGTAATTTCTTACCGCGCCCGTCAATATTTCTTTTGATTCTCGGTCTTACACTTCTACCGAGAAAGCGCCTCTGGCGCAATCAATTAATTCAAACACAACTTGTACATATACTCTCATTCTCTGACGAGAAAAATAAATTATATTTTTCTAACACAAAATTGGTTTCATAACTTTCAACCAAGTCGAACACAATCCATTAGGCAATACGCCTATATATAGTAGTAGTAGTAGTAGTGTCTTTATTTTCCCCTTGGGGTTAATCCTCAATACACATTTACTTAAACCTAACTTATGACTATCCTTACAATTATTCTTAACTCTAACCTTATTACTAAACCTACTTAAGACTATCCTTAAAATTATCTTATACTACTCCTGCCCTTATCCTCCCGACTGCGAGATCCGGGTCTAGACGCCCTGCCGTCCAACATGCTTTCATCCGGCTGCGCCCTTTCCCTTTTCCCTTCTACCTATACACACACACACACGCTCGCAAAGGTGACTTCCGTTTCCTCTCGCCTTTCTTATCTCCATCTTTTATTCCCGTTCCTTCCCCGACTCTCTCTCTCTCTCTCTCTCTCTCTCTCTCTCTCTCTCTCTCTCTCTCTCTCTCTCTCTCTCTCTCTCTCTCTCTCTCTCTCTCTCTCTCTCTCTCTCTCTCTCTCTCTCTCTCTCTCTCTCTCTCTCTCTCTCTCTCTCTCTCTCTCTCTCTCTCTCTCTCTCTCTCTCTCTCTCTCTCTCTCTCTCTCTCTCTCTCTCTCTCTCTCTCTCTCTCTCTCTCTCTCTCTCTCTCTCTCTCCCTCTCTCCCTCTCTCTCCCTCCCCCCCCCCCTTCCCCTCTTCCTCTCCCCCTCTCTCCCTCCCACTCTCCTCCCTTTTCCTCTCCTCCTCTATCTCTCTCATCCACCATTCTCCCTCCCCCTCTTCTCCCAAAATCTTTCCCACTTGTTCCTGCCAACTTCCTCCTCCCTCCTTCCATTCCCTGCAACTCTCCCACGCATGCTCCCATGTCTCCTCCTTCGTTCCACATAACCTGCATTTCCTCTTCTCCTCCGTCTCCCAGTACCTTCCCTCCCTCATTTCACTTCCCAACCTAAACCTCGCCACTCTCCTCCATCTACTCTCTCCCCACCCCTTTTTAAGATAACCCGGTACCCCCTCTCCTATCACCTTTCCATACCATCTATTGTATCTTGATCCTCCTATCTTTTCCTCTCTTTCTCTCTCCTGTATCTCCCTGTCCTTTTTTCTAATCTCCCCATATTCTAAATCCTCTTTTTCCCTCCTTCCCTCCTCCTCCTCCGTCTCTATTCCCCTTTCCTCGAAGAACTTTCTCCTCTCTCCCTCCCATTCTGAGTTTGCCCTTCCCTTTCCTACTCTTTCCCTCATCTCCCCCCAGCACCTTCTCGCCAGCTCACTCCCCTTCCCCCCTTCCAGTCTTCTCTCAAAATCCCACGCCCTTTTCCCTGCTCTTCCTCTCAATTTTTCCCTCTTCAACTCCTCCCTTATCATATATCCCGGCGTTCTTCCGTCTACCCCCAACACCCACTTCATGTATCTCTCCTCCAATTTCTCCATCTTCTTTCTTTCTTTCCACCCCCATATTTCCGCTCCGTATCCCATCACCGTCCATACCAATCTGTCGAAAAGCCACATTCTCCTCCCCCAATCCTTCCCAAACCTTCTCTTACCTATCCCCCACACCTGCCCCATTATAGCCGCTGCCCTCTTTACTCTTTCTCTTACATGCTCTTCCTGTTTTCCGTTCCTCTTCAGCGTGTATCCTAAATATCTGAATTCCTTTACCTCTTCTATCACCTTCCCTCTCCACCTCCATACTTTCTTCCCCATCCTTCCTCCCCCCTTTCTAAACCTCAGAATCTTAGTCTTACCTAAATTTAGCTCCAGCCTCTTCCTTTCCAAATACCCCTCCAGCCTCTCTATCATACTCCCCATCTCCTCATTCTCCGCCATCATGACTATGTCGTCCGCGTAAGCTAAGGTGTGTACTCTCCCTTCCCCCAACCTCACCCCTCCCCATCTGATCTTTCCCATCTCCTCTTCCAAATCCGCCGTTACCACATTAAAAAGTAGCGGGCTAAGTGGGCACCCCTGTCTCACCCCTCTTGCCGTCCAGAATGCCTCCCCCATTTCCCCTCCTACCCTTACCCTACTCCTCGTTTCCCTCATAATCTCCTCCACTCTCACTACCAATCCCTCTCTTATCCCACGCTCCCTCATCGCCTCCACCAAAACTCCCCTCTCCACTGAGTCAAACGCCGCCTTCAGATCGACAAACATTGCCACCATCCTTCCCTTCTTCTTTCCCAATTGCTTATTTACCAGATAATTTAACACATATATATTGTCGTCCCCATTCCTCTCCTGAAGCCCGTCTGATTGTGCGGCATTATTCCCCTACTCTCTATCTCCTCTCTCACTCTCTCCGCCAACACCATCACATACACCTTATACAAGGTCGGCATCATCGTCACCCCCCTATATTCCTCCACCTTCTCTCCCTCCCCCTTTTTCATTATCGGCACTATTACCCCCTCTTTCCAATTTTCCGGCCATCCCTCCCCTTTCCAAACCCTATTGCAAAATCCCCATACCCACTCCTCCAGTTCTTCCCCTCCATACTTCCATACCTCCGCTGGTATCTCATCAATCCCCGCCGCCTTTCCGTCTCTTATTGTTCTCAATGCTCTCCTTATCTCCTCCCTATCTATCTCCTCCTCCTCCTTTCCCTCCCCCTGTCCACTCCTCTCCCCCCCTCTAACCACCCTCCCTTCCACTCCCCCTAATATCCTCATAAAATGCTCCTTCCAATCTAGCATCCCTATTCCCTCATTTACTCTCTTCCTCCTCCTCCTCTCCCTATTTACAATCTCCCACACCTCACTCTCTCTTCTCGCCTCTTCCGCTCGTCTTTCCCATCTTCTGTTCTCCTCCTCTTTCTTCCTTTCACACAGTTTCCCATATTCCCGCTTCTCCCTTTTATACCTCTCTCTCTCCCCCCCTTTCCTCCTCCAATCTCTTAATTCCTTCCTTACCCGCTTCTTTTCTCTTACACATTCCTCATCCCACCATCCTTTTCTTCTCTCTTCCCCCTTTCCCAATTCCTCTTCCGTCTCCTTCAACGCCTGCTTTATCCTGCTCTCCAAACTATCCCACTCCTCTCCCATCCCCTTCCCTTCTATCCGTATCCTTCCCATTTTTTCCGCAAACTTCTCTCTCCCTTCACGATCCCATATCCCCCTTCTGCCCCTACCCCCTTCTTCCCTCCCTTTTTTCCTCTTCACCTCCCCCCTTACCCATAACTCTACCGGGTGGTGATCCGAGTCCACCCTGTCTCCTACCCTCATCTCCTCTAACCTGTCCCTTATCTCCCCTTCCCCTATTATATAATCGATTACTGTGTTTCCCCTCCCTCCTGTGAATGTATACTCCCCCTCCCAGTCCCCTCTTATACTCCCATTAAAGATCTCCCACCCTCTTTCCTCTATATATTCCAGCAGCTTCCTCCCCTCTCTATTTATCTTCTTGTCTTTCGATCGCCTTTTTCCCGTCTCCCCCTCCTCCTCCTCTTCTTCCCCTCTCCCCCCCCCCCCCTCTCTTCCCGTTCTTGCATTAAAATCCCCCCCTATTATCTCCCTCACTCCCCCCTCTTTCTCCTCTACCCATTCTTCCATCCCCTGCAACGTCCTTTCTATTCCATCCCCCGCGTATACCCCTATTATCCTTCACCTCTCCCTACCTACTTTCACTCTCCCTACTACCATCCCATCCTTTTCTACCTCTATTTTTGACCCCTTCTCCCACAATTCCTTTCTGATTCCCATCACCATTCCCCCCATCCCCCTCCCTTTTTTGCATCTCTTCTTCGCTAACTGTACCCCCCACTTAAATCCTTTTGGCAGCTTTTCTTTTATTCTGCTCCATCCCTTCTCATCCAACCACGTCTCTGCGAGAATCATCACGTCCCACTCCTCTATGCTCCTCCAAAAATCCATGTCCTTCCTTCCCATCCCCGCAACATTCCAGAACGCCACCTTCCACCCTTTCCACCCTTTTTTTACTTCCTTCTGCCCTTCCCTTTCTTTTTTCCCTCTCCCCTCTCCTACCTCCTCTCCTCCTTCTTCCCTCCTCCTCCGTCTTCCCCCTGTCCCCCCTGTCTTATGTTTCCCTTCCCATCTCTCAGCACTTCCTCCTCCTCGTCCCACCTCCACCATTGTTCATCAATCCTAACCTTGCCGTATCCTATCCACACCTTTCTCCCTTCCCTTTCCTCCTTCCGTGCTACTTCCTCCAGCCTCCATCTCATCCTTCTTTCCCCCCATGTCCAGTCTTCCAATATCCTTTCTCTCCTGCCCTTCAACATTCCTTTCTTCGCCCACACTTCCCTTCTCTGCTCCTCGTTCCCCAACTTAACCAAAAGCATTTCCCTTCCTTTTCCGCCCTCTCCTCCTAATCCCTTAATTTCTTTGATCTCTACCTTTGCCCCCACGGCTCTAAATATCTCCTCCACCGCCTCTTTCTTCTTCCCCTCCTTCACCTCTACCCCTTTAATCACTATATTTTTCCTCCTCTCCTCTCTCTCCTTCATCTCTATCCTTCTTTCTACTTTCTTTAGTCTGTCCTTTGTTTCCCCCTCGCTCTCTCTCCCCTCTCTCCTTCCCTCTTCTCCCTTTTCCGCCTTCCTCCCCTCTATTCTTTCCACTTTTTCCTCCAGTCCTTCTATACTTTTTTTCATGACCTCCCTTTCCTCCTTCCACCTCCTCTCTCTCTCTCTAAATTCTCTTCTCATTTCCTCCATTTCCTCCCTTACCATCCTTCCATTGTCTTTAATCCCTTCTTTCACCTCCTCCTTCATCGCCCTTAATTCTTCCCTCCATCCCTTTACCCCTCTCATTTCCTCCATTACCTCCTCCATTTCCTTTTTCCACTTCCTGATCAACTCCTCTAGACCCTCTGCCCCTCCTTCCCTCTGTCCCTCTGTCTCTCCCCCTTTTTTTTTTTTTTTTTTGGTAAGGCGGGGGAAATCCTTTATGGATACCCTCGGGACTCGGGGGAGAGCCCGAGGGTTATGTGGGAGTCCCTCAGGGAAGGTGTCCCTGAGGTATACCCACTAAAACCCCCGCCGGTAGCCATCCTAACCCATAGTAAGAGGGGGTGAGGCATCGCCAGCGGCATTCATCTCACCCCCTCTTGGGGTTTGGCCGAGTATCGGCCTCTTCCTGGTAAGGGGAAGAGGGAGAACTTCTCCCTTCTTCCCCCAACCCTGACTGTTTCTTCTCTAAGGGGGGAAGACTGGGCTACCACAGTCTCCCCCGCCCTCCCTGGTTTATGTGGGGGGCCGGGACCACCGTGAGCCCCCGCTCACGGATGGCCCCCACTGGGGGAGGAGGGATTAAGTACCCCCCTCTCCCAGCCTGTGTATGTTTTTGGGGAGATCCCTATTGGGACGTTGCTCCCCAGGGGGTCCCTCAGATTAAAAGGTGGTTTGAGCGCCACCATCTGAGAGGCCCCCTACTCTCGTCAGTCCCCGATTGAGACTGGTAAACGGCGACGAGGGGGAATTGCTCTCCTCCGTCGCAAAACCGCAGTCGGGGGAGCACCCCCGTCGCCGCTGCCTCTCCTCCTTCTTCTCGAAGGGGGGGGAGGCGGGGAGGGTGGCGGAGTACTGTCCGCCACCTCCACCTCCCCTCTTCTGATTCGCTCCGCCTCCTCCTTCTGCGACATTACGGCGCCGCAGAAGTCAGAGGCGGCCTTCCATTTATCCTCCCCTTCCAGCATTGCCTTGATCAATGCCGGAAGGGAGAGGTCTCCGCCGACCACTGCGGTCAGGACCCGACGCTCCTCCTCCCATGCGCTGCACTCTTGAAGAGTGTGTTGCGCCGAGTCCCGACCGGCCGCACAGTGGTGGCAACCCGTCGTATGCTCCCGACCGATCCTGCACAGGTAATCACCGAAGCAGCCGTGCCCGGTGAGTACCTGTGTCAGGTGGAACTGAAGTCCTCGTCCTCTCCTGTCTACCCATTCCGGTAGACAGGGCTGGATGGCGTGGGTGGTCCATCTGCCCGTCGCAGAATCCGCCATGGCCTCTTGCCATTCGGATATTGCACTGCGACGGGCCTCCTTCCTGATTCTGTCCACGGCCCTTGGTCTTAGACGGGCGCTCCCGGTGCGGTCTGGGTCCCTCGTACGCCGATAAACCTCGGCGTACGAGTTCGCCAGGAACTCGACCGGGAGGAGGCCCGCCAGGGCCGTGGCCGCCACGAACGACGTCGTGCAGTAGGACCGAATTATCCTAACGGCCAACCGGCGTTGTTGGCGATGAATCATCGCTTTGATTCGCCGGCTGGCCAGGACTTTATCGGCCCATACCGGTGCCCCGTACAGGGACACCGACTGCACGACATTGGCGTATAAGCGCCGAACTTTGACGTTCGGCCCACCCACGTTGGGCAGGAGACGGCCTAGCGCAGCCGCCATCCTGTCCGCTTTGGGGACGATTTGCTTAAAGTGCTGTTCGAATCCCCAAAGCCCATCCAGAGTGAGGCCCAGATATTTCATCTGGGTCCCCACTAGGACTCGGACTTCCCCCACCCACATTTGGATGGGGGGAGGACGCCCCATGGCCTTGTTGTAAAAGAACAAGGCTTCCGTCTTGTGCGGGGCGACCTCCAGTCCCATATCTCTGATGGAGCATACGACGGCTCGAGTTGCGGCATTAGCCGCATCCCGAGCCTCTACCCATGTCTCCCCCCGGGCCACTATAAGTGTGTCGTCTGCATAGCAGAGCAGACGACAGCCCAGGGGAAGCGCCGTGCGGAGCACTCTATCATATGCGAGATTCCACAGCAGGGGGCCTAAAACTGACCCCTGTGGAACCCCGCAGTGCATTGGCCTTCTGCTTACACGCTCCAGTTGGTCTTTGTACTGGAGCGTTCTGTCGCGGAAGTAGTCCCAAACTACATCCCTTAAATAGTGGGGGAGGCCATGATGGTCCATGGCCACCCCCACCCAGTCCCAGGGGAGGGAGTTAAATGCGTTGACAATATCTAGAGACACTGCCAGTGCCACCTCTCCCTCCCCTACAATTTGGTCCGAGAGGGCCCTCAGGTGCAGAATCGCATCTGTAGTAGAGCGACCCTCCCGGAAACCAAACTGGTCATCACTTAAGTCGGGACCAATCCGCGACAGATGCTGGACGATTCGGTCAGCAATTATTCTCTCGAACAACTTGCTGACCTCGTCCAGCAGGCAAATCGGCCTGTAGGCAGAAGGCTGCTCCGCCGGCTTCCCCTCTTTGTGGATGAGAGCCAGATTGGCTGTTTTCCACGCCGAGGGGAAGGAGCCCGTCTTGAGGCAGGTGTTGTACAACCTCCTCAGGCGGGCCCCTACTCCACCAAAGACCAAGGCCCAAACTCGACCAGGGATCCCATCCGGACCGGGGGCCTTTCCAGCCGCCCCCAGTCTTTTAGCTGCCTCGGAGAGCTCTCTTCCTGAGATTTCCAGGTCCTCGGACCAGGGGGGAGGGTCCCTCCTCGGGGGGATGCAAGCATCCCTTACGGGGAAGAGGGTCTCCACCACCTGGCCGAGAAACTCCGGATCGAGCGTCTCCGAGATGGGGGGCGCCGCCGGTCTTAGCCTGTTCAGGACTATCCGGTACGGACGCCCCCATGGGTCCCTGTCGAGTTCCGCGATCAGTTCATCCCAGGCCTTGGCCTTGGCCCTGCGAATGGCCGACCGCAGTGCATCCCTTGCGGCAAGGTATACACCGCGCGCCATCGCAGTCTCTTCATCGTCCCCACCCGCCCTTCGTCGGGCCCTGAGGAGATCGCGTCGGGCCGAATTGGCCTCTCTACGGAGTTCCGCGATCTCCTCGTTCCACCAGTACGCCGCCCGACGAGGGGCGGGTTTTGATCGGGGCATGGCCGCGTCACAGATACGCGTGACCACACCCACGATCTCGGCGGCCTCTTCTTCGGTATCGACGTGGGCGGGAGACTCCGCCCACGTCTCCAACAAGGCCGCCGCCTCCAACCGGTCCTGGCTGAGTTTGGCCAGGACCCATCTGCGTGGGGGTCTATCTCCCCTCCGCAGGCGCCGGAGCAGCACGTCCCTGGGGGTGGCCGTCAGGACCACCTCTATGATCAGGTGGTCCGACAGGGACTCGGTGTCCGTCACCCTCCAGGACTCCACTAATCGCGCAGCCCGTGAGGAGGCCCACGTCAAGTCAACTATGGACTCCCCACGGGGATGCACGCACGTACTCGCGGACCCCGTGTTTAATTGCACGAGGTCCAGCTCCGACGCCCATCTCATCACGCACTCACCCCTAGTATCGGTGGACCGGGAACCCCATGCCATATTCCAGGCGTTGAAGTCCCCGGCCACCAACACAGGATGGGGGAGGCATCGGCGAATGCCCCCCCCCATCTCCCGCAGGAGATGTAGGAAATCGGGGTGAGACATGCTGCGGGAAGTATAGACCCCCACCACCCTTAGGGCACCCCACCGCGCGATGACGTATCCCCTCCCCTTCTCCAACAAGGATACGGGGGGGGAGCGCGGGGAGTCCCTTCTTACGATGGCAGCGAAGCCATCATCGGACGCGACCCAATTGGGATTGGAGCCGGGTACCCTGTATGGCTCCGCCACCACTCCCAGCCCTGCGTCACGCTCGTTCAGGTCCTGAAGGAAAAGATCCTGGGCCTGAACGGCGTGATTCAGGTTCGCCTGCAGGAGTCTCGTAGACATTGTTGAGTCTACGAAGACCCGTTACTCCTGCAGGCTGAGCTCCATTGCACCCTCATTGGTGGGGTGCTGCGAGGGGGTAGGCTCGCAGTCCATGGCCTGGGGGGGGCAGGGCCCCTCCAGGGCAGGCAGAATCGCCGCTGCCTGTTTCTTCCCCTTTTTTTGTTGGGGGGGGGTGTCGGGACCGTCCCCCCCTTTTTCTTCTTCTCCCCATTTTTCGGGGCCTTGCATGCCGGTCCCCCTGCTCTATGGGAGGCCGGTCTTCCTGCTGCCTGGCACACGACACAATGTGCCGGTGCCGTGCACGTCCTAGCCTCGTGCCCCTCGGTGCCACAGCGGTAACAGCATTTTCTGCGGTCCGCATTGCCCGAGGGACATTTAGCCTGCACGTGCCCCATCTCCAGGCATCTATGGCACTGGAGGGGCCGTGCGTCGAGCAGTTCCACCTTGAAGGGGAACCACCCTATTGCGATCTGGCCCGTTTTGGTGGCCTTGATAGCCACCTCCAAGGGACAACGGACCCAGGCGGATCTTATGCCTCTCCCCGATGTTTTAAGGTCCCCCACCTTTATATCGGCGGGGGAGCATTCTCCTAATTCCGCCACTACTCGAGTGATATCCTCGGGCGTGACGGATGGATCTGTTCCGCTAATCCGGATCTCACCCATTTTTTGGGGGCGGGCGATCCGGATTTCGGGATTATCCGCGAACAGGTCGACCATGCTTTTGGCCAACCTGTCCGCTTCAGCCTTTCTGTCGGGACCCGACAGTTGCACCAGCATGGCCCCTGTCTGGGCATTGCCGAGCGTCATTTTCCCAGAGATCCCAAGGTTCTTCAGCGAGATCTTCTCCCGCATCTGCCTCACCGTTGCGGAGTACTCACCCTCCGGGCAGGTGAGTGTGATCGCAGCAGTGCGGGGGTTCTTCCTCTTCTTTCCCCCCTTCTTCCTTCCACCCTCTTGGGAGGGGGGAGGGGGGGGAGGTTTGGGAACTGCTTTGATCCCTTCTGCCTTAGGGGGGATTTTCTTTTTCCCCCTTTTCGTGACCGTCGCCCAGGATTGTTGCTCCTCCTCCCGCCGAGTTACGGCGGCAGAAGGGGCAGCGGGGGCGGTCTTGTCCCCTCCAGGGGGAGTCGGAGGACCCGGCTTTTTGCTCGGGTCCTTCTTCTTCTCCGTAGGGGGAGGAGGAGGGCCGGCATTGGGCTGTCGCGAGGCGGCGGACCGTTGTTCCGGCTCCTTCTTCTTCCCCTTCTTTCCTCCTTTCTTCTTTGAGACCCCAGTGGGGGGAACCACCGCCTTAACGGGGGGTGGACCCGAACCACTAGGGGACTCGGAAGGGAGGGGGTCAGGCAAGGAGGGGGGAGGGAGTCTCAACTCAATGAGCTCCCTCATTTCCTTCATCTCCTTTCTCCACTCCTCCCTCATCTGACCCATCAGTACCCGCCCTAGAATGGTAGCCGACTCGTCACCGTGTAGAAGCACGTTACTTGTGACGGCCGGAAGGGGGGTGTCAGCCAATATCTTGCTGACCCCCTTAATCGGGGGCCTTCTGGCGGGGTGAGCCGCCTTCTCCTTTTCAATGGAACGGAGGACATCGAGAGAGGGCCCCGGGGAGGGGAGAATCCCCCCCAGCCCCCCTCCGCTTTCATCTTCCTCCATCCTTTCCTCCTCCTCCGTTTCCCCATCCACTGGTATTAAGGGAGAGGGGGGAGGGGAGGTTCTCTTCAATTCCTCCATTTCCTTTCGGAGGTTACGAATTTCCTCCTCCATTCGACGGTTAGCCGCTATTAGATCCTCCACCTGCGGGCTAACGGAGGAGGGAGCTCTCCCGGCCTGAAGGTCATAGTGACCCGTCTCAGTGCGGGCCGCCAGGACCCTGGTGCCCGCCTCAATCCTGTAGGCCGCGTCGTACAGGAGCTTTTGCAAGCGGCCATGCATGCCGCAGCCTTTTTGTGCCACCGTCATAATGGCCTTTACCTCTTTGTCCAGGGCGTTCACGACGTCCTGGACGGATGAGTCCGCCAGCTGCTTTGCACAAGTCACCGTCGACTTCACGTGCGTCTTGTACCTTCTCACCGTTTTATCGATGGTCTCGGTACCCTCCTCTATGGCGAGGGCAAGCTCCTCATTCCTCTCAACCTTTAGGAACTCCTTCCTTTCCCTTAATTTCCCAGCAGTGTACTGCCCTACATGGCTGGGTGAGTTAGCAGGGCGGCCCTGCTTCTTCTTCCTCAGGTGTCGGGAAGGTGGACTGTCCGCGTCTTCGTCCTCGGAGGATATCTGTAGGCCCGCGGTCTTCGTGGTCACCTGCCTCTTCCTTTTGCTCCTCCTGGGTTGGGAATTCTTCCCCCCAAGATCGGAGCTCGATCCGACCGAGATGTGTGAGGTGTCGGTCATCTCCGCGTCCCCCTCGGAATTAGACATGACAAGGGTATTGTCTGTCTCTTCCGAGTCCCCTCCATTAGCCCCTTCAGGCTTCTTGTCTTTGGCTCCTCCCCCCCTCAATTCCTCAGGAGAGAAAGAGGTGGTGGCCTCCGACACATCCATACGCCGGTGTCTGGCGTTTTCCACCTGCGTCACGACACAGGTGTGTTGCGATTGCTCGCACTCCTCCTCCAAATCCAAAAAATTAAAGTGATCCATTCTTGGTATCGAACCCACAACCCATCACGGCTTCGCCGACCGGGCATGCCCAGTTACCCCCGAGTTCCCCCGGGGAGTCGGCATATGGCTCTGGCACCGGGAAAAAACATCCGGTGCACGGGCCTCCAGCCCCCTACACACCCCTGGTTTAACCCAGGGGTTTTCAGGGGTCCCACATCTCCGACCTGTGGGCACCGTGATGGGCGCCGCCACGCGGGGGGCCCCACGGACGGATGGGGCGGAGGGTCGTTGCGACACAACCAACCGCCTTGCCCGCCGTGGCAACCAGCAAGCCCACTCCTCGTCCGCCCACTCTGGGACCGGTAATGAGTTACCGGGACGCACTCCGAGAGTGTGCGGACCTCGCTACTCGACCCCGACCTCAGAATACTTCTGAGCGGCTCGAGCAGCCATCAGGCCAGGCCGGAAACCGCGAGCTATGCTCCCAGAATCCGCCCCAGCCCCCCCCACCGTCCGACCCTGCCTCAGATTACCTCCGAGCGGCTCGGAACGGCCCGGCCCGACGAGCCCGGTGAATTCCGGGACATCGACGGCCCGTCGCTCCCCTTCACGCTCGCGTACACAGGGACCACGTCCCCGTACCGTTTGAGCGGAGAGGGAGAGCCACCCCTGTTGTGGGACACCGCTTCCTCCCATGCCAGGCCGCATCCTGTCCACCCCCTTGATCGGAGGAGGAAGGATCGGCCCCAGACACAAGAGGACCGGCACCCACATCCCTTCCCTTTAGACAGGGCCACCGAAGTGACCCCACCAGAGACCCGTCCCGCCGGAGCAGCAGCCCCGGCCAGGACAGGCCTCAACAGTGGGGGGAGCACCCCCCTGACCAGCCGCCCCACTGGGCTACGAGCCTGGCCGCCCGTGCACGGAGGGGAGATTGAAATCTCCCCCTAACGGTGCCGTGCCACCGGGGGTTTGAAGTCGGAGTCCCCGTCTCCTACCGGCGAATGGGAAAAGTCCCTTGAGGGGTAGCCGGACCCCCGTTCCCTCCTAAGAAGGAACTGTGCGCTCTTAGCACCGCGGAAACACCTTTTCAGGTATTCCCCCGGTGAGCCCTCTCACCACGACAAGGTGGCGCACAACGAGAGGGCTGTCTCTCCCCCTCCTTCCCCCTCCATTTTCCCTGGCGATCTCTGCGTTTTCCTACTCTTCCTAAATCCCTCATCCTCCTCCTCCTTCCTTCTCTCCCCTGATTTTTCCCTCTTCCTCTTAAACATTTCCTCAACATTCCCCAGGCTCATGCATCTTTCCCTTGCCTTCCTCTTTTCTATCCCGCCAGATCGCGCCTTACCATCCATCCCTGCCCACTCGCACCACCTCTTCCTCTCTTTACACGCCGTAGTCTATGCCAGCCCACCTGCCCACCTGTCACTCTATACTCTGGGCCCTTTTTCCCTTCTATCCTGCCCTTCCCTATGCCCACCTCATTCACACGCTCTCACTCACACCTCCACTCTCTCCTCCACACACTCCTACCTTTCCTCTCCTTCCACACACTCTCTCCTTTCCGTCACTCACTCACGCTCAATCACCACGTGCCTCTCGCTACTGCGCCGGAAACGGAAGTCCTGTTATACGCCTATATATATTATTTATAAAAATTTTATTTTTATTAAAGGGTTACACCACTTTAAAAACATCAACATCGCCATTTTGTAAAAAAAAAAAAAAAAAAAAAATTTTTGTGTATAATGTTAACTTAAAATAAACTTAAAAATTGGCAAAAATGGCGTTGATTTTTAAGTTTAAAGTGGTGTAACCCTTTAATAAGGCCCGTATGATGCGGGCGGCGCAGGAACGTATCCGGATGCGGGAGGTGCGGGAACGTATCCCGATGCGGGAGGTGCGGGCATGTACCCTGGCGGCGGTGCGGGAACGTATCCGGATGCGGGAGGTGCGGGCATGTATCCTGGCGGCGGTGCGGGAACGTATCCCGATGCGGGAGGTGCGGGCATGTACCCTGGCGGCGGCAGGGAAGGAATGTATGCTGTTGGTACGGGGGTCACGGGCACAAATATCGGTGCAGGAGGCACGGGCACATAGGCCGTGCTTTGATATCCCGTGTATGTTGGTGGCGGTACGCCATGCTTTCGCTGCCGCCGCCTCTCGCGGTTGACCGCCCGCCGCACCGCCTCATTAATAATGCGCTGAAAAAAGAAATTAAAATATTAAAAACAAAGTATTAGTGTTTTTATATGTATATATTAGAGTGGTTTTTATTAACTTTTGATTAAAATTTTGTTTTGAATTCTTTCCACGGTACCCCTCAAAATATTTTTAATCCACAAAAACAATTCCTGCCAAATTTCAGCTCGATTGGACAACAGGAACCAGTGTCTGGTCCGTTAAACATTTTTTTCTTGTAATAAACTTTCTATACTATCAACATTGATTTTTAAAGTGTATTTTTTACAAAAATCAGTCTAAAGGACTTTAATTTTTTTTTTTTTAACAAGTGTTTTGCTTTTCTGCATCGTTTGAGACCTTATACATTTCATTTTATCAATTAGAAGGAATTGTGTATAAATAATAAAAAAATAAAAATATAGTTATTGCATTTATTCATTGTTTAAACTGAAAAAAATTATCTATGGGCTAAAAAAATTGTAG
Organism: Linepithema humile; assembly: GCF_040581485.1. Classification (NCBI taxonomy): domain Eukaryota; kingdom Metazoa; phylum Arthropoda; class Insecta; order Hymenoptera; family Formicidae; genus Linepithema; species Linepithema humile. The sequence goes on along the minus strand of NC_090130.1, from coordinate 17,013,491 downwards.
TAGTATATTTAGAGCCAAAAGAAGAATAAAAGAACATAATTATTATATAACATTAGTCAGAAAATTTATTTTTATAGACAAAATCTTTAAATTTTTATTCTTTTTTCGGCTCTAAACATACTATTACAACTTTTTTAACCCATACATTATTTTTTCCAGTTTAATCAATGAATAAATGCAATAACTATATTTTTATTTTTTTATCAATTACACACAATTAACCCTAATTGATAAAATGAAATGTATAAGGTCTCAAACAATACAGAAAAGCAAGACACTTGTTAAAAAAAAAGAAAAGTCCTTTAGGCTGATTTTTGTAAAAAATACACTTTACAAATCAATGTTGATAGTATAGAAAGTTTATTACAAGAAAAAAATGTTTAACGAGCCAAGGGCACGGGTTTCCGTTGTCCGATCAAGCTGAAATTTGACAGGAATTATATTTTTGTGCATTAAAAACATTTTGAAAGGTATCGCAGAAAGAATTCCACACTCGGAAAATAAAAATCACCCTAAAATACATGCCTACATATAATATCATTTCTCATTGATATTTCCACTTCAAAAAAAATTACATTGAAACATACATGTGTGTATGCGCTCACATGTATGTTTCAATGTAATTTTTTTTTAAGTGGAAATAATGAGAAATAATATTTCAGCTTTAAAAAAAGATTGCATTATGCACACACACTCACGCGCGCGCGCGCACGCACGCACGCGATGCATACACCCACACCCACACCCAACACGCACACACATACATACATACACACACACACACACACACACACACACACACACACACACACTCTCTCTCTCTCTCTCTCTCTCTCTCTCTCTCTCTCGCTCGCTCACTCACTCACTCACTCGTTCACTCACTCACTCACTCACTCACTCACTCACTCACTCACTCACGCACATGCAACATATTAAATTTTTTAAAATATACTAACTTTTTTTACATTTTGTTTTGCGTTCCTTTGTCTTATCGCTAGCGGCGACGTCGCCGCGGTCTTCGTCGACGGCAGCATCGATGTCGACGGCGGCATCGGTGTCGACGGCGGCATTGGCGTCGGCGTCGGCGTCGGCGTCGGCGTAGATGTCGATGTCGATGTCGACGTCGTCATCGGTATCCGCGACCTTATCGTCGTCGGTGTCGGCGGCCTCGTCGTCGTCGTCGCCCTCGTTATCACCCTCGTCGCCGTTTTCAATGGCAAACTGCCTTCGCTTCGTGCTGCAATGAAAATTATATATTATTTTATAATAATATATTTCTAAAAATGTTATTTCACACTAAAAAAGTCAAAGTACTTACATCTCGGCATTGTTGCCTTCCGCTTCTTTTTAGTTAGTCTTCTTGTTAGATGCTCGCTGCTCGCTGCTCGCTGCTCGCTGCTCGGTCGAAAGACAAATGAGAACTTTCAGACCGAATCTGAGGCCGTGCGCTGTTACCGTGCTCACTAATTTTGTTTGTAAATAATAAACATCACTCGACACTCTATGTATCAGTGTCGAACAAAAATGAGTCAAGAGCAAGCGAGATGATATATTGAAGACTTCCGAAATTTTTTCGCGCAAGGATTTCTTTATCTATCTTACGTATATATCTTACTATAAAAAATAAAATTTTTATATTTTACATTATCAATTGAGGGCCCGGATCAAAAAACTCGCCCAGCGCTCGAAATCCTGTAAAAGTATTGTCCAAACGTCTTACAACACGTACTCTGGGTCACCAATTTTAATAAAAAAATTTTGACGAGTAGTTTTCGTCCAATAAATTTTCTGTGCAAAATCATTTGACATATTTCTCGGAATTTGTAGAGAAAAAATTTATAAAGTTAAACGCAAATGAATACGCACTATAAATACTCCTACTGTTAAAATTAATTCTAGTAATTTGTAGCAGCTCAACAGGAAACGCCTGGATTATCACGCTGGAGACTCGGGTTCCAGTACCTCACGGATTTTTTTTTCCTTTTTTTATATGAATTGTAGTGTTAAATACATTTTGTAAATACAAACGATATTTTTTTATTTATTGCTATTATTTTTTCATATGTGTAAATCCGAATTATTATATAAGGAAGACGAAAGAAATAATTTTATAATTTAATTAATTTATATTCAATGATATGATACAATATGCATAGTTTGCATCGCGTTTAAAAGAAAGTAGAACTATTTTTCCAAATGTTAATGAAGTATGTTTAAATAATTAATAAAACTAGTAATTAATAATTAATTAAATTATAAAATTATTTTTTTCGTCTTCCTTCAATAATAATTCGGATTTTCACATATTATGAAAAAATAAGAGCAATAAGTAAAAAAATATCGTTTGTATTTACAAAATGTATTTAACATTACAATTCATATAAAAAAAGGAAAAAAAATCAGTGAGATACCCGAATCCGAGTCTCCAGCATCATAATCCAGACGTTTCCCGTTGAGCTATTACGAACTAAAATTAATTTCAGCAGTAGGAACATTTACACTGCGCATACATTTGTGTTTAACTTTAAGAATTTTTTTTTCCGTAAATTCTGAGAAGTGCGTCGAATGGCTTCGCACACAAACTTTATTGGTCGAAAACTATTGGTCGTCAAAATTTTTTTATTAAAATCAGTGACCCACAGTACGTAATGTCTCCTTTTAGAGCATGAAAATTTTGAAAGTCGCAAAATTAATTATTTTTAAATATAGGCTTATAGAGAATGACGAGACGGAACTTTTTTCTATTAGCAGTTTTTTTGTTCGATGCTTATTTTTAATAATAAAAATTAAAATTTGTAGGCATCGCTAGACTATGCTGCATGCGTATACCAAATTTCAAACAATTTCAACAAAATTTGGCTAAGTTACGACGATTTATATCTTAAAATCTTATTGAATTTGGGGATAACAATTTTTCAATATTTAATTTTTATTATTAAAAATAAGCATCGAACAAAAAAACTGCTAATAGAAAAAAGTTCCGTCTCGTCATTCTCTATAAGCCTATATTTAAAAATAATTAATTTTGTGACTTTCAAAATTTTCATGCTCTGAAATTTGGACAATACTTTTACAGGATTTCGAGCGCTGGGAGAGTTCTTTGATCCGGGCCCTCAATTTTATCGATTAGAAAATAATTGTAATGGTTTAATAAGATTTTTACAATTATAAAATGACATGAAACATGATATATAAATCGGATAATTTTTAAAATAGCTTTGCTGCGCGGAGCAGAGACAGTGATGCCAGATTCTAGACACAAGAAGCACGAACGGAGGGGTAACCGCACCATGCGCGAGCATGTATATGGATACCCCTCCGTTCGTGCTTCTTTTTTCTAGTCTAAAAAATCTAGAATCAGGCATCGTTGACTCAGAGTCGCGCGGTGCTGTACAGGAAAATAAAAAAACAGTGAAAAGAATTGACCGTTACAACGTGTTGAACGTGTTAATTAAAAATTTTATTATATATTTTTTATTATATATTATTATTTATTATAAATAAATAAGTAAAATAAGTGAAAATGGGGCAAAAGTGCAATGAGAAACATCTGCGTCTTTTTGGTCGTAGACTTAGTTTAAGGGGAAAATGGTTTAAAAGGTCAGTATTTCCATCTCGAATATTATTCGCGCGCGCGCGGGTGTGTGTGTGTGTGTGTGTGTGTGTGTGTGTGTGTGTGTGTGTGTGTGTGTGTGTTTGTAGATGAGAATAATTGCAACTTTTGGCTCGATTTTCTGATAGATCTATTAGACCCACCTTGCCGCTTGCATGCTAGCAACGAGTCGTCAACGCTAACACCGCACGTAACTAAGGCGACTCTGCTTCAAAAACGTCATTATCACAAATGCAATAAGATGATAAATATGAGACAATAGATACATAAAAAAATTTTAAATCATTACTTATTCTTATTGTTAGTCATTCTTCGATAGTGGAATATACCTACTGGAGAAAAGCTGGTTGAAGTTTGGAACGTTCCTGGAACGATTTTTTAAAAATGATTTGTCGCTCTTGTCCTTTTGCAGGGAGGAAGTTCCGAAGCCCTCACACGACATGCAAAAGAGACCGATTCGATACATGCGTCGGAAGACACCCTTATACTCAAAAAACCACCCCAGAGCGTCTAAAAAATCCTCGCCTAACAAAAAATAACTTGTCGCTCTTCTCCTTTAGCATAGAGAAAGTTCTGAGGCCCTCACATAACATATAAAACAGACCGATCCGATACATGCGTCGGAAGACACCCTTATACCCGAAAAACCACCCCCAAAATTACTTAAACAATTCTAGCCAAGCTAAAAATGACTTGTCGCTCTTTTCCTTCTGCACAGAGAAAGTTCCGAGGCCCTCACACGACATGCAAAAAAGACCGATTTGATACATGCGTCGGAAGACACCCTTATACCCGAAAAACCACCCCCAAAATCACTTAAACCATTCTAGCCAAGCTAAAAATGACTTATCGCTCTTTTCCTTCTGCATGGAGAAAGTTCCGAAGCCCTCACACGACATGCAAAAGAGACCGATTCGATACATGCGTCGGAAGACACCCTTATACCCAAAAAACCACCCCCAAAATCACTTAAACAATTCCAGCCAAGCTAAAAATGACTTGTCGCTCTTTTCCTTCTGCACGGAGAAAGTTCCGAGGCTCTCACACGACATGCAAAAAAGACCGATTTGATACATGCGTCGGAAGACACTCTTATACCCAAAAAACCACCCCCAAAATCACTTAAACCATTCTAAGCGACAAGTTATTTTTTGCTAAGCAAGAATTTTTTAGACTCTGGAGTGGTTTTTTGAGTGTAAGGGTGTTTCCGACGCATGTATCAAATCGGTCTCTTTTGCATGTCGCGTAAGGGCCTCGAAACTTTTTCTGGGCAGAAGGAAAAGAACGATAAATCATTTTTAGCATGGCTAGAATTGTTTAAGTGATTTTGGGGGTGGTTTTTCGGGTAAAAGAGTGTCTTCCGACGCATGTATCGGTTTGGTCTCTTTTGCATGTCGTGTGAGGGCTTCAGAACTTCCCCTATGCAAAAGGAGAAGAGCGACAAATCATTTTTAGCTTGAAGAGAATCGTTTAATTGATTTTGGGGGTGGTTTTTCGAATAAAAGAATGTCTTCCGACGCATGTATCGGTTCAGTCACTTTTGCATGTCATGTGAGAGCCTTAGAACTTCCTCTATGCAAAAGGAGAAGAGCGACAAGTCATTTTTAGCTTGGCTAGAATGGTTTAAGTGATTTTGGGGGTGGTTTTTCGGGTATAAGGGTGTCTTCCAACGCATGTATCGAATCGGTTTTTTTTGCATGTCGTGTGAGGACCTCGGAACTTTCTCCGTGCAAAAGGAAAAGAGCGACAAGTCATTTTTAGCTTGGCTAGAATGGTTTAAGTGATTTTGAGGGTGGTTTTTCGGGTATAAGGATGTCTTCCGACGCATGTATCGGATCGGTCTGTTTTATATGTTATGTGAGGGCCTCAGAACTTTCTCTATGCTAAAGGAGAAGAGCGACAAGTTATTTTTTGTTAGGCGAGGATTTTTTAGACGCTCTGGGGTGGTTTTTTGAGTATAAGGGTGTCTTCCGACGCATGTATCGAATCGGTCTCTTTTGCATGTCGTGTGAGGGCTTCGGAACTTTCTCCATGCAGAAGGAAAAGAGCGACAAGTCATTTTTAGCTTGGCTAGAATGGTTTAAGTGATTTTGGGGGTGGTTTTTCGGGTATAAGGGTGTCTTCCGACGCATGTATCAAATCGGTCTTTTTTGCATGTCGTGTGAGGGCTTCGGAACTTTCTCCATGCAGAAGGAAAAGAGCGACAAGTCATTTTTAGCTTGGCTAGAATGGTTTAAGTGATTTTGGGGGTGGTTTTTTGGGTATAAGGGTGTCTTCCGACGCATGTATCAAATCGGTCTCTTTTGCATGTCGTGTGAGGGCTTTGGAACTTTCTCCATGCAGAAGGAAAAGAGCGACAAGTCATTTTTAGCTTGGCTAGAATGGTTTAAGTGATTTTGGGGGTGGTTTTTCGGGTATAAGGGTGTCTTCCGACGCATGTATCAAATCGGTCTTTTTTGCATGTCGTGTGAGGGCCTCGGAACTTTCTCCATGCAGAAGGAGAAGAGCGACAAGTCATTTTTAGCTTGGCTAGAATGGTTTAAGTGATTTTGGGGGTGGTTTTTCGGGTATAAGGGTGTCTTCCGACGCATGTATCAAATCGGTCTTTTTTGCATGTCGTGTGAGGGCTTCGGAACTTTCTCCATGCAGAAGGAAAAGAGCGACAAGTCATTTTTAGCTTGGCTAGAATGGTTTAAGTGATTTTGGGGGTGGTTTTTCGGGTATAAGGGTGTCTTCCGACGCATGTATCAAATCGGTCTCTTTTGCATGTCGTGTGAGGGCTTCGGAACTTTCTCCATGCAGAAGGAAAAGAGCGACAAGTCATTTTTAGCTTGGCTAGAATGGTTTAAGTGATTTTGGGGGTGGTTTTTCGGGTATAAGGGTGTCTTCCGACGCATGTATCAAATCGGTCTTTTTTGCATGTCGTGTGAGGGCCTCGGAACTTTCTCCATGCAGAAGGAGAAGAGTGACAAGTCATTTTTAGCTTGGCTAGAATGGTTTAAGTGATTTTGGGGGTGGTTTTTCGGGTATAAGGGTGTCTTCCGACGCATGTATCAAATCGGTCTTTTTTGCATGTCGTGTGAGGGCCTCGGAACTTTCTCTGTGCAGAAGGAAAAGAGCGACAAGTCATTTTTAGCTTGGCTAGAATTGTTTAAGTAATTTTGGGGGTGGTTTTTTGGGTATAAGGGTGTCTTCCGACGCATGTATCGGATCGGTCTGTTTTATATGTTATGTGAGGGCCTCAGAACTTTCTCTATGCTAAAGGAGAAGAGCGACAAGTTATTTTTTGTTAAGCTAGGATTTTTTAGACGCTCTGGGGTGGTTTTTTAAGTATAAGGGTGTCTTCCGACGCATGTATCGAATCGGTCTCTTTTGCATGTCGTGTGAGGGCTTCGGAACTTTCTCCATGCAGAAGGAAAAGAGCGACAAGTTATTTTTAGCTTGGCTAGAATTGTTTAAGTGACTTTGGGGGTGGTTTTTCGGGTATAAGGGTGTCTTCCGACGCATGTATCGAATATTTTATACCAGAGGCGGTTTATTCGTGTGCTGGCTGAATATTTTATACCAGAGGCGATTTATTCGTGTGCTGGTTTTTTCAAAAATTGAATAGTAGTTAGTGCCAGAGGCGGTTTATTCGTGTGCTGGCTGAATATTTTATACCAGAGGCGGTTTATTTGTGTGCTGGCTGAATATTTTATACCAGAGGCGATCTATTCGTGTGCTGGTTTTTTCAAAAATTGAATAGTAGTTAGTGCCAGAGGCGGTTTATTCGTGTGCTGGCTGAATATTTTATACCAGAGGCGATCTATTCGTGTGCTGGTTTTTTTTTAATTTGTAACCACATGCGCTTTGAGTAGGTAATTAATATTTCGAGGCATTTATGTTGTTAAAACATTAATTTTCTTTTACCAAATACTTAATTTCTAGTAATAAAAATTTATAAACAAAGGACTACATATTTTTTAAAGGTTTTACTTTTTTCAAGATTATGTGAAATGATTTAATAAATGTCATTTATAACAAGACTTTACAAAATAATAATCCATTTATTTTTATTTGCAGGCGACAATTAAAATTAAAGATGCTTCAAACCCAAGAGATAGTTGATTCCGAGAGCATAAAGTTTACCACAAGTACTAGCGACGAATCCATCGAGAAATTTGTGGTATCCCTACCCGACACGATGGATTCGGAAGCTAGTACTCAAGTAATGCAATGCCTGGAATCAACATCTCATACAGGTATGTCTTATTTAAGTATTAATGATAACGATACTCTTGTTATCGAAAAAAATGCCCCTCTAGACACTTCTTGTATACAAGAAAGTTTGCCTGAGGGCCGTCGCATTGTCGACATTGCTTTTATGTGGAATGAAATCCACAGAACATTTGATAATCATGCGCGAGGAATAGAGTGCCAGTTTAGAGATTGGAAATTCATAAATTCTCGTCGCAATGGATTAATGACACAGTTGTTTTTCCAATGTCAAATGTGCAATTATAAAGCCAGTATCTGGTCAGAACCCACAAAACCAGAAACATTGGACATTAATACAGCTGTTGTAGCAGGAACTGTTACAACGGGAATTGGTTATGCGCAGCTCGAAGAGCTATGTGCAGCCATAAATGTTCATTGTATGTCTGAGCCTAAGTAGTATAGCAATGATGATTCTAACTCAGGGATCTGAGGGGGTGCGCGGGTGAAGAGGGGAAAAGGGGTATCAGATAACAGTGGAGGGGGTAATAACGTCATCGTTTTTGGAGGAGAGGGGGTAAATGTGGAGTGGTAGGGGTATCAGATTACAATAATTCCCGGAAGATAAGGATTGTTAATACAAATCGCAAGATAAGGATTCCCGGAAAAGATAAGGATTGTTTATTGGAAAGAGAACTGTTTATTGGTGCAGGTTTTTTTTTCTACACATCAAAGTAGAGCGCCATGTTGTCGGAATCATTATGTTTATAGTATGCAGGTTCGTGCAGATTTACGGATTGCGTCATCGCTGTATTTTAGAATAAAGAGGCAGCATTTGAGCGCCGTTTCTTAGAGGGTGTGATAATGATTGTTAATACAAATTGTAGGCATCGCCATGTTGCTAGATGCGTCATCGTGTTTGAAGGAGAGGAGGTAATTTTGGAATGGTGGGGGGTATCAGATCACAATAATTCCCGGAAGAGATAAGATAAGGATTGTTAATGCAAATATGAACCATCGATAGTTTTAATCAATGTCGTGTGCAACAAGCGGGTATATAAGGCCCGCGAAGAACGAGTGGTATAACAGTCGAAATGTTCATCGCACTCTCGGATGAACGCGATATTCTCAATTTAACAGCAGCGGAGTTAGAATTTGTGCCAAAGGTGATTTTATTAAGCAAGTTTGCTCGGTTCGTGGACCAAGTGTGGGAGAAACTTCCGGAACACGCAAGAGTGGACCCGGAAGTGCAGGGTTACCGTCGGTGCAAAAAACATCACAATCAACCGTGGCAACGCGACCACATCGACGGACCCGCGCCATACGTTAAAGATTGCACTCTGTGCGAATTAGGTGAGAAAAATATCTCTAAAAATAGAAAGTGAGAAATATTCAGCGAGTAGATATTTAGGTGTATTGTAAAATGTTTCAGGATCACCACGATGCGACAGCCGAGGAGTCTCGTCGAACTCGCCAGGAAGGTCATAAACCAGAACGTCGCAAGCAGATACCTATTGAGCGATCTACCGCTTCCGGAGAAGTATATTCGACAATTGTATCAGACGTATGGTCGGGATCGCTTCGAAAAATTGTTATCAAAATGTAAGACGCAAGTCGAGTACTTAGGCATCGTACAGTTGATGTGTTGTGTCGATGCCGACGAAATGTCGGAAATGTTTGTATGCAAATATTGAAATAAAAAATTTTTATATTTAAAATGTAAGTTTTTTTTTTTATCATCATCCCGCTGTAGTAATATAAGAGAACGCGTCGATTGTACCGACTTATCGCGAGTCAAGTTACACCGTTGTAGCGGACCATTTAAATAAACAATTTCAAAAGTTTTATTAAAATAAACTTATTCATATTAAATAAAAATAATTTAAATTATTATTCCTGTGCCTCATCTTATTCACTGACCTATCCTACCGCGAGATAAGCGACAGATCATATGTCACGAGGATCGTATAACTGAGGTGGAATAAAAATCGTACAATATAAATCATTTTTTTCTTTTATTTACAACGAATGATATAGAGTGAAATAGTTAAGTTATACATTTATTCTAAACACCAATAATATACTTCAAGTTTTCTTTTTAATACGAATTATCCGCGGTAAAATATAAATTTAATAGGAATTCTAATCTAAGCTTAATATGTAATTTAAGGATGGGAGGTGAAAGGAGAAAAAATCGCAATAAGATTAATATTAGCAAATTTTATTCATAATTTTGTAAAAGATGTTACATAGATGAAAAAAAAATTGTTTCAACTGAGCCTCTAACGCCTTTCACGATTACGAGGGGGAACGGGGGGAGGCGCTTGAGTCGTCCTCGGACGAGGCTCAACCACAGCTATCGGCTTGTGGTACACTCCGCAATCTTTACACTTCTCGTATTCGGAAGTTTTTCTATTCTGATCACGCTCCATTTTCTATACTTTTTTCTCCACCGCGTGCACACTTTGAACTGATAAATTTCTCTCTTCCGCACACCTTATATACAGCTCGACGCAAAAACGTCAATTTTGCTGTAGTAATAAACGTTAAAAGACGTTTGATAGATGTTAAAAGTGGTTTAAGTAATGTTGAAAAGATGTACAAAAGATATTAAAAGTTGTACGTAAGACGTTCAACAATACGTTAAAAGATGTACAATAGACGTTCGATAGAGGTTCAAAGACGTACGATAGACGTTGAATAAATGGAAATATGATACGCTGGCCTATCGTCTATCGTCCTAGCGAAACCTTAGATCCACGATTACTGTTCCTCGAAAAGGAAATGCTACTGTCGAGCGAGTTATCTCGTCTTCGACATATTATTGTAAACTATAGTGGATATCAATACGAATGTTAGTTAGCGACGAATAGCTTAGCACCTATCGTCCTAGCGAAACCTTAGATCCACGATTACTGTTCCTCGAAAAGGAAATGCTACTGTCGAGCGAGTTATCTCGTCTTCGACATATTATTGTATATAATATGTATATAAACTATAGTGGATATCGATACGAATGTTAGCTATCTGTGAACATAATTAGATTATAATAAGATTTAGCGGCATCTTTGATGTAAGGGTATATAAGCCGGGATTAACTATTGCATCGACGTATTAACTTCTCAAGGCTCGAGTGGAACGTAGGAAATCATCCGGGAGCTGGTTATTCGTTTTAAAAATGTCTAGTTTGCGGAAAATTATTGATTCGTGTTTGCGATTGGCGTGTAACTTAAACGGGCTATGCATCGATAATTATTTATCATCGTTATCCGACAACGACGATAATAATTATGCGGTATTCGCAAAGTTTGCGGGTGCGTGCCCTAGTGCGGTACTCGCGGTTTTATTCCGTTTGGGACATTTTTCGATTTATCTGCAGCTCTTGATTATTGCTGGCGAAATAATCGAGACAAGGCGAGCGTTCAACGACAACGAGGAAGAGGATACGGGAGGCTATATCATCAGGCTGTCGAATTGCTATCATGGTGCGGTAAAAAATGGTAAGTTTCTATTTTTTGTATTATGAATATTAAAACAAAGTTTTAAAAAATTAAAATCATTTTTTTTTTAGGAACGCTACAACATTCAACACCTAAAAAAACCATGGTGGTGGAGGGTGTGGTGCGTGGTACGCGTCAAAACCGTGACGAGCGAGCTACTCGACGTCTCGGGGTAAAACGTCGAGCAGATACCTCGCCTGAGGCCGGACCCTCGTGTAAGTCGCTGTATACATTATTTATATGAAATAACAGCATCGATTTTATATTAGGAAATTTTACAAAAAAAAAATTTAATGTTTCAGCTCGCGCTCGAATTGTTCTAACGCCTGAGCTAGTCGATCTCGCGAGCGACGAAGCCGGACCCTCGTGTAAGTCGCTGCATACGTTATTTATATGAAATAAAATAACAGCATCGATTTTATATTAGGAAATTTTACAAAAAAAATTTAATGTTTCAGCTCGCGCTCGAATTGTTCTAACGCCTGAGCTCGTCGATCTCGCGAGCGACGAATCGACGAGCTCACTTCGCGAGGAGGAGGAAGAGCAGGAAGAAGAATTACAGACTGAGGAAGAGGAATTACAGACTGAAGAAGCGGAATTACAGACTGAGGAAGAGGAGAGGTATTATGAAGGAGGGGATGAGGAAGGCTACGCGCAAGACGGATGGGGAATGGGTGACAGAGGTAAGAAAGATTGAAAATTTTTACAGTTACTTTTATGCTCAAATTTTATTTTTTTAAACAATAAAATTTTCACAGGATACAGCCCCCCTGTGATTTCTTACTCTCCCGATTACAATTATCAAACGGGGGAGTAAAGTAAAAAGAAGAAAATCGAGAGGTGAGTTGATTTAACACTACAAATTTTTCGATTTTATATTTTCATACTCAAATTTTTTTAATTAATTCATTAATTTTTAATTTTGACTTTTTGCAGTTCAAACAGGTGGTGGTGGAGAAGAAGAGTCGGAGGAAAACTTGGTCGGGCGAGGTTCCTGCGGCGCGCTTTCGAAGTCGTCGGTTTCGCCAGTCGATTTCTCGTGAGGAAAGAACGGAGGAAACAAGGCAAGCGGAGGGATATCGATGCGGCAGTGGTGGAAAGGCGTCGGAAGAACATTTTTATGCAATTGAAAAAATTCTGTTTGCTCAAATGTACATATATTTTTTTTTAGTTTTTTAATAAATATTATTTATATTAAATAAATTAATTTTTCATTTTTTTTTACCAGACTCTTTCCCCATCCTATTCAACGTCCTATTTTACTGCGAGATAAGCGATAGACCATATTATATGGTGGATTATGTGATGGGTAAAAGGTGGAATAAAAGTCATACGAGTGTGATACACATCATTTTATTAGCATAAATCATAGTTGTTTTACACGTTTGTTACGCTCAAACTACCACTTGTACAATTTGCAAACATTCCGCATAGCGCAATGTCTCGTGTGATACGCGCAGCGCAAGGTTCCGATTACATCCAAGTTCGCCAGGCGTGCGATATCTTCGTAATCCGCATCTATTGTTTCAATCTCTACATCATCTTCCAAAATCTCGCACAACCACTTTTTCTTCTCGAGTCCTTTCACGTATATCAGAGACGGTTCCGTACCAATGGCATTGTTGATAAGACTTTTCATCTGACTGTACGAGACGTGTCCATCTTCCCATCGGAAGTCGTGGTGGTGTATCCGTAACCAACACGCCAGCGATTTTTCCGATTTCGTCAACAAATACCACGGTACGTGTTCACGAAATACGTAATGAGATAGCGTTTCGCCATCTCGAAGTACCGCTACCTCTTTCACGATAAAAATGTTGTTGAACGCGTAACCTTGCAAGTCGACGAAAATTGGTACGTTCGACATCGTCGTCGACCGTCGGAAAACTGACGTTCCCATTCGCACACGTCTAATTTATAACTTTTCACACGAGTCTGCGCACAATGTTGTTCAGTGGATTATATTCGACCATTTGATCGTGTATAATGAGACAATAGGCGGTGGTGTTGGCCGGTATATTTTCCTTACAATCAAATTCTATTCGCACGTCAACGGTGGCGCTCTTGACAGAGTCGTTTTGTCGCGAACAATCTATGACTACGAACGGACCGGCTTTCGAGAATTCATCGATGTCCAAATACGTATCGTCCTGTCCATAATAGGCTTTGCGGAAACGTGCATACATATTGTACAGTATAGCGTATCGACTCTTGTCGAAATCCAAATTCATGTCGTCGTACGGATAAAAATCTGAATTCAGATGCAGTCTCACATTGGTGAGTTTACAAGCGTCAAATTGCGTAGCGTTTTCAGACAGTACGTTTTTTCGACCGGTTTGGAGAGCAAAGATTACGTATCGCGGTTTTTCCAATTGCGTCGCAGCTTTGTTCGCCCAGGAATGCTTCGTTGTATTCTGCAGCAGAGGAAACTCGTACAGATCCCACGAACGGAAGCACACGCTCAGATATCTTCCGCTTTCCAAAGTTCGAAGAAGAGACAGCTTGTTGACTTCACTCAGAGATACATGCGACATTCGCCACTGTATCTTGAGTAGTTCGATCGTTGGATTCGTACCGACTCGTCCAACGAGAGAATTATTATCGTTGCGCGATCGTATCAATACAAGTTCGTGACGAGCGTTGATTACAATCCGTTTGTAGTCTTCGCAGAATCCTAAAAGAGTATTGAGCGGAACGCAAAAATTAAAGTTTCCATCGAGCAACGGATTTCCATCCGGATTCCACGATGCGTATTTCAGCGTCTTGCTCTTCTACGTCGTCAGCGATACATAGTTTTTGATCGTGCTCGTTATTCCAACGTTTCTGTTACGATCGATTTCAACTCCGTCGAGCTCGTATCGCATTTCATCAAACATGAACGCCACACAATTATTTCCCATTATACACACGTTATCTCTATTCTCATCGGCAGGAGTAACGAGTTTTCCTTCAACGTAGAGAAAACTCTCACACGGTAACGTGTACAAATCCTGTTGCTGTATCGGTATTCGTATCTCGTCGCTGTGTCCCAACGTCGTGTTAGCGTACGGATTGTACGTGTGCATCTCATATTTCACGATACGCTCGTCGAAGACGGGCTCGTCAGCGATGTCGAGTATATCCATCTCTTTAAACGTTTCTCACAACGAATCCCAACGATTTTAAAAAGTTTACGTTCGTCGTACTGAGCCTCTTGAATGGCGATGTTTTCCCAATTTTCGTTGTTCTCTCAATCACTCGCTGTTCGTTCAACACGAGCATTTCCTCGCACCACGTCGCCGCAAGTGCAGTCTGATGGTAATCTCCTCTCCGCGAAAATCGATCAATCGTCCGTCTTGATCCACCACACGCAAGGTGATATTGGTAACGCTCCTCGCGATGACCGGAAGGTAAATGATTTGCGCCGGTGTTTCCGAGACTTTATATCCCGGAGGCACGTTCGGTGAAAATTCGTGTATCGTGTGCACCGACCTGTCGTTGGCGTACGCACCCGTGGTTATGCTGCATTCCACTCGAATAATGTTTAAGTTGACGATGTTTACCGAGGAATCTGATTCGTGCAGCTTTCTCGGTTCCAGTATACGACCCGTCGAAAATCCAAACAGCGGTCCGATGGTATTCGGTTTGGCGAAATTTATTCGAAAAGCGCACATGATTTCACTCTTCATGGTATTAACGTTGGGACGAAGTGACAATGGATAATCTTGCTCTTCACTTTTTCCTCGTTTTTGCAGTATCGCGCGTTTCAGATAAGAAGCAATGGCGTCCAATTCGTACGATCCTTCGGGAATTGTAATTTCTTCGTCATTGTCGTCGAAATAAAATTTATTGTTCGCTACCGTCACGTTCGGAATCGTGTTGTAGGTCTCCATCGTGGTTAGGCCGAGCTCGTAGTCCCCATCGCTCAAGTCTATCGGTGGAAAATAATCCACCGTTAGAACGCTGCTTTTACCGCTTAGAGTGAGCGTCAGCGACATTGCCGAGATTCCATCGACGACTGATGTCGATCGATGGCGGATCGATTTTTATATCTATTTTCTGGAGGAACAGGAGGCACAATTGTCCGCAGATCGTTTGATCGTACGTCTGGTAGACCGTGCGATTGTACGTTATCGTTGTATCGGTGTCTCCGAGGTAGCGTGTAAGCTCCTTCGGCGGTTGCAAATTGCCAAAGCTGTCAAAGTATACGGCGCGATCGCCTCTCTTGGCGTACGCCACCCAATGCGTGCCCGGCCCGTCGACATCGTCCAAATTCACGATACCGCTCTCATTTTTATGTATCTTGTCGGGTAAAGCGTTACGCATGTAGACACCTCGGAAATACGGTATTCGCATACGCTTCGCTATTTGTAACAACTGTAGATTGGTGGTGGCACCCGCGGGCATCTCTATCGTTTTTTCGACGTTTTTTTTTTTTTCTTCAATCCTTTGCCCCGCTTGTACGGAGCGAGATAAATCCCCCGTCCTTCCATTGCTTTTTTGTGACGTTTCGTCTCTTCGAGTTGTCGTCGCGCGGCCTTAGAGTCGTTCACCGCCTTTGCAACACCCGCCGCTCCACCGGCAAGCGAACCGATGACTCCCAAGAGCGGTAACAACGGTAACATACCACCGCGTTTCGCCGTCGGAAGCGTTCTCCTCTTGGTCTTCTTCTTCTTTCTCTTTGTCATACCCATCCCCAATTTCGTCTTTGCTTTCATAGCAGCCCATACGGCGGTAGCAGCAGCCCTCTTACCGAAAGTCGCGTCCGCAGCGGTGATCCGCACCCGCGCTTTATCGGCGAGAACGCGATCGGCTGCGTGGCGGTCCGCTGATTCGCGGTTTTGCGAGTACGCGATGTCGTGATCGCGACACGCCGCGTCCAACGGATTGATACCTCGATCCCCTCGCGCGAGTCGTTTCCGCAGACGAGTCCCCGGCCCGCAAAATTGGTAGCCGGGTATATGCAGCTCCAACGGTAGTCGATTTATCACACTGTTCAGTAAACCGGCACCCTTGTATCGTTTCATAGAGCGCGAATTCTAACGTATCGCGTGTAAATCATATTTCCAACTGAGGTGTGTTTCGACAGCGCTCACCTATAAATAGGAGGCGCGTATCGATCATTAACCAGTAGAATATCAAAGTTTGTCGGACGACAAAGTACAATGAATAACCGGGATAATAAGAAGGAACGGAAGGAGGTGAATGTCGCAAACGTGTATCGCTAATCGTGTGTTTGAAACAATATTTTTTTTTTTCAGGATAATGTCCGAATCATGTATGGAAATAGAGATATTTTAGATCTAGCGACAAATATCCGAGCACCGCTCTTTCCGACAACCGATGCTGCGCACTCGTCGCGTAATAACAAGGATGAGAAAAAGTCTGGTAAAAAAAAATGAAATTTGTACAACAACCGTACACGATCCGTGTGAAAAACATGGATGATAAGACGCAAGGGGTTTGTGAGAAGGCGTGCAGACACGGTAAAATGCTGCCAAACACGATACGCGGTATCATTTGCGGTTCCTCGAATTGCGGTAAAACCAATGTAATGATTAGTCTGCTGGAAAGTCCGAACGGTGTACGTTTCGAAAACGTGTACGTGTACTCGAAATCGTTGAATCAACCAAAGTATCGATATCTCGAAAGATTGCTCGGATCGATCGATGAAATCGGCTACTTTACATTCTCGGACAACAACACAATTGTACCGCACAGCGAGGCGTTACCGAATTCCGTATTTGTCTTCGACGATATAGCGTGCGACAAGCAGAATGCGATACGTGAGTACTTTGCTATGGGTCGACATTCGAAGGTCGATTGTTTTTATCTATGCCAAACGTATGCAAAAATACCGAAACATCTCGTGCGCGACAACGCGAATTTACTCGTAATATTCAAGCAGGATGGAACAAACCTTAAGCACGTCTACAACGATCATGTGAATACGGACATGACGTACGAAGATTTCGGTACATTGTGTCACGCATGTTGGCAGCACAAGTACGGATTTTTAGTGATAGACAAGGATAGTGCGATTAACGATGGACGTTACAGACGTGATTTTAACGAGTTTGCGGTACCGCGGAATGGTTAGTTGTTCTCGAGACGTTGACGATGACGCTCGACACGAAAGATATCGACGAGAGGGAGAAGATCGCGAAGGAAATCGCTCGTACGAGCGAGTCGATTCGCAAGAAGCATCGGACGTTGAAGACGGGTAGAGTGGAGCAAGAGGTGCAATTGGAGAAACGGTTGAAACCGATCGTAGAGCCGTTGAAACGAATCGTCGAGAACATCAAGGGTGACGATGATTCGGTTGACGATCTCGAGATTAAAAACGAACCGGACATCAAACGAAAGCGGACAAGCTCTGAGAAGAAGAAAATCAAGCGTACCTCGTTGACGACACCGATACAGACCCCATTGACGCCACCGATACAAGCCTCGACTCCGTTCCAGCCGCAAAAATTGGTGTTTGAAGCGCCGACATATTTACCGACCGAAAACGTGTTCGAAACCACGGACCCGTCTTTCGTAACATCCGTGAGACAGACGATGCAAACGTCCGATGGTCGGGAAGCTCTGTACGGCCAAATGGGTCCGCTGGGTCAAGAGTACATCGGGGAGCTCTTGAGCGGTGACAAGAAGAGAGGGATCGACAACGTGTACGGTGTATACTTTAACGATGCGGGAACGTTTCTCGGAGACAAGGTCTTCGACATTGATAAAGACGACAATGTGATCGTGGACGGTGTGAAATACGCTGGCACACCCGGCCTGTTTGAATTAATATTCAAAAGACTTCCCGACGATACGCTGTGTACGGAGGATGACGAACAAAAGTACAAGAGCATACTACTCGCTACCAGAGAGAAACCTGAGAGAGGCCACGCTGCCGTTTTCCGTACGACGCTTTCTCTAGGCCGTACGCTAGTGACGCACGTCCATTTCCGGCCGGCTTAGGAACTAAATAGCCACGTCCATTTTCCGCATCGGTCAAAAAGTCACGTCTATTTTCTGAGATGGTTCATGTCCATGTTATATCCACAAGCGAAGCTATTTACGTCACGCGTCCTTGCCGTGCGTTAGACTGTTTTATTAACAGCAGCGTACAACAAAGAATCAAGCGTTTTTTAATCGAGTAAGGCGAATCGCTTTAATATTAAAGATCCCATATTCGAGACCTACTTTTTGCAACTTTTTTTTCCTTTTTTTGCATTTTTTTCAACTGTATATAATCAAATTAATAAATTAAAATAAAGTTTAATAATAAAATAATGTTAAAATAATGTTAATATGAAAATAATATTTAATAAGCTTTTATTGCAGAATTGTAAAATTATTTTTAATTTTTTTATTAACAATAACAAATCAGTTTTTATTAAATAATTATAAAAAATTTTTTATATTAAAAAATGCTTTTTATAATGTTTTTGTAATATTTAGTACATGCCATGTACAATAAAATATACATATTTTTATATAACTAACATATGATCTGTATTCAAAAATATTTTCTCTTTCTCGATCCTTCAAAAAAAAAAAGTATTAATCGTAAAGAGTGATTCAAATAATAATTTCAATGTAGAAAGAAATTCAGTCTCTTATGCAAATGTAATACAAGTAACGATAGCATCGATTTCATTCTTAATAATGTGCAGTGGCTTAACGGAAAATGGTTGAACTATCACCACGCAGATCAGGTTTCGAGACTGAGTGGTGCCCGACTTTTTTTCAAGTTTATGGTACATCTTATATAGATCACATTTAGATTTGATAATTTAACACAGGCCTCGGAATTATTTCATCTTTTCAGCCAATTCTCGTGGTATACGCCTCCTTTCCTCTCTTCACCGCGCGCACGGCAGCCGCTAGGGCCAGCGCCGCCGAGCGTTAGGAGCGGCGCTATCCGATTAATGTTAAAAAAATTTATAAAAAATATTGTTTTCTTCAATAGCAATAGTAACTCATGGGTGACGTGGAAATCTATTGAAATATTTTCACATAATAAATTTAAAAATAAAAAAAATATTTTTAATAAATTTTTTTAACTTTTAATGATCAAGGAAGAAGAACCCAACATTTATCGGATAGCGCTGCTCCTAACGCTCGGCGGCGCTGGCCCTAGCGGCTGCAGCGCGCGCGGTGAAGAGAGGAAAGGAGGCGTATACCACGAGAATCGGCTGAAAAGATGAAATAATTCCGAGGCCTGATTTAACAAGAAATAAGTCAAAGAGATTTATGTAGGTTTTTTTACTTTTTTTTTTTCTATTTTTTTATTCATGATACATAATGATACATATATTTATTAATGTGATTATATTTAACAGAAATATGAATATATTTAAAGAACATGTGAAATTTATAAATAACTGAAAAAAGATGTATAAATAATTATTTAGTAATAATAATTAATAGTGGTCTTCCACGCTACCCATGAGGTGCCACTAATAGCGCGTTAGATTTTTTTTAAAGTGGATCTTCGCCTGTAGCCCTATTATACCACTTTTTATTACATTATATATTTACAAAAGATATATATATATATATATATATATATTCAGACAGTAAGGATAAAAAAATCTTATAAACAAGATTCGGAAATGCTTCCTTTCTAATTTAATAAAATTTCTGTTAATGTAGAATACACATTAAAAGAAAAATTATAATATTGCACTAAAGATTTATATACGTGTATATATATTTTAGTTGGCATTTATATGAGCATGACGCAAAGATTGCAATCACAGTTGAAACAATTACATAAATCTCAAACTAGCAAGTCTTATCACGGGAAATCTATATAATATAGATTTTCTATAAAGAACTGAAAAAATCAGTTATGTTTTGACGTCGTTTTTACCCATTTTTATTGCGCGACATCTTATTATTTTATAAGTGATTTGTTAAAATCACTTTTTATTGTATTATATATTTGTATATATTACGTGTTATTCACGGTATTCACATATATATACCTTGCCCTATAATTATAGAATACCGTATGCCAACATAAAATACATACACGATATATTTATTCCAATTGTGTTACTGTACTTTTTTAACTTTATTATTATATATATCTCGTATTATGTCATTGAAAATAAAATGCATGATTTTATAATTTCTTAGCATGATTACATTAAAACCACTTATTTTTTTCCGTGATAAAACCTGCTAGTTTATGATTTATGTAATCATTTCAACTGTGATTGCAATCTTCCAAAAAATTAAAAAAATCATGCTTATTTTTCTTATAACAAAAAAATACTGTAAAGTGTAACATAATTTATAAACTTACTTTTTATGAATGTAATATTATGATAATTTTTCTTTCCACAATGACAAAATTGCACAAGATTACATATAATAATAAAAAAATTTAAAAAGTATTTGTTTCTTCAAATATGTATATTTTATTTTTTTTCCTAATAATTCTTACTACGTTTTATGTAATATTATTTAATTCATTTCTATTATATATATATAATTAATACTATTTTATTTATTATTATTTCTTTATTTTCTTTTCCTTGACTTATCTTTTCCTTACTTTTTTTTTTGCTTAGCTTTATTTTTGAAAATATATGCTATTATATTTTCTGCCTTTCATCTTACTTTATTTCTTATTCTTTTTTTTCCTTACTTTATTTATTTCTGATTTCTGTATATATAATTTTCTTCTTCTTTATACTTGAATGATGGTGCTCAAGATGATCTCTATTCACGTTTTGCTTTATTTGTTTATAAACCTTTTAACTTTTTTGCACGGTGCACTAGCTACTTTTGCATCACGATTATTATATCTTGTACGGGAATATATTTTTACAACAATCATATATTTTAATGCTTGCATCCGATGATCATAACATTCTTTATGTTTGTCAAACCATTCGTGATGTATTTTGTTTGTTGCAAATACGCATTCCGTCATTATCTTGTCAAGAATTTTAGTGCATGCCCAATAGTGTTACCATGTACTGTTAAATGCCATTAATTGCGTTTTTATAATATTTGTAAATAGAGTTGTTGGTCGTACTAATTTTGTCACCGTTGGAGCATCTTCATCGCTATTTGGATATTCACGAAATTCAATGTATTTTTCATTTACTGTAGATTCATCCATTGGTGTTTTCATCATAGTGTTGCGGCAGTCGTCGCAACTACTTTTAATAATACTTTGCCGTGCCACAAATCCGGCAAAAAATGCGATAGCATTTTCATTATAACTGCTATCAATCGGATTTGTATTTTCAATTTCTTCTATATCATATTCTTCCAGAAGAAGTTTTGCGTCTTCATCAAGCAATTCGCTTTCATTTTCAATATCATATTCTATAGACGCATTGCTCGTATTCATGACTTTTTCTATCGTCTTAACGAGTTCACTTGGTTCATTAATAAGAGTTTCACTTTCTACACATTGAACGTTACCCTTGTCGCTGCTCTGAATATATCCCGTAGAAAGTATATGCCTGATAGATAATCGAATCATTCTTGCGGTTGGATTAGGATTAAAACCTCCACGTTGTCTTAATTTGGAAAACAAATGTTCGACAGAATCTTGATTACACAATCCTGTCGCAAGTTCAAATCCTTCATATCGATTTGCAAGTATTTTATAAGTTGCGAGAATAGCTCGTACAGTTAAAACAAAACCTTTAAAACAAGGAATTTGAACTATGCTATTCGCTGATTTTGACCATCTTGAGCACCATTCGATAAAATCTGTTAACAGATTTTCAATATCCGGATTTTTTGAGGATAATGGTCGCTTTCCGCCAAATGTAATATTAAGACTGTAAGCGTTGCAAGCATCTATAATATTATTCATACGCTTTGCAAAATCAGCTGTCGCTTCCCACGTATTTGTATTTAATTCTTTTTCGTGGCCGGCTGTTTTTATTGCAGCTGCAAAAGTATAACTAAATAACTGGAAAGCTCTTTTAACATTCATCGCTTCGAAAGTATTTGGACGTATATGTGCCTCCGTTATGTGAGACAATAAATTTGAACCTCCTTTTGTGGCATTGTCAATAGACCATGTCATTTCAAAATCTGAATATGATGCGATTATTTTTCCATCGCGATAAATGTTTCCATGTGTTCTAAAGAAACTTGCCAATCTTTTGACCAAATGAGGAAAATCAAAAGATGCATTATATCTTTTTCCATTATATATAAAAAATGGCTTTTCTGCATTAATTTCAAGTTGAGTATAAGCGCTTTGATTACATGTACCTTGATCACATGTTACAAGTTGCACATCGGCACCCGTTGCACTCAATCTGTCTAAACATTCTTTTAACAATATAATTATTTCTTCTGCTTTCATGCATTTTCCCGGGAGGAAATATGCTAAAGGCTGTCGCCATGGACGACGTGCATTTAAACTGTCTAAGCAAAAGACAAATACACATTTCGATCTTTCTGATTTCTTTCCTAGAGGTCCAAGATCAACAAGACCTTCTATTTCATCTAATTTTCGCGAATATTCCTCATAAGGTTTTATTGCCATTTCATCCCATTTTAAAGCACACACTCTTTCCTCCATTGATAAATGAGAAATCTTTTCTTTCAATTTTTCAAATATAAAGTCACAAAATCCTGGCCGTACATCATATTCTTCTAGCCATCTTCTAATGGTTCGCTGTCCGGGAAAATTACAACCTGCTTTTCTTAAACGACAGAAAGCAGCAGCTGAATAATAATATAATTGCCTCGACAGATTTTTCTCTTCTTCTGTATATGCTGCATTAGGTATATGCAACTGCAAATTTATCATAGCTTTCGCTACAGGATGTAAATCTTGTTCATTTATCAATTTTTTTAATACTTTTTTTTTTTGTTTTTCTTTATTTGGCATTTTACGTATTTTCGGAATACGACGTATGCGATATTTTAAATCTCTTATTTGCTTTCGTAATCGAATATTTTCAGATTTTAAAGATTTAACAGTTCTATATAGCTGACGTATTGTTCTTTTATCTTCTCCATTACTAGTTTTTGTACTACTAGATTTTGTACTAGTTTTTGTACTACTAGTTTCTGTATTACTTTTAGTGCTTTCTATATTTTTATTAAATGGAAGAGGCGATGGGAGTCTTTGTTGCACAAATGACTCTAGATGCATCCATTCCGTAACATCTTCTTCTTCAATCGACGCATTAAAATGTAAATGTTTTGGTCGATAGCATCGCAGCAAACGTTGTTCTGTAACTGCATGCTCATCTATTATATTTTCATTAATAAAAGTAGAAGTAGATGTTGATGCTATATTCTCTATTTCTATATCAGACACTAGTTTTTTTGTTTTTTGTAAATGAAGAACTTGTTCCATTTCCATGCATTTTCTTTTTTGTGTAATGTCCTCATTAATATTGTGAGAACAAAAAGGAATTAAAATATTACTTTCATTACTTACATTATGAGATTCGAACGGAATCGGCACTGCATCACGTTTTAATCCTCTTGTAAATGTGAATGATTCTTCAGGAAAGTGGTCTTCGCACAATCCCGCACGTCGAAGAGAACTGGTAGACAATTTCTCTAATTTCGTATTTCCTGTACCAAAAATCAAATAAAAGAAAATTTAAAAATTATATTTACATACTCGCTTGAATATATTAAATGTGTAAAATAGTATTGAAAATTATATTATTAAAATTTAATTTTTTATAATTGGAAAAGATTATCAAGAAACAAAATCCAGATAAAACTGTATAAAGTATCAATTTTTTATATAAATAACAGAAAAAATATATATATGCATATACATAAAAATATAAAGATATTAACATACAGTGTTCTACTTTAAATAATGTGAAATATTAAGATTTCTCGAAAATTATAGTAAATACGGAAAAATATTTCAAACAAAAGTTATAAGATTTAGAAATATCTTGTGTATGTAAGCACAGTTCACATTTCAAGACATTTCCAATTAAATATTGATTTCAATGTTGATTTTAATGTAATCATAATTTTTTAAATGGGATCATAAATTGATATATTACAATATTTAATTTAAAAACTTTGTAGAATAATATGTAGTTAAAAAGGAATAGCTTATATGATATTTTATGCCAACACATTTTGACAAAAAATATAAAATATCTTGTTAAATATTTAAATATTTTGTTAATTATCATTTCTTGATAATGTGACAATAATTTCCTTCATAAAATAATGAGATAAATCAATTGGTGCAAAAAAAAAACATTTTTCTTATTAACAAAACAAGAATATGCAATTTTCAATAGATTACTACATACCTTTTCTTGACATATTTTAATAATGTTTTTTTTAAATTTTTTTTTAGAGCGTTATTATAATGACATTAGAACTACGTTTTTTTATACAAAGTGATTAATTTCATAATTAATGCAGAAAATTTTAAAGATGAGATTATCGAAAAAAAAAGTATTTTACAAAATATATAATTTTTTGCCAAAATGTGTTAGAATGAAGCATAAAATATTTCATAAACTACCCAGTCAACAAAATGTTAGCAGCCTGCTGGCAGTTTGCGAGCAGATTCGCTCAGAACTTGGCAGCAAATACGGTGCCATCTGTGTCCGCATTAAGTTCGTGTTCTGTCGACATAGATTGACAGCAGATTGGCGGCAGAAAACGAGCAGGATCTGCGCAATATAATTTGATGTCAGATTGTCGGCAGAAATCGAGCAGAACCTGCCGTCACAATTTAAATGGAATAGCGGCATTTAAATGCTTCATTACAATTTTACATTTCTCGTTTCGCTTATTAAAAGTAGTAAATGAGGTATGTAAAGTATATAATATATATTTGCTTTATTGGGACAAAAAAAATACTTATGTTTTAATAAATTTATTAGGCAAAATCTCGAAATCACTGGAATATCGGGTCAACTCGCAGCGCATTTTCAATTTCAAAAATCAGTTTAATATTCTGAATCTCTTATGGGGATTGTATCAGATTATTGTATTAAACTGTTAAGCTTCATTAAGCCACTGGCCACACTTTATATGCACTGTAAATGAATTTTGAGTACGAGTTTATATACGAAGAAACACGCCGCATAGCGGCAATCAAATTGCATTGCGCAGATTTTGCTCGATTTCTGCCGCCAATCTGACATCAAACTGCATTATACAGATGCTGCTCGATTTCTGCCGTCAATCTGATATCAAACTGCGTTGCGCAGGTCCTTCTCGGTTTCTGCCACCAATCTGCTGTAATAATTCCGAGCAAATTCTACTCGGTTTCTACTACTGATCTGCTGTCAAATTATGTCAGCAGGTTTTGTAACATTTCTGCTGACATTCTGCTATCATCATCTGATGTAACAGATTTTGTATACAATCTGCAGTCTTTCTGCTGACAAAAATTTGTAGCAGACGTTTGGCAATATCTGTTCGAACAGACTTTGCTGACTGGGTATACATTCATTTACGGACTATGTTTTCAAATTCTTTATAGGCATAAAAGATAAAATATTCTATAATTTTCAAAAAAGCACAGATACTTGCAGAGAGGAGAGAGAGAGAGAGAGAGAGAGAGAGAGAGAGAGAGAGAGAGAGAGAGAGAGAGAGAGAGAGAGAGAGAGAGAGAGAGAGAGAGAGAGAGAGAGAGAGAGAGAGAGAGAGAGAGAGAGAGAGAGAGAGAGAGAGAGAGAGAGAGAGAGAGAGAGAGAGAGAGAGAGAGAGAGAGAGAGAGAGAGAGAGAGAGAGAGAGAGAGAGAGAGAGAGAGAGAGAGAGAGAGAGAGAGAGAGAGAGAGAGAGAGAGAGAGAGAGAGAGAGAGAGAGAGAGAGAGAGAGAGAGAGAGAGAGAGAGAGAGAGAGAGAGAGAGAGAGAGAGAGAGAGAGAGAGAGAGAGAGAGAGAGAGAGAGAGAGAGAGAGAGAGAGAGAGAGAGAGAGAGAGAGAGAGAGAGAGAGAGAGAGAGAGAGAGAGAGAGAGAGAGAGAGAGAGAGAGAGAGAGAGAGAGAGAGAGAGAGAGAGAGAGAGAGAGAGAGAGAGAGAGAGAGAGAGAGAGAGAGAGAGAGAGAGACACAGACAGGCAGACAGGCAGGCGGGCAGGCGGGCAGGCGGAGGGAGAGGTGTTGAAGTAACATTAATATCTTTATAAAATTTTTTATTATATCATATATGTATTAGTGTTACACATAATATCTATATTTTAAAATTATCATAATCATAATATCATATATATCATAATATCTTAAAATATTATATGTATATATGTAGAGAGAGAGAGAGAGTAAAATATTAACTATAATATTAATTATAATAATTGATATTAATTCCTCCTTTATTTCCGCCTCGTCCTCGTCCTCTTCCTCGTCCTCCTCTTCCTCGTCCACCTCTTCCTCGTCCACCTGTTCCTCTTCCTTTTCCACCTCGCCCACGTCCTCCCCGTCCTCTTAATATTGCTTGTACAGCAGAATTAATAACTGCTATAAGTTGTTCTTGCTGAAACATAAAAAAGTAATCAAATAAATAAAAAATAATAAGAAACATGTAACACTAGCTAAATTGATAAATTTGCTGTACTAAATCTTTCAATTATATGCAATAATGAATAAAATAATGAAATAATAATATCTTGCATTGCTTGCATACAATGTAAGAAGTTATTATTCCTATGATTTTACAAATCAATACAGCTTAAAATAATTGTTAAAAGTTTTTAGAAAATATTACATAACAAAAAATATAGAATTAAGGAAAAAAATTCATATATTAATATTTTTATACAAAGCAATGAAAAAGGAAAGAAATTGTAATTCTTTAAAAAATTTAAATATTTAGAGAACCGTTTTCTGAATCCTTTACATGAATAACAATAAAAATAATTATATCATAAATTATATTAATCAAAATGAAAAAAAAAAAGATAAAAGAGAATGAAGTATATGACGTAATATAAAAGCATTTAAAATTAAATAATTATTTAAAAGAACTATTTCTGTTTTTTAATACTAATGTTGTATAAAAAATTAATTAAATATATAATTCTTCTAATAGTCTATATTAAATGTAACACATTTAATGTTATTGACGCTGATGCCGGTGTCACTGCCGACGTTGGAGCTTCTGCCGATGCCGGTGCCGGTGCCTTTGCCGATGCCAGCATCTCCGCTGACTCCGGTGCTTCCGCCGACGCCGGTGCCGGTGCCAGCACCTCCGCTGACTCCGGTGCTTCCACCGACGCCGGTGCCTTCGCCGACACCAGTACCTCCGCCGATTCCGATTCCTCCACCAACGCCGGTCCTTCGCCGACGCCGACGATGTTATTGTTGATGCCGATGGCATTAATATTGATGCCACCGTCGACGTCGTTGCTGTTGGTTGCATTGAATGTTCCTGAAAAAAATTACAAAAAATCATGTACAACGATATATATTTCTTTAACAGCACGGATAATTTTGATATAAACAAAGAAAAGAGTGATAAATAAAAAGTGCGAGATGTATTGTTAAACTTTTCATATTCGAGACACTACTTGCCGTAAAAAAAAATACAAAACAAACCAAGCATCAGTCTCATTGGGGCTTACTTTTTTGAAAGGAAAAGATAAACAAAACACACGACATATACAAAAAAAACATGCAATGAAGAGAAATATGAGTTTACAGTTGTCGAGATTCTAATTAGAGATTATTATTTTGTATCAATAAAAGATCATGAGTAATTTCATTCCTTTGCAAATTTAAAGGCTTATTATCGAAAAGTAAAAGAAAGTAGAAAATTATATACACATAGAATAAACAATTTCCTCGAGACGAAAATCGTGAAGATCGCGCTAATGTGAAATTTACTTGGTTTGATGTGTATTGTCTCATTAAACATTAATACATCAATATTTCAAATCAATATTGAATTAGAAATATGACGTGATAAAATTATACAACATTGAATAAAAGCACGCGATGCGAGTAAAATCTTTATTATAATAAAGAATTACAAAATGTGTATGTAGTATTTACCATAATAATATTTCACTATATATCACCTATATATGTGTAACACAATGCTTCCGCACAGACCGGCCGACTCACGACGGACTGAAGACAAGACTGAAGCACTCGTCCCGTGATCCGTGATCATATATCGTATGATAGATTCCTAATACGCGCACGCGTCGATACCGGTACGTGTGAACTGACACAATTCAAGCGCGAGCGAAAGATTGTGAGCGACAAACCATAACATAAACATTGACTCAAATATTTTTCTCGTTCGTTATTTGACATTTAAAAGTTAATAGAAACATTTAATAATATAAATGAATAAAGATCAATAAAAATTAATAAATTATAGTAATATATTTTCATAAAATATTTTATATGTACATAAAATGCAATGTACATTTCAAAATTATATCGTATTTAATTTAAAACACAACTTTGTGAGCAAATTAAAAACAATTTTCTACAACAAATGTGTAAATGAATGTTCACTTATCCATTATACATATAATATATACATGAATGCGCTTAAAATAATTACATATTACAAAAAAAAAATTAAATACAAAATAACGTTAAATACTAAAAATGAAATATTAAATAGAATGTAAGAAAATAAAAAAAATATATAAAAAAGCTTTTCTATTTATAATTATATATATCTTTATATTCTATAATTTTTTACTCTATATTTTCAGATACTAATGAATATTTGAGTAGATAATATATAAAAACTCACCACTGTTACGTATCCATAAGTGATGTCTTTTATCCGTCTGCAACGGGATTCTGTATAAGCGTTTTCCATGAGATCTTGAACTTGTACACTCTTTATACCAACATTTATCGTAAAAAGGATCTATTTTGCACTGATTTGACATTTTCTTTTATTTGGATCACTGTTATTACTTTTTTATATGTAATTTAAAAAATAAAAACTTCGCACTTGCACAAAACAAATACGGCACACACTGCACACAACAAGTACAACACTGCACAAAAATCTGTAACGAATATTGCGTATAAAATTTTTTACAGACAATAAACGCAAAAGACGAAACAGAACAGCGTGTACTTCTCTCGCGAGATCGTCAAGAAGACAACAAACGCACGCTGACTCGCGATATGTTCCCTTTCCTCCTCCTATTCTATCATAGACGTAAACATGCGTAAACAACAAAATAACAATAAAACGTTTAAAAATATAGTATTGTCAACAGTGAAACTCATTTCAGTTAAAATTTTAGTGAATGCATGCGTACTCTATAAACTTTTAAATAGTCATCTTTTTTTAAAACTAAACCTTGTATGAAAAAATTTTATTATAAATTTTTGATTGATTTTTTTATGAAATAAATCTATATACAGGATGGGCCATTTTAATCCATCCACGCAAATTTCTCCGTAAGTAAGCCAAATACAGAAAAATGGTTTAGACAAAAGTTGTTCAGGACAATGGGGGTCACCTATTTGTGCTAGTGACTTTGACCTTGAAGTCAATTTTCATGGTTATTTAAAGGTCAGAGTTATTTTTTTAAATGGAAACCCCTATTTTTGATTCCAAAATCTAATAGCTGGTGTCAAGAGCTTTTCAAAACACTATAATGAAGTTATTTTTCATTAAGTACTTTTCGAGTTATGAGATTTGTAAATTACAGTATTTTGACATAAAATACAAAATATCTTGTAAAACATTAAATTTTTGGGAATTTTACCTTAATACTTTTATGCATAAAATAATGAGACGAATCAATTGGTATAAAGAAAACACATTGGTTTTAAAAAAAAGTATGCAGTTGCATGTTGCAAATTACATATTTTTTCTTGAAAGCAACTGTTTTCTTTGGCCACACTGCATTATACCTGCGCGCTCGTCGCACCGTGCGCTCCGTTCAGACACAAACGCTGCTTCAAAAAAATTGCTGTATCTTCGTCACTTTTCAGAATTTCGCTTTGAAACTTGATATACATATTTTCGAGACATATATCTTTCAAAATATACCAAAACTGAAAAATCGATTTTTTCAAACTTTCACCCTGTCTAAAGCCCTTAAGCCACCGCGTATATTGTTATTGCGTGTACATTAAAATTATTATTATTCTTTACGATTAATGTTATTTGTTTAAAAATGAAATAAGGAAAAATAATTTTTAATACAGATGTCTTGTGCATAAAAATATGTATTTTATTATACATACTGTTGCGCCTGTGCTTTTCGCCGCTGATGCTGTGTTACAGCTGACGGACCGATCGATAATATCGATCGGTCACTATAAAGTTAAAGCCATATGGCATTTGTAAATAACAAGAGTTTTTCTTATATTTGTTGTCAAGACGATATCGATTAGCGGTTTAAAGGGTCTCTATGACAGTTTGTAAACAAGCTGTCATATGTCAGATCTTCGGTAGTTGTCTGCTCGGGCGGACGTTTATGACAGCTCTGATATATTGAATTATATTTCCGGTTATTATTTGTTGAATGTTGAGTGTTCATAATTAAAGTGTTCTCTCTTATAAAGTGTTGTGTTGTTTTACTTATTTTCTGCGAGTTCCGTTGACGCGTGTGATATCTCGTTCTGCGGGCGCAACAATACATAAAATTTTGTTTAATCAAATAAAATTTAATGTATTGTTATATAGGTATATAATTTATTTATATATTTTGTATTATAAAAAGATCTTATACATATATACATCATAAAATTTTTTTATTAATAACAAATAATTATAAGACGTATATTATTATGCTTCAATAAAAAAATCACTGCTAACAAAGTATATAACACACATATCTATATGCGGAATGTATTTCTGTTTAATAAATTGTGGCTGTAGCACGGATACAATCAACTTTTTATCGGCATTGAAAGTAGATGTTATTCTTTTACCGACATCGAAAATGGATGCAGCTCTTTCATCGACACTGAAAATGGACGTGACTTTTTTATCGCCATGGAAAGTAGATGTTATTCTTTTACCGACATCGAAAATGGATGCAGCTCTTTCATCGACACTGAAAATGGACGTGACTTTTTTATCGGCATGGAAAATGGACGTGGCTATTTAGTTCCTAAGCCGGCCGGAAATGGACGTGCGTCACTAGCGTACGGCCTAGAGAAAGCGTCGTACGGAAAACGGCAGCGTGGCCTCTCTCAGGTTTCTCTCTGTCGCTACTAACGCTCACAGACGCGGTCATAACGCGCATTTACCTGTTTTGGGAAACAAAGGATACAAATACAAACATATCATCACACCTCTGATATCTAAGAAAGGTGGAGGTGTTGCACATCTCGACAGGAGAGGTGTGGGTCGCACGTTACCCAAGTGTAACGTACCACAGACCATGACTGTGACCGACAACGCGGTCGATTACGTGCACTGGGATGATCCGAACGAATTGGTGGATCGCCTTCGATTGCTGGACGCCTCCCGTCAGGCGGGAAACAACGCGCACGACAACGAGTTTCTCTCGATTATCGAAGAACTGTGCGAAGCTGGTCTGATTATAAATTGATCACAGCTTTTCAACTATCGCCAGTATTGCTCGTGTGATGCTACAGGAATGTCTATCAACAAATTCGGACTACAGCTAGGAGGAGGAAGCGCCAGGGTGACGAGACAGAGCGGTGGAGTCTCGAAGAATTACGTGCGCGAGAATTGTCTCTGCAAGGATGGTGAGGTTTTCAACGCCAAGTCGCGCGTGATCAGACATCTCGCCGACCCTGAAGCGGACACCGACGCCGTCAACAAGCTGCATCTGGATCATCACCTCAAGCTTATGAGCGATCGTGAGAATCGAAATCGTATGCTCTGTGAAAATTTTAAGCGAAAAGTACTTTCGAGACTCGAAGATTCGGAGAATACCGAACGGACCTGGAAGAGAGACCACGACGATTACATCGAGACCAGATACGTGGCGTTGGAACGACAGATTCACGATCTGAGAGGTCTCCTCGACGAGAGTGTAGCGCGACTCGATGGAAAACTCGGCGATCGCGAGCGAGAGACGAAGAGTCTTGTCGAGCGAGAGATTCACAATCTTCGTAGAGCTGTGAGAAAAAATTTCATCGAATACTACGATGAGGCGATGAAGAAGAAACAAAACGAATCGCAATGAGCGAGAAGGAAGCGGTTAGCCTGGAGAGGAGATCGCTCGTGGACGAGCTCCACGCACCGGCGAGAAGAAACTTTACGCGTAGGCCAGTCGTCGTGAAAGGATACGACGATTTGTGGCAGGCTGACATTGTCGAGATGAGACCGTACTCGCGATCCAACGGCGGCTGCAACTACATTCTAACCGTTATCGATGTGTTGAGCAAGTACGCGTGGGCTATGCCCTTAAAGACCAAAGGTGGAATCGAAACGTCCAAAGCATTTTCTGCGATATTTAGAGAGAGAATTCCGAAAAATTTGCAGACTGACCATGGAAAAGAATTTTACAACAGAGATTTCCCAAATCTTGTCAAGAAACACGGCATCAATCATTATTCGACATACTCGGTTATGAAGGCTTCGGTGGTGGAACGATTCAATCGCACGTTGAAGAACGAAATGTGGAAGTTTTTCACGCTCACGGGATCGTACAGGTGGATCGACGATTTACCGCGATTGGTCTCGGAATACAACGGTCGTAAACATCGTACGATCGGTATGCGCCCGATCGATGTCACTCCCGAGATCGCAAAGGGACTCTTGAGCACCGTGTACGGTAATATAAAAATTGCCGCGCCGGCGAAATTCAGGGTGGGTGATTCGGTGCGCGTGAGCAAATTCAAAACTGTTTTCGAGAAAGGATACACACCGAATTGGTCGACGGAGGTGTTTAAGATCGCCACGGTGCAACGTACCAATCCTGTGACGTATCTGATTAAAGATTATCGCGGAGATCCAGTCGCGGGAGGCTTTTACGAGTACGAATTGCTCAAGACTGCACAACCCGACGTTTATCTCGTGGAGAAGGTGTTGCGCCGAAAGGACGATAAGGTGTTTGTAAAGTGGTTGGGATTCGACAATTCACATAATTCTTGGATAAATAAAGACGATGTATTGTAATAAACTATGTATATTTTACACTGTATTATAATAAACTATTATACATTTATATACAAAGGTGTTCTTTATTACTACTACTACAATTTGTTACAATATATACATTTAAAACTAACAATGATAATAATACATAAAATATTAAACTATATAAATTAAACACTATGTATATTACTAAGCATTATTTACAATTGTATCTTGCGATGTCCCCATGGTAGAGTGTCGGTGGAACCGGATACGACGTGCCGCTTATCGTCGTACGGACTGAGAGCGAGCTTTGACTCCGACACGGTGTACACCTCGTGCATCTTTGAGCGGATGCACGATTGACGTCGCGTCAGCTCGATTTCGGCGTTGAGGCACCGAGTGTAATCGTCGAACGTTATCGTTCTAGCGACTACATTCTTTTTTACACCTTTAACCTTTTTGGTGTCTTTTTGGTCGGTGACTTTCAACGCGTACATCTTCGCTCTCAATCCGACAAATTCCGTCATGATCGCACCGTTATTCTCGTCTTTCATCAGACCGGGTACTTTCTTGTTGGCGCGCGGCATACCGTAAGCGTTGTCCTCGAAGTAGTCGCTCGTGTCGAATTTGGATATATCGCGTTTCATATCCCGATACGCGTCCTCGCAGTGCAGAAAGTATATCAGACTGTCGGTATCGGTATACATAATTTTGCAATTGTCGCGGTAGAGAGGCGCCATGTACTCGTAGTGAAACTCGTACAAGCAGGTCTTGGATATGTCGAGGATGCACATACCCACGTAGATCGGCTTGTCGAATTTCACTTCGAGTTTTCGCAACTCTACGGCCATCAGATCCTCCGAGAACACGCTTCGGCTGTGGAAATTCGGTTTCGCGATCATAGCCTCCGCTCCGTACCGACCCTCCCACTGTGTAACGAGCCGTACATCCGTGTGATTTCGCACATTCTCCATGGTTTTGCCGAAAACCGCGTTGTTCATCAATTTGTACAAATTTTTTTCGAAATCATTTTTCGCCCGTGTCCGAAACTGTGTATTCAGTTCTATGTATCCGCGGAGCCATGGAGATTGCGCGAATTGCAGTACGCGGTGAATCTCTGCAATTCGCAGACCATGTCGCACGCATTGCTGTAGATTACGGTAGTGAATGACATAACGCTGCTTATCGTACAGCGTTGCGAGTAACTTGAGCTCCCGCTTGCCGGGCGGCTTATCGCGCGTCGGGCAGAATGGCAGGTCGGCATGCGCGTCGTGAAGATTCACCGGATACTCGAGATCGACTTCCAGCACATAACCGGTAGCCAAATCGGATGCAACGGACATTACGTTAAAGTTTTCGACATCATCGACCCATCGAAATTTGGCGTAGAGCAACGGTTGACACATTGCCCAGCCGTACAAGTTGTTTACATCAAAGTACATTAAGTACGATGACGGTTCCGATGGGTCGTAGGATGGCATGTATTTGTTGTTGGCGGCGGCGTATCGGTTGGAGCATTGGCTGAGACCGCCGCGTATACCGCGCTCGACAAACAGTACCATATCGATGTCCGTGAGCAACTCGAATTTTACACGCGTGTACTTCATCATAGCGTCCCACGTGTATCCCGGTAGAGTGTAGTAATGAGCGGGATCTAAACCGTAACTTTTAATACACATGTTTCGGAAATTTTCGAAAATATCCGCCAACAAAAGAACGTCTGTTTTCAAATACAAATCGCTGTATTGACCTAGATCTTCGATCAAAAAAGTTTGCCAGACGTTTGTCGCGTGCGCGTAATCGCTCTCGGATACCGTTTCTCCGGTGAGCGAGCTGTAAAACGATTCGCGCGATGGTAGGTTTGTGTCCCGGAGCTTGTCGACGCTGTCGACGTACTCGTAGGGAAACACGCCTTTCCGAGTAAGCAGATTGAAATTTTCCGCGGATAAATGTTTGAATTCCGATCGTGAAATTTTTAATTCATCTACAGTTAAATAAGATGCCAATTTGTCGAGACTCGTACTGAGAAATCTGAACGAATCGATGAATCGTAATTTAATGCAAATTTTGGAATTTTGATCCTCGGTATCTTTAACATTTTTTGTAAATGAAATGTAACGTTCTTTCGTCAGCGGTAACAATTCGACGTAGCCTTCGAAAGCATTGGCAACGTCTTTGATTATAAAATGCGCGTCGTAACCGGATAAATTGTGAAATATCACCGGGATAACGTCGGAGTCTATGTAATTTAGATTGCACGACGAGTGCGCGGCACCGCGGTAACGCCCGGTCAGATGACAATGATCGCGCACCCGCGTGTCATACGCTGTTAAGGGTTTCTCGCACACGTGACACGTTACGGCGCTACGGAATTTCTCCGATTCCTCCCGCGTAAGATCCGCCATGGGGACGACGGTGGTGCGGATCGCTTTCACGCGGTGCGTCAAATCGTGCAGTTCGTTGACGAACCACGCTGTGCAATCTTCACCGCGATATGACTTAAAACTAGAAAGTGAATTATCGTAAGCGCAACTTACATAATATCCTACGCTAAAGGCTCTGTGATGTTGGTAGGCGTAAGTAGTACCGTCCTGATTCTCCTTTTTCTCGAGCGTACATTCGAGATCGGCGTACACTACGAACGGAACCCGCTCCTTCCGATTGTAATTCCAGAACGTCAGCCACTTGTCCTCGCCGGGGAGAACGACGGCGCAGTCGTTCATTTTCCCGCAGTCGACGCTGTGGACTGACAACTTCTCCCGTGTATAAAAGTAGTGTAGACACCTGTAATAATTTATTTGATTAAAACTATGAAAAAAAAAAAAAAATATTGATTTATTTTATACGCATCTTTTTACTTACCGATCGCAAATGTACTTTTTATTTGCGTGCTTGCTCAGTTGCGAGCTCACCAACCGCGACAAGTTTTTGATGCACACAAAGTGTGCATCGTTGTTTTTACACACGTAGAGCAGGTTGACGTGCTTCTCCTTTTTGTCATCGGCGAGCCGCAGAAGAACGATTTTTGAGTCTTCGGTGGTGAAGACGTTGACGGAGATGGCGTTTAGTTTCTCGAATTTTGTTATTTGCGGAAGCGTCATGGGGAACTCGATATCGCACAGGTTGAGCACCGTCGAGTAATGTGGGTATTCGATTGTTCTGTCTGAATTTTTTTCCGCAGGATACAAGGCTGCTACCACCGCCCACGCAAAGCACGCATTATCGTTTGATTTAACATTGACCACCGCCCTTTTTAGCATAATTTGCCACGGTAACTCGTTGTGGCATCCCGCGTGCAGAGGATTGAACTTGTTCACATTGACGGTGAGATTCAGGATACGCGACAACGCCCATCCGCTATCGCGTTCCTGAAACTCCTCCAGTGCCGCCAGAATATCATCCTCCACGTGCCGCGTGTACCACTCGTTGAGATCGGATGTGGGAAACAACTCGTAATTTTTGGTGGCGATGGTCTTCACAGCAGTCTTGTCGCCCGCGACGAATTCTCCGTTGAACGCGGTGTTAATCTTGACGCTGTTGTGTTCCGCCATGACGCCCTGGATCCGCTCGATAACCGTATTTTTTACATTTTCAAAAAATTCACGAGGATCTATATAGTTTTGATTGATAATCGCACCGGTCAGCACACGGTTCCTAAACGCCGTCTCGATCTCCTTCCACGTGTAGCCCTTCTTCTCGTATCCACCGTATCCGGCACCGACGGGCACGAAACGCTCGTGTAGGGCGTCCCTCACACCCTCCAGACGCACAATTTGCACCACCAGAGAGTTGACTACTCCGGTGCGTTGCCTCTTGCAACATTGTTCCTTGAGAGAATCGAGGTACTCGTTGCACTCGTAGTCCCATGGAAGGAACTCTCCCGTCGTTTTGATATTCGCTGCTCGTACGGTAAGATCGCGCTCCTTCTCCATTTTGAACAACTGTGATTAGTCGTTTTTTTCTCACTCGCTTTATATATACCCGTTTGTTGCACACGACACCAACTATAAGCATAACGATGATGCATTCCGACAACATGGTGCTGTCTACAATTTGTATTAACAATCCTTATCTTTTCTCTTCCGGGAATTATTGTAATATGATATCCTCACCACTCCGAATTTACCCCCTCTCCTCCAAACATGATGACGCAATTTAAACAGGCGCTCTACTTTGATGCGCGCGTTGTAGGATAAGTCGGTATAGCGGATAAGATGGCACGGAAAAATAATAAAAAATTTTAATTACAGTTGAAATAATATTTATTAATATGTATTGTTACAACTCCGCAAAGACCTGAGTCACCAGTTATTCTTATCGAATAAATCGCTTTTGCGAATCGCCACGTGATCGGGGTCTTTCGCATTCCTCGCGATTTCTGAAAAGTGTGCGAACTTGACATCAACTGTACCGGTGATGTTGTTCAACGAATGATTGATACAGTCTACGCAATATTCAAGTGCAAACATGTTACACACGGTTCGGTTTGACATGATTAAACATAATGCTGATGTTGCCAGGCGCATTACTTTTAGGTTGTTCATTTTTCCAAAACTTAACGTGCAGTGTCCAACGGTCTGAGACGGTGCTTCGTCCGCATCATTCTTAAAGAAGCTGGCGATGATGCTCCGTTGATTCATGAGTTCTTTCCATACGTCGTATGATAGACGTAGCTCCTTGCCATGGTTGTCACCGAGAGCGATTTCCACACGGCTCGGCGTTGAGACGTTGATTCCGATGTCGAGATATTTGTAACTGGTTTTTGTCAACGGGTATCTTCTAACCAAGATCCTAGATGATTCTTTTTCCATCTTTGACATATTACTTTTTTGTTTTCTGTGAAAAAATAAATTGTTAGTTTAAAAGTATAACAATTAAGTTTAAAGATGTAGCTAAAGAAACGACATACTCGTTGGGTAATTGCAGCTTCTTCGCACTCTGCTGTTTGTTGATCTGATTATTCACGGTTGACATGGTGCAAAACATCGTTGCTAGTAAACGTCACAGCGAACTAGTGATTTTCTCAATGATTTCGAACGACTGATGGTTCCTATTCTTTTTCACTTGCTTTATATACCCGCTTGTTGCACACGACATTGATTAAAACTATCGATGATTCATATTTGCATTAACAATCCTTATCTTATCTCTTCCGGGAATTATTGTGATCTGATACCCCCCACCATTCCAAAATTACCTCCTCTCCTCCAAACACGATGACGCATCTAGCAACATGGCGATGCCTACAATTTGTATTAACAATCATTATCACACCCTCTAAGAAACGGCGCTCAAATGCTGCCTCTTTGTTCTAAAATACAGCGATGACGCAATCCGTAAATCTGCACGAACCTGCATACTATAAACATAATGATTCCGACAACATGGCGCTCTACTTTGATGTGTAGAAAAAAAACCTGCACCAATAAACAGTTCTCTTTCCAATAAACAATCCTTATCTTTTCCGGGAATCCTTATCTTGCGATTTGTATTAACAATCCTTATCTTCCGGGAATTATTGTAATCTGATACCCCTACCACTCCACATTTACCCCCTCTCCTCCAAAAACGATGACGTTATTACCCCCTCCACTGTTATCTGATACCCCTCTTCCCCTCTTCACCCGCGCACCCCCTCAGATCCCTGAGTTAGAATCATCATTGCTATACTACTAGCCTACTTATATCAAATACAGGGAAAATTTAGTTGATGATTTCAACCAAACAGCCATGGAAAATATGAAAATGGCTGACGAAGTTGAAAAGCAACTCGCTCTCGAGAGAAACGATGTTATAAATGGCATTCCATACATAACCGTTGTAGCAGATGGTAGTTGGATGAAGAGATCGTATGGCAATGCTTATAATTCTCTTTCGGGTATTGGAGCCATAATTGGTTACCATACAAGAAAGATTCTCTTCGTTGGTGTCCGTAATAAATTTTGCGCAGTATGTGATATGGCAGAGCGAAATGGTGTCGAATCAAAAGCTCATAAATGCTATAAAAATTTTAATCGGAACGCAAGCTCCACAAGCATGGAGAGCGATATCATCGTAGAAGGTTTTAAATGTAGCCTCGAAATGCATGGACTGATTTATAAAACGGTTATTGCCGATGGTGACAGTAGCGTGTATCAGTCCATTCTTGATAACAGACCATACTGTGAACAAAAGGTGACAGTAAAAAAAATAGAATGCAAAAATCACTTGCTTTGCAATCTGTGCAAAAAGCTGAAAGCTGTAGCAGAGACGACTCAGCCAAAAACAAATAGACAGCGTGGCTTTGTAGAGTTGCGAAATGTTGTAAAAAACAACATTTTAAATATTCGAAAAGAAATAGAAAAGGTAGCCGCTCTGCAAAGAGAAAAAGAACAAACACCTCAACATTGTAAGGCTATGGAATTACGAAATGATATATTGAACATTCCTAGCCATGTTTTTGGCCAACATAAGCGATGCGAAGCACGCGGTCGTATGTGCAAAGAGAATGGTAATGAAACGAAAAGAAATTATGTACCATCTTTGAAATTATACGGTCTATATCAAAGAGTAGAAAGTGCTATAATATATTTGAGCGGTTATTCCGACAGCTTGTTACTGAATTTTACAAATAATCCTGCAGAATCGTTCAACTCGATAATCTGCAAAGAAATTGGCGGGAAACGCATTAATTTTGGTAAACGAGGCTCTTACAACGCTAGAGTAGCAGGAGCAGTTGTGCAATACAATACGCAACAAGTTCTTACACAATTGCATGAAAACATGTGTAAGACTGTTCCGCCTATTATCGAGAATCTGGAAAAGCGACGACAAATAAAAGTTGCGAAAACCAGAGAATCTCGTGAAGCACAGGGAAGACAAAAAATATTTAAACGAGAGCTAGGAACAGATCGTTATTACGGTCCGAAATCGCAAAAACCGGATTTTCCATCCGAAATATTCGAGCAACTTCGGCAATACCATTCAGAAAAGTTGTCCGAGAATGCGAAAAACTGGCAGAAAATTGAACTCGAGACGAGAAATCAAAGTGAATCGGAATTATGGTTATCATTGAGACGAGAAATGTTGACGGCATCCAATTTTGGAATCGTATGTCGTATGAGACCGACTACGTCTTGCGTAGCAACAGTAAAAGCCATTTTATATTCTCCATTTATTGATACCGGAGCGATGACGTATGGTCGCGAAAAAGAAGATGTAGCAAGAAAAGAATTGGCCATAAAATTAGAAAAAGAAATAAAACGTTGCGGATTATTCATCGACATTGAAAATCCATGCTTAGGTGCTTCCCCTGACGGACTCATTGACGAAAATGGTCTGGTAGAAATCAAATGTCCTCTATCGGCTGAAAATTTAACAATGGAAAAAGCCATTGAGACATTGCCTTCTTTAAAAGGAATTTTTGATAAAAAAGACCCGAACAAAATGAATCGGAATCACCGATATTATTATCAAGTTCAGGGTCAATTAAATATAACAGGGCGAGAATATTGTATTTTTGCTATTTGGACTCCAAAAAGCATGAAAATATTGCGCATTGATATTGACAAAATGTTTTGGAGAAATCAAATGCTGCCTTTCTTAATACGCTTCTACAGGATGTCCCAGACTTACCGAATAACCGATTCAGGGTAGACTTCTGACGTTGTTCTGAGACGAAAGTTCCTTTGGCAAAATGTCGAGGGTGTCGTAATTTCGGCGTTATAAAGAGCAAAAGTTCTCCAATCGATGCGCTGAATTTTCCCGCGCTCAGGGACATCGCACATCAAAGGAGCCCCGTGCATCGCGCAACGATTGTTTCGATCGAGCGCGTTTCTCGCGATTGTTCACGCATTCACTGTTCACTGTTTCACAGTACTCCACAAGAAAAATGGAGTCAGATCCGCCGGAGACCTCGCCGGCCAGTGCACATTGATTGCTCCGTATTGACGTAAGGCGCGGTAGGTCATACCTCGCAGTGCTCATATCGATTTTCTATCGCGGGAGCGCACGATGCTTCACGCTAGTGCTTGACAGTTCCGCGCGCGTGTCGTGATTTTGTGCAATTCGGTGAGCGATCAGTCTGTCCTTTTTTGTCGGTCATACGAATGTCAATGTCGCGAAGAAAGTGTCGAAAAGTGACGCGACGATAGCCTCGCCACACACGTGCGCGAAAACACGTCGCGTGTTAAACGCGAGATACGCGGATAGATAAATCTTACGCGGAGTGCGCCCGTGCACTGGCCGGCGAGGTCTCCGGCGGATCTGACTCCACTTTTCCTGTGGAGTACTGTGAAACAGTGAACAGTGAATGCGTGAACAATCGCGAGAAACGCGCTCGATCGAGTCAATCGTTGCGCGATGCACGGGGCTCTTTTGATATGCGATGTCCCTGAGCGCGGGAAAATTCAGCGCATCGATTGGGAAACTTTTACCCTTCATAACGCCGAAATTACGACACCCTCGACATTTTGCCAAAGAAACTTTCGTCTCAGAACAACCTCAGGAGTCTACCCTGAACCGGTTATTCGGTAAGTCTGGGACACCCTGTATAATAAATGCATGCTTCCAGAAATCTTGGATAGTCGACATAATAGGCATATGCCAATTAGAAATCCAAGATACATTATAGAAGCTCAAGAAGAAGCAGCAAAAAAAAATACGTGGTCGAACAAATACTCGACGAAATATAACAGAAAGCGAAAATGGCATGGAAGAAAACAAACGATTCAAACCGAACATTTCATCAATGAAAGTAGCAATGACTGCTCCTGCTACCACTATTCTAAATAAAGAACAAGATGATGATTGCGTTATTATAAGTTACTCAAGTAAAAGAGATATATCTAAAGACGATATGGTTAGACATAAAAAACTTTTAGATGAAACGTTTACTTCTGTCTCTTTTATAAAAAAAAACGTCTTACTTGTAACAAGTCAACTGAATGACGAATCGTTGGATCTATTTTTGCGCATTATAAGAAAAACTTCCTGTTTCGAAACACAAAGTGTGTTATATTTAGAATACCCTCACATGATTGTAGCCAGTCATAGTGACAAAAGCTTACAAATAATTGGAGGCAATTGTAGTAATCATTGGAGATGTATTTTCTTTGATGGCACTAAACTTCATATGTACGATAGTCTACCCGGCTGTACATACGATAAATTGGTAGTTAAAGAGAAAAATTACATACATCTTCGTTATCCAGCAGTAAACTCTAATGACATAATTTTTGAAAGGGTTCAAATACAACCTGATGGCATAAGTTGTGGAATTTATGCTGCCGCTTTCGCCACGACTATAGCCTTAGGAGGCAATCCTTGCGAGGAAAAATACTCCAAGGATGTAAAGCGCATGAGAGAACATTTCTGTAAAATAATAGAAAGCAATAAACTGTTGCCTTTTCCAAAGTGATCAAAATATTTATCCTGATACTCGTCAGAATATTGATCAGGAAAAAAATGCCTCAATATCGCTTACAAATTATAATCGGAGAGACAAAATAAATAAATAAAACATTTTGGTTGCGTCTCACGGGAATGGGCGATGCAGGGGCCCATTTTTTATTTTCAATATTCAGAATATTTTCATTATTCTGTTACTATTGAGGTAAATACGTAATGTATTGTAAATGTTTGTAAATTTATATAACAATTATAGAAACATTTACATATACGAATAAAAATATATATATATATATATATATATATATATATAATATAGTATAATAATATATATAGTATACAGGGTGACCCATTTTAATCTATCACCCCAAATATTTCCGTTCCCTTGCATTTTACAAGAAAATGTTTTAGACAAATGTTGTATGGTTTCAAGGGGGCCATAAAATGATTTCATTGGTTTGACCTTGGATAGTCGTTCAAAGGTCACACAAAGGTAGCCTTTAATTTCTTAAATTGAAACCTCTATTTTTCATTACATATTCTTATAGCTTATTTTGAGAGCTTTCCAAAACACTATAATAAAGTTATCTTCCATTAAGTATTTGCCGCGTTATTAGTGTAATATATATTACGGATTACGTATAAACGTAACATATACTATATAAAATAGGAAGACACATTATATAATGACGCCGTCTGTACAGGGTGCGTCAGCTAAATCCGGACAAAATTAAATTAGAATTCCTTGCTACGTGTGAATTTAGAAACAAATGATTGTTAATGTTCGCGTTAGTCAAATGTTTGTGTAAAATGTGTATAACCTTTAAAATGTCCGAGTCAATAAAATCAAGTGCGGAATACAATCGAAGAGCGGCGATAATTGAAGCGCTTCGCGCCGGACG
The DNA here is from genome assembly GCF_040581485.1 of Linepithema humile. Taxonomy (NCBI): domain Eukaryota; kingdom Metazoa; phylum Arthropoda; class Insecta; order Hymenoptera; family Formicidae; genus Linepithema; species Linepithema humile. The sequence continues at coordinate 16,969,944 of NC_090130.1, read as the reverse complement.
TTCGCCGATCGAAATTATTCGGTTCTTCAAGTACTCGAGATCGACAAAAGTGAGTCGAAGGAACGACCGTTGGCTCGCCCATGATCCCGAGGATGTCCCCATAATAGGCAGGACGAAGTTTCCAGCCAATGTTCACGTCTTAAGCGTCGTCTCTAATGAGGGTGATGTCATGCCGCCGTATTTCTTTAAAAAGGGAGAAACCTCCGGATTTTGAGGACTGTAATAAAGCCATGGATGGAAACTACGGCCTCCGGGAGGCCGTACATTTTTCAACAAGACGGTGCACCGGCTCACACAAGCCAATTAGTGCAAAATTGGCTTAACAATAACGTGGATGCGTTTTGGTCCAAGGAATTCTGGCTTCCTAATAGTCCGGATTTAAACCCCCTAGATTATTATGTTTGGGGCGTTATTGAAAGATTGTCTAACAAGTCCAGGCACCCCAATGTGGCAACTCTTCAAGCCGCTATTGAAGCAGCATTCGTTGATTTAGACAAGGAGCAGTTGAAAAGAGCGTGCTCGCGCTTCAGGCAAAGGATTGAAGCAGTGATCGCAGCAAACGGGGGTTATATAGAATAATTGTACTCAGAGAGGATCCCTTAAGCAACGTACAAAAAAATATTTCATAATTTCAAGTTTTTTCTGAGTCTAAAGAGTGTTTTAATAAACAATTTGTTTTGTCCGGATTTAGCTGACGCATCCTGTACATATCGCTTTCAACTCGCATGTGCATATGACTCTCAAATCGCGCAAACTTTGCAGCATCATATGCAAGCAACAGGCGTACATATCGCTTATTGAGATTGCGCGCAAAAGTGTGCTAGCGTTTTGCGTACATATCGCTTATTGAGATCGTGCGCAAAGTGTGCTAGCGTTTTGCGTGCATACCGCTTATTGAGATTGCACGCAAAGTGTGCTAGCGTTTTGCTACCGCTATGACGACGCACTGGAATAGGGTTTTGCTTGCGCAATATGAGCCATATTTGTGCGCGACTTGCTAGATATTTACGCGCAAAATGTTTTCTGGGTAATTGACATTGTGCAAGTTCCATTTTAATTTCTGCTAAATCACTATATTGTTTAGAAATATGAGCGATATGAGCTCCAAATTTAGCAACCCCGAAAGTGAGAGGCAAGGGGACTCACGTAAATCAAGCACCCCGATGGAATCAGATTTTCGTCACGTCCACGCTGTTGATTCCGGGCAACTCTATGAACGAGAAATGTTCATGAACATGTCAAATTGATGCATGATTCTCTTTACGAAAAACAAACATTTTTTCTTTAATTGCTAAATTTCCTAAAAAATTATGGATTTTCATGAAAAACGTGTCAGACAATTTTAATGCAGAATTTTATGTTCTTTTAGAATATGCAATGGAAAATACTACATTTCATTTAAAAAAACAAAGTTGACCTTCATATGACTTTCAATTTTACCTTCATCAAAAACTCAAGCCCACCATCTTGTGTCCCCCTCCGAACCCTACAACTTTTGTCTGAAACATTTTTCTCTAACCTCAACAGCGTTTGAAATATTTGCCTGGCTAGATTAAAATAAAACACACTGTATATATAAAATGTACACGAGGTATATTCTATGTATATACAGGCAGCGATCTCGTTCAAATATACATTCTATGTATATCTATAAGATATCTTATGTATATCCACATATGTATCTACATCAGCGTATATTATATGTATAGTATATACAGTACATTTTTTTCACATTATGGATATTTCATGTATATACATAGGATATCGAATGTTTACTGGGTATGTATACTATTTTGTTTCTTTCCATCGCCAGGAGTTTGTACATTCTATTTGGTAACAATTTTATCATGAACAATTTAAAGCAGTTGTCGGCAGGTTTTACAGACTTTTCATCTTGTCAAATGTTCTTGTTAGATGTCTCAATCTAGGCAGTTTTTTATAACCATTTTGTCTAGTACTGTGATACAAATGGATTCTTCTCTATCCCCGTTTTGATTAGTCTGTTTGCCTCTTCGTTCTTTGATGTCCATGTATCTATGTATATTAAAGTGACTTTACATTGTTAATTATGTTTTAAAAACTCTAAAATTTATGTTAAAAAGATTTCAGGTGATCTCAAGAGATTAATTCATTCCAGTTGAAATCATCATAGATTTAAGCAACTCAATTAATATTTGTTACTATTGAGAAATTTTTAACAAACTTATAGCAAAATAACAAAAATGAATATTATACGTATTACATACACAGAATATTATATACACAGGTTCTATTAGCGAGAATGCGGAATCTCACAGAGAATCATATAATTCTGCCAGTGCTCAATGTGAAAACATGGAGTGCTCCTCGACTCTGGTAACTACAGGGTGATTCAAAATAACCGTATGTCCTCAAAGGGGCATATTCCTGAGCGTATTCTGAGACAACTTTTTCTTTGACAAAAGTTTGTGCAGAGCTTAATTTTCAAGTTATAAAAGAAAATAGCGTATCGTGAGTCGAGTACAAGAAACAAGCAGGGGCGTCGCAACTCACCGTTACACGCGAGTGTTTACGTGAGGCGCCTGCTACAATCAGCTGACACTCACGATACACAAATACGTATACGCATCTCTCTTTCTCTCTTTCTCTCTCTCTCTTGCTCTCGCGATGAGACAGATCCATATCGAGTAAAAGTTTTTCCATTTTCTTATGGTTCACGTTTCACGTTTCAAAACACAACACATTCACATACTCTGTTCACTCACTTCATCGATAAAACGAAGAATTTATTTAATGATCACTACTAATCACTCGGTGCGTGAAAATTACTCGAAAAAAGAAACACGTGTTTTTCGAGTAATTGTGTATCGTGAGTGTTAGCTGATTGTAGCAGGCGCCTCACGTAAACACCCGTGTGCAGTGTTGGGAGATTTGTACACTTTAGCTTCCACGGTTCCCACCAACACAACCAAGAACTGCTTACGTCACGTGTCCGTGTGCGCTCGGCTTGTAGAGCGAGTGGACATAAGTCTTGCGTTTTCTTTCAAGTCTAGCAAACTGGTTTTGAGATAACGTCGCGACTTTTTTCTCCTGCTAAGATTTGGCAGCGTTGGCAGCATACGAATATGATTTTCATATTAATGTATAAAATAAAAATAAACTAATAAAAATTATACATTGTTAATAAATTTTGTTATTATAATAAAAAATTATATGTATCACAATATATTAACAAAATAAGTAACATTATTACAATTTTAGTAAAAAAACATTTTTCCTGTTAAAACATTAACATGAGTTAATTGCGACAAAAATAAGCTTAGGAATATTTAATATTTTATATATGTTATTAATTTATTTATATATTCTAATTTTAAGTATGAGTATGAGGTTTACAACTACAATTACATATAATTAATATAAATACAATTAATATAAATGTTTGCTTGAGCATTTGTTAACATTAATAAAATGAAGAAATAAATCAAATAATAAATTAATTAATCAATTAATAGAATATAGAAACGGATTATAATTACAATTAAATATACAAATTTATTAATAGTTAAAATTAAAATAATAATAGTTTAAAGTTAAAATAATAAAATAAGATCGCCGTATCAATTTCAGTTGTGTTTCGTTCGTGATCGCCGCAAAATTTAACATTTATTATTCATGTCTATTGTTTGTCAAATTTTTTTAATTCTTGGCCGTCTGCCGAAAAACTTTGTTAACACATTTCTTTCTTCTTCGTCTATCTCACGGGTAACGTTTACTTACTCGCACTCTCTCGCACTCTGCGGTCAACATATCAATAATAATCCATATATTATCACAGCACAATGCTCTGAGTTCTTATTGACAATTCAGTCACTGTTACTGTCATTATCTCTAGTCGCTGTATTGAAAATATCCAAGTAAGTGTTTCGATTTCTATAAATTTTCTATTTGCATCTCTTTTATTCTTCATCTTCTTTCTCTTCTTTAATTCTTCGTTTTTGTCTATTTTTCATTGCGTAGGAAATGTGTGAACCATTAAGAAAGAAACCAAAACAAAGTTTCTCAGAAGCTTGGCTTAACGATGAGCGATTTAAATATTGGATAAGCAAAGTAGATAATGACGAAAGTCTTTTTTATTGTCGTGTGTGCAATAAAAATTTTACATGTTATTTGTCGCATGTTATAAGACATGCATAATCTAAATATCATAAAGAGAAAGAAGATCCATTGTTGTTGAAACCAAATAAATCGGAAAAAAGAAAATTTCGACAACAATGGTTAGACATCGATTTTTGTAAGCCATGGCTACGCGAAGTGCCACACGATGTATATTCATTTTCATGTTTCTTTTGTAAAAAAACTATTGTTGGTGGTTTATCGCAAATTTATCGTCACGCAATATGCGATTCGCACAAAAAATTAGCTGAAAATAACAATTCAGAAAGAAACGAATCGAATATCACAGAAGATGAAGTTTTGTCGTTTGATGAACGAAAGAAAGCAGCAGAAATACGATATGCTGCGTTTATCGCCAAAAGAAACATTTCGCATGAAACGGCAAAAGAACTTCTCACATTTTTTCAACAAGTAGGAAAAGATGCTAACGTATTACAAAACATGAGTATGAGTCGGAAGAAATGTACAAATATTATTACGAATGTATTATGTCCTATCGAAACACAGCGTGTGGTCAACAGCATACAAAATACGAAATTTTCAATTTTTATTGACGAAACATCTGATATTTCCAACAAGAAGTGGATGACATTTTTTGTTAGATTTGTTGATCCTGACTCTTTAGAAATTCGGTCGCAATTGGTAAAATTGATAAATATTAATGCATAAAGCAGCAATGCAGAGGAATTATTTCAAGCATTTCAAAGAGAAATGTATAGGTTTCAAATTCCATTTTTAAATATTGTAGCTTTGTCATGTGACAATGCGTCCGTCATGACAGGCAAGCATAAATCTTTTAAAACAAAATTAGAAAAAAAATGCAAGAATTTATTAACATTTGTATGCCCATGCCATGCTGCAGCACTAATTTCGCATGCTGCGTGCGTCAAAATTCCGAGTTATTGCGAAGAATTTTTAAAGAAAACCACTAATTACATCAATAATAGTCCAAAACGGATTGCTATATATGATGATTTTAGTGAAAGTATGAAGGAAACAAATCGCAAAATTTTAAAGTTGTGTAATATACGATGGCTTTCTTATCACATTTGTGTTGAAAGAGTTGTTGAGTCTTGGGATACCATCAAGCTTTTTTTTACAGAAATGGCTTTAAACGAGAAGTCGAAATCTGGAAAAGATTTATTATATATGATGCAAAATCATGATCTTAAAGCATATTTTTTATTTTTAAATCATATTTTATATTTTTTTAATTCTTTTAATGCATATTTCCAAGGAATGGAAACGAGGATACATTTATTGCAACCAAAATCAGTAGAGTTTTTAACTACAGTCTGTAAACATTTTTTAAAACCGGAATTATTAAAAAAAGTATGTGACAACATACAATTTTCTCAAAAAGAAAATCAAAAATCTCTAGCTGAAATTAATTTGGGATATGAATGCGAAGAATATCTCAACAAATTGGTAAAGGAAGGACATTGTCACGTATGAGAGCTCTCTATGCGTTGTGCACATAAATTAATATTGCAATAAAGCAATAATAGAAAATAAATATAAGGTCGGACGGAATAAGGCGTTAACATACATACATACACATACACACACATACACACACGGATCTTATAAATTCGGCGAAGATCTAAAGGCCGCGCAATGTCTAACGATAGCGTCGGCGGTACTTTGTGATTTTTTTTATATCGGCGGTATTTTTTTATCTTTTTCATCGTGGGTAAATTTAAAAACAACAACCTTTGTCGGCATATTGTTGATGTCACCTTATGTATATGAACCAATCGGATTCAGAACCAATCAGAAGCCGGATCCAAGAAACTTAGCTTGGAAAGGCTAAAATAGGATTCAATACTGTTCTGCCCGAGCTAGTCGACGGTTCTACATCTAGACTATTTTCGAAAGGTTCATACGATCAAACATAAGAAAACGATATCGAGTGTGTGTGTGTGTGCATATCCAAAACAATAAACACGCGACTCAAGACGATTAGTCTCTAGGCGTTGTCGCGGTTCGTCCGACCACCAGGACTCAGGGTGAAAGATATAACGCCCCTAGGCGAGGTCCATGCGACTCAGGGCGTTCGAACGCCCCTAAGCGTCGTCGCAAAACATTAATGTGTGTCAAGTCCGTGCGACTCAGGGCGTACGAAGGCCCCTAAGCGTCGTCGCAACATTAGTGTGTGTAAAAACCCACAAACCTGTACAATATCAATAAACTAAGTTTTTTATATACGGAACCACAGTGTGGATATACTTTATCCCTGCTGACACAAAACAGACATACAGACGTAGTTAAAAATATTCGCGAAAATTGTTTGCAATTTTATGTAATTACTGCTGAAGAGATTTGTAAAAGATTACCAATCAATGACAAATTTTTATTAAAATTAAAAGTTTTCGAAGCAAACACAGCTTTATTTGACTCGGACAGAGAAACATCATTCAACGATGTTTCTTTTATTGTTCAAACTCTCGGCGGTTTTGACACAAATGCATTAAGAAAAGAATGGTTCATATTACATTTAGATTTCACAATACAAGAAAAGAACAATCTTTCATATTTAAGTTTTGATGATATGTGGAAACAAATTTTACAACGTCAGTATCCTATTAATATTAATAAATATAGAAATCTTAAATCTCTTTTGAATACTGTTAGATCACTTCCTAATTCTAATGCGGATTCAGAAAGAACTTTTTCTCTCCTATCGGACATAAAAACAAAAAAACGAAATAAACTGTCTTTGGAAAGCGTAAATGCCCTTTGTGTATTGAAAACCGCATTAAAAGCAAGAAAAGAAAAAATTTTTAACATGAAGATAAATGCTCAGCATTTATCTTTGATGAAATCCGACATTTTATACAGAAATAGTATTAAAAAGGTGACAAGTACTTTTACAGTACACGAAAACGAAAATGTTGACATTGTTGAGCCATCAACATTAATATAATATATTATGTTTTTTTTTTAATTATTAATATTTAATTTATTGTTTTTAATCTTTTATTTCTTGATAATTTACATATACTTTTTTATTTCTTTTTTTTTAATTTTTATTTAATTAATTAATTAATTTTTTTATTTTTTTATAATTTACATTTATTTACTTATTTCTTTTTTTTTTTATTTTTAATTAATTAATTTTTTTTAATTTTTTATTTCTTGATTACATTTACTTATTTCTTTTTTTTTAATTTTTAATTAATTTATTTTTTTTAATTTTTTATTTCTTGATTACATTTACTTATTTCTTTTTTTAAAATTTTTAATTTATTTTTTTATTTTTTTATAATAATTTGCATTTATTTATTTCTTCATTTTATTAATGTTGACAAATGCTCAAGCAAACATTTATATTAATTGTATTTATATTAATTATATGTAATTGTAGTTGTAAACCTCATACTCATACTTAAAATTAGAATATATAAATAAATTAATAACATATATAAAATATTAAATATTCCTAAGCTTATTTTTGTCGCAATTAACTCATGTTAATGTTTTAACAGGAAAAATGTTTTTTTACTAAAATTGTAATAATGTTACTTATTTTGTTAATATATTGTGATACATATAATTTTTTATTATAATAATAAAATTTATTAACAATATATAATTTTTATTAGTTTATTTTTATTTTATACATTAATATGAAAATCATATTCGTATGCTGCCAACGCTGCCAAATCTTAGCAGGAGAAAAAAGTCGCGACGTTATCTCAAAACCAGTTTGCTAGACTTGAAAGAAAACGCAAGACTTATGTCCACTCGCTCTACAAGCCGAGCGCACACGGACACGTGACGTAAGCAGTTCTTGGTTGTGTTGGTGGGAACCGTGGAAGCCAAAGTGTACAAATCTCCCAACACTGCCCGTGTGTAGCGATGAGTTGCGGCGCCCCTGCTTGTTTCTTGTACTCGACTCACGATACGCTAACTATTTTCTTTTATAATTTGAAAATTAAGCTTCGCACAAACTTTTGCCAAAGGAAAAGTTGTTTTAGAATACGCTCAAAAATATGTCCTTTTAAGGACATACGGTTATTTTGAATCACCCTGTATACACAATAAAGTTGAACAAGACTTATTGCCTCATTGCGTTTGTTCGATGGTAATTTATCTCTAAAAATTGCAGAACTTGATTCAGATGGACAAACAGAAGAGCGATAAGAAAGTGAAAGAGTTTCCGACGAAATTAACAATAAGCTTGCAGTACCTGCCGCCCTGCGATGACATTGTCACCAGAAAGCTTGTTATTGGTATCGAAGTGCGTTGTTAGCAATTGATCAATGTACTGTATAAGAAAATTATAAGAAAAAATTTGGTTAAAATAGAAAACATTTTCCTGCATGAGTCTGTTGTTCGAGAAGAAAGACTTACGCGTAGCAATTGCAGCCAACTTCATTATAGTTTTGGAAAGGTCTAACCTTCCTTGACATTTGAAAAAAAGTTATTCACATTGAACGTGTTGTATTGATATTATTTACGTTTAAATATGGAAGAAAATAAGGTGCACTTTCGGCATATTTTGCTTTTTTTCTTCCGGAAAGGGTTAAAGGCAGCGGAAGCTGAACGTGAGATATGTGCTGTGTACGGAGACAATGCCTTAAGCGAATCAGTATGCCGAAAATGGTTTGCCCGCTTTCGTTTTGGCAATTTCGATCTTGAAGATGCACCTCGCTCCGGACGGCCATCCGAGGTCGACGATGATGAAATTAAGGCATTAATTGAAAATGATCGACATTTGACGGCAGAGGAGATCGAAGAGAGGATCAATATCAGTGCCACACAAGTAAGAGCCCATTTGAAAGCGATGGGATATGTTAAAAAAATCGATATTTGGGTACCTCATGAATTGAGCGAAAAAAATTTAATAGACCGAATCGAGATCTGCGATTCGCTTCTGAGGTGGAACAAATCGAAGTCTTTTTTGAAACGTTTGGTGACTGAAGACGAGAAATGGGTTATTTACAACAACATTAAACGTAAAAGATCTTGGTCTAAGCCATTGACGTATGAATATCTGGACGGAGCCCACAGGCGCGGGGAGTGAACATTTTAGGGGAGGAGGGGGCCGCCATATTGTCTGGCGACATTAGTCCTGCCATCTATGAGTAGACTAAGGAAACAACTGTGTTTTCGTCTGTTCGTCCAGTGCTCCAGTTTCTGTGTGACGTGACACGTGTATTGTGTGTACAAAAAAGTTATCTTAAAAAATAAATTTACAAAAATGCCGCTTTGTATTGCAATCGGTTGTTGCAATAAAAGCTACCGGAAAAGCAAAGAGCAAATTAATATTGAAAAAAATATTGAAATAACATTTCACCGGTAAGTATACTGTATATTTGTAACCTACAAAATAAAATTTGCTCCGGTTTTATATATTGAAATAAAGTAAAATTTAATGAAAATGTTTTTGCTGTTTGAGCGTCGAACAATCTCGTCGATTCATATAAATAATTTAGATTCTTTGTATTCATTATACATTATCCGTCTTTCGAGTTGTTTGTCTCTAACGCAAATATAGGCTTATTGACGGAAGCTCCTCGCGTGAACCGCGTGAACGCTGTTTTTACACACGGACTTAGGTAGATTGAAGCGTTCTTGGGGCGCATTCCTGCGGATCGGGGGGGTGTCAGGACACTGCCGCGATCCGCCGAATGCCGTGCTCGCTCTCTTGTGCGAAAAGCCACGACGCGAGTAAGCGGCGAGCAGCGATAACTTTGAAAATTCTTATTGAAGCAATTAATAGACTTGCGACTTCTATTTTATAAAATCGCGATAGCGTATCAAAGTAGTCAAAAAATAGTACTCAAAATATTAGACAAGCTAGTAATTGTAAAATTGAATCAGTGCGTGCGTGCGTAAATATAAGGTGCCGACGGTGCGCGTGTTCTGTACGCTCCGCGAGCCATCAACTACCTGAACTCCAACCTTTGAGATTATGCTAAGGCAAGAACGCTACAGCTTGAAAATATTATTTCAAATACTAGTTAGCTATAATTTCAATACGCGATATATTACATATTAATGTTATATTTTTATATATTTAATTTTATAAATTTACATGTCATAACATTTTTCAAATGTACCTTGCATGCTACTATTTATTTTATATACAATTTAGTTGATATGTGTTTTATTAGATTTCCACAAGATGAATCAAAAAAATTAATTTGGGCTAAAGTTATGAGCCTTCAGGTGGAACGTTTACCCAAGTCTCCTCATTTATGCTCGTTGCATTTTTCGGACGATGACTTTGATCGCAGTTCTCAGACGCGAATAAGATTGAGAGAAAATGCCATTCCAATTGTAAATATCGTTTTATATTTGAATTATATTATCTTATTTATGTTAATATAATTCTGCTTGAAAAGTTTATTCGAGATCACATAATTGATATATTAAAATCTATCAAAAAATCTTTAGATTATTATTATATAGAGCAGTTATGATATAAAATTTATGGATAAATGTACACTGCCGCTTCAAAGTATCAGATCACCTACCGAAAATATTCGCTAATTTCAAATATCAATAACTCAACGTCTAATTATCGTAGAGATGAAAAAAATGCAAATCAAAAAGGAAACTCCCAACTTTCCAGTCGCGTTGATGAGCTCATGCAGATGTCACCTTGTCATTGTGTTAATTTACTAACGTAATTTTTTGTAATTTTTTTTTACTATTTTAAACAGCTCCTACTTTTGTGAAACTAATCGCACATGAAAATTAGAAAAAGCATTTGAAAGCTTGTAGTTTCAGCTTTAATTTCGAGTATTAAGATTTTGTTTACAATCTTTTTTGTATATTTATTTTTTTTGTGCAAAAGTGCGGTATTTTTATAATATCTCTTATTTCGAAAACTGGACGCTTACGTCGAAAGGGAAAAAAGTTGCGTCTTGCAGTTATCTAGCGGCTGGAATTTATATTTCAAATTTTTTGGAGCAACTTTTTTTTCGCGTATTTTTTGTCCATCTCTATTTTTTTACACATGGTCAAAATTTAATTTTTGATAAATAATATTAAACAATATAAAAAATATTTATATATTTATTATTAATATTACAAATACATACATTCTTAACAAAATACATTTTTTAAATATTTTATGATTAGACAAATTAATATCTTATAATAAGAAAATTAGTATACATTTTAGTTTTATAAAATTGATAATTGTCATGTGCGATTAGTTTCACAAAAACGGGAGCTGTTTGAAATAGTAAAAAAAATTACAAAAAACTACGTTAGTAAATTAACACAATGCAGTGACAAGGTGACATATCTGCATGAGCTCATCAACGCGACTGGAAAGCTGAGAGTCTCCTTTTTGATTTGCATTTTTTTCACCTCTGTACGATAATTAGACTTGAGTTATTGATATTTAAAATTAGCGAATATTTTCGGTAGGCAATCTGATATTTTTGTGAACGGCAGTGTATATATTAAAATAAATTTTATATTTACAGTCAAATATTTCAAAAGTTGCGGGTGCAGAAGAAGTCTCTTTGTCAAGTAATACATTGTCAGCTACTGTGTCAGCTACATCAACAGAGTCAGTGCACGAGGATGATTTGACTGTGAGTACTTTTCTCGAGCATAAGATTAATTTTATTTAACTAATTGCAATAAATAAAATTTTAAATATTATGTACAATTACAGTGCGAGCCGGAAATGCAAATAAGCAGAGAAGAAGTCGAAGACAGCGATACGATAACATTAAAAAGAAAAAGAGAAGAGTCTACTTCAGTTGATAATGCGTATACCGAGCGACTGGAGGATACACCACGGAAAAAATTACTGCGCAAAACGTTAATGAATCAGAAGAAATATTATGAAAGGCAAGTGCAAACGTTGAAACAAAAAAATAAGCGGCAAGAGAAACGGATCGCGCAATGAAATACAGTTCTAAAAGAACTGAAACAAAAAAGTTTATTAGCAGACGAACATGCCAATATTCTAAAAACAATAGGTAAGAGTAATATACATTTGTTAAAGCGTTTAACAGCAAAAAGTAAAATATCAAAGAACAAAAAAAAATTTCTTTCTAAAGAATATTCTCCTGAGCTTCGAAAATTTGCTTTGAGCTTGCATTATTACTCACCTAAAGCATACAACTATGTACGCACACATTTCAATTCATGTCTTCCACACCCAAAATCAATTAGTAAGTGGTACAAATCAATTAATGGAAATCCCGGTTTTATGCAAGAAGCATTAAATAGTATTACTGAACGGGTAAAAGCTGCAGATTATCCACTATTAGGCACTTTAATTTTTGATGAAATGTCGATTAGACAACACATTGAATACGATGGTAAAAATTATAGTGGTTACGTTGATTTTGGGAATGGAATTATAAACGACAATACTAGCATTGCCAAAGATGTTTTGGTTTTTCTTTTTGTATGTATGAATGCTGCATGGAAAGTACCCGTGGGCTATTTTTTTATTAATGGAATAACGGCAGATCAAAAAAGTGGTTTGATTAATCAATGCATTTGCTTGCTGCATGATACTGGTGTGAAAGTGATTGGATTGACTTTTGATGGTGCTACCACAAATTTATCTACGGCAAAAAAATTACAATATAATTTAATGCCAAATTCTTTACAGACTTGGTTTCCTCATCCAGTTACAAATGACAAAATATTTATTTTTCCTGATCCATGTCATATGATAAAGCTTATTGGCAACTTGTTTGGAGATATGAAATTAATTATTGATGGATCAAACCAACATATCAAATGGCAGTACATTTCAGATTTACATGATCTACAAAGACAAGAAAGTTTACATTTAGGAAATAAGTTACGGTCAGCACATATTCAATATAAAAAACAGAAAATGAAAGTTCGTTTTGCTACTCAGTTATTTAGTAAATCTGTTGCTCAAGCACTTCAACTTTGTAAAGAAAACTTATGTCTTCCACAGTTTCAAGATTGTTCAGCAACAATAGAATTTTTATTGAAATTTAATGATTTATTTGACATTTTTAATTCAAAAAATATGAATCAGTTTAATTATAAACAACCTATTAACTCTTGGAATTATACAAAAATAATGGACAAATTAGAAGAATGTAAAACTTATATTTTGAATTTAAAATTGCAAAATGGGACTCCAATTATTGATTCTGTAAGAAAAACGGGGCTTGTTGGATTTTTGATATGTATCGAGAGTTTAAAAGGCTTATACAATAAAGTTTGTGAGAAGCAGAAGCTTTTGAAATATATTCCAACATACAAAATAAGTCAAGATCACATTGAATTATTTTTTGGTTGCATTAGATCCAAGGGAGGTTACAATAATAATCCAACAAGTCGCCAGTTTAAGGCAGCTATTAAAAAATTGCTAATTCATTCCGAAATTCGAGATTCGGGCTCTGGTAATTGTATACCTCTTGAAAACATAGCAATTTTACACGTAACTTCTTCCCAAAATAGTGAACAAATAATCAATGCTTCAACTCCGTTACAATCATTAAATGATGATCTACAATTAAACTGTAATGTGACCGCAGACATTATAGAAGATCACGGGTACTTTCCAGACATTCGTAGAATCACCGAATTTTCGTCAAGAATTATTGTATATATTGCTGGATTTGTCGTAAGACATCTTAAAAAATCATTATATTGCGAAGAATGTGTTCATGCGTTAACTTCAGATGATAAAAATAATGACAACTCTATTTTGATACAATTAAAAAGCCGCGGGCATTTACAATGCCCATCGTCTAGTGTAACGAAAATTTGTCACGAAGCAGAAAGAATTATCCGCTTTGCGTTAGCAGAAAGTGGAGGAAAATTTATGAAAAAAAAATTTACAGATTCTTATCTTGTAAATTCAGTACTTCGGAAATTTACTGACTCCAATAATTTATTTAGTAATTTAAATGAACATTCACATGATCAAAATGCTTTGAAAAACCATATAGTACATTTGACAAAAGCAATTGCTGCCAAATATATTAAAGTTAGATTACATCATATTTGCAAAGAAGCTATGGAAGATAATAAACAAAGTGAAAGATACTTTCGCAATAAATTAACTTTGTTCCAAGGACAATAGTATTTCAAATTACTCTATCTTATTTTTTAATTTTTAATTGACGACTGTATACTATATCTCTTCCGATATTTACTACAAGTACTGGAAATCTATAGTTTACGTCATGTACACTATCAATTTTTAATACTTGCAGTGAATATCGGAACAGCCTGTATCTCTAATAATATTGTATCAATTTAATTATCTAATGCTTGTATCTATCAATTTAAATATTGTAATAAAAATTATTTTATTTTACAAAAAAATATTATTTTGAACGATTAAAACCAGTCTCACTTCCTTTCCTTTAATTCAATAATACAATTCTTTCTATCAATTCATGTTGAATTTCAAACAGAGCGCCAAAATGTCGCCAGACAATGTGGCCGATCCCCCGCCCCGCTAATGTCGATCCCCTCGCCCAAAATCCGACCTTACGCTCCGTCCAGATATTCATACGTCAATGGTCTAAGCCCGGTGAACCATCGCAAATGGTTGCCAAAAGAGAATTGCACCCACAAAAGGTCTGCTCTGTATTGGTGGGACTGGCAAGGCGTGGTGTATTATGAGCTGCTCTCGCAAGGTGAAACTATTAATTCGGAGAAATACTGCTCACAACTTGACAAATTGAAGCAGGCAATCAAGGATAAGCGGCCGGAATTGACAAACAGAAAAAGAGTTGTCTTTCATCACGACAACGCAAGACCACACACATCATTGGTGACGCGGAAAAGATTGCAAACGTTTGACTGGGAAATTATGACTCATCCGCCGTACTCGCCCGATATTGCTCCTTCGGATTATCATTTGTTTCGGTCTCTGCAGAATTATCTCGATGGGCAAAAATTCAATTTTTTAGAGGGCGTCAAAAATGGATTGGGCGAGTTTTTCGCTCAGAAACCCCGGGGTTTCTACACCAGTGGAATTATGAAGTTACTAGAAAGATGGCAAAAGATCATCGATCAAAATGGCCAATATATAACAGATTGAATAAACTCTTTTGTACAAAATTTTTGTATTTTATTTTGAGGGAAAAAACGACACAAACTTTCCGCGGTACCCAATATATCCATACGATATTCTATGTATATCCATAAATGTACCTACATCAGCGTATATCGTATGTACCTACGTTACATGTATATACATGGAATGTACACGAGGTACAATATTCTATGTATATACAGGCAGCGATCTCGTTCGAATATACATTCTATGTATATCCATAAATGTACCTACATCAACGTATATCGTATGTATGTACGTTACATGTATATACATGGAATGTACACGAAGTACATTCTATGTATATACAGGCAGCGATCTCGTTCGAATATACATTCTATGTATATCTATAAGATATCTTATGTATATTCACAAATGTATCTACATCAGCGTATATCATATGTATGTACATAATATATACATTTTTTTCACATTATAGATATTTCATGTATATACATAGGATATCGAATGTTTACTGGGTAGTGACACTTTGTTCGATGGTCAGCCTTGGACCTTCCAGCAGGACTCAGGCCCCGCGCACAAGGCAAAAACGACGCAGGCATGGCTGGAGAACAATCTTTCGAGCTTTATTAAAGCTTCCGATTGGCCATCCGGGAGTCCGGATCTTAACCCGCTGGATTATAAGCTGTGGTGCGTTTTGGAGGAGATGGCTTGCAAGAAGCCTCACCGCAATTTGGAGTCGCTCAAGCGTTCTATTGTGTCAGCAGCTAAAAAGATTCCTCTGGAGATCGTGCGTAAATCGATCGATGAGTGGCCCCAACGTTTACGCAAATGTGTGCGGAACAAAGGCAGACATTTCGAATAAAAAATATATGGTTTTATAGCTTTTTTCTCTACTTTCAGAATATATGTATAACTTTGGTCTATCTGTTGTTGTTTTTTTGTTCTATCCGTTTAAACTACTGACAGAATTTATGGCGAGACTAGGTAATAAACTAAATAGCTAATTAATAAAATAATGTAAGACTTAATAATTAAATTAAAAAAAACTTATGCTTTAAGATACAAAATTGCTGTCAATATTACTTTGAGACAATCTGATAAAAATAAAAAACGCATTTTGCACTCATGTTACAACTTATTTCAATATAGCTTTTCTAATAAAATAACTAAACTATATTAATATTATTAACAAATCGAAGACATTTATCACATCTGTCTATAGTAATAATAGACGTAAACAAATAAAATATGTTAATTTATATTCAATAATGTTTAGTTCAGTGCTTTTTCTATTTTTATAGTGTGACGCTTTTCGAGCGCCGTCACAAGGGCGATAGCTCGGCCGAGGGAGCAACGATTCCTGGTGTTGCTCCTCGCGTGGAGAGAGCAACCCGCGAGACTCCACAATTTTTACGCGTTATTTTATATGTCGTTTCCGTTTTGTATTGTTAATATCGTTTAAGTTGTAAGGCGAGACCCCGTGCGGACGGCGTTGCGTATTTTGTGCCTCAGGGCGAAGATTCAGCATCGCCATGGAGACCGGACGCCGGGGGATCATCGACGGGTGTCACGCGTTAGTGACCCCACAGCAAAAGGTCACCGCGATCCCGTCGCCTCCGCTTTGGTTTTAGCCACAAACTCAGAGAAACTCAAGGAAACGCAGCAACGGACCTCGCCCGGCTGCAGACGGCTTCGAGGGCCCCGAAGATGCTGCACTCGGAAGGACCGGAGTATGGCCCGGCCAGCCTAACCAGTCTCTTCCGGGAATATCGAATCATCAACACAGTACCGATCGGATGATTTGAGGAAGCCACAGAAAGCGAGGGGGGGGGGGGCGCCCTGGATGAACTGTGGGCGGTTCTCAGGGGCCCCCCTTTTTGGAAAATCGGCAGGATGCGCAAGAAGGCGACGCGGATTTGGAAGGACCTACGTGCAGAGCCGAGGAGAGTTACTGTTCGGTGTGCCGCAAGTGAGTAAGGACCAGCGCCAGGACTCAGCCCAACGACGCCGAAAACGCCGAAGACGCCGACTCGATGTAAGCCGCCTCTCAGGTAGCCGTAGAGTTCCGTCCGGTTATGGCTGGTAGCGTGAGTCTGTTTTGTATTTAGTGTCTCTTACACGACTAACCGAGATTTTGATACCGTGAGCGCGTATTGACGCTCAATTACCGCGTGTCCAGCCGGCTCCGAATATCGCGTAAAAGTCTCTCCGTCTTGCGTGAATTAAGCACCGACAGTCTCTTTCTCGTTGCCGTTTCGTTTGCCGTTTCGTTTCGTTACCGTACCGTCTTTCCGTTACCGTTTCTCTTTGGAGATACTGACTATTTGCTACCGTCTTTCTTACGACACCGTTTTGTTACCGTTCTTGTCGCGTTATCACCGTACCGGAAGTACCGTGGGTGAATGTCCGCGGACGGATTTTGCTCGGGAACGTTCTCCGCGAGACCGCTGTTACCGCCAAGTTAGCGTCTCGGCGAGAAACGTGAAAGCCCGCGAAAATAGCCGTTCCGCGACATCTCATTTCTGGCCGTTAGGCTACCGTCGTTCAAAACGTATTTATTTAGCCTTCACTGGCCGCGTCGGATGGTCGTAATACAAGTCATTTGTTTTGCTGAATATCGTCGGATCAGCTGCGAATTATCGTGATCGCGTTTCCAAAATTTCATACAGTTACCGAAATTTGTTCTCGTTACCGATTGATTGGGGCGAATTGCCTTACTACCGTATTAAACTATTTCCGCCGTATCGGCTCAGGCCGAACGATCTACGCATCTTTACCCTTGTAACCAAATTGTTGAAATACATTATTGTCAAATCTTACTCATTGAGTTGTCCTTGTGTTCGCCTCTCACTCCAGATATCTAACGTCAAATAAAAGAACTGCGCCCCTCTGCTATATACTGAGCGGGGAGCGGCCGAGTGTTTTAGAGAACTTGAAGTTGAAGTTACCGATACCGCGGTGCGATTACTCGCACCTGGCATCTATTTCCGGTTACCGATATCGCGTGAGTTCCCTTGCTCCCGAATTTTGCGGAGTACCGCGTGTTACCGAATCGTGCAGTTATTGCCGATTTCGCGAGTTACCTTGCTCCCGACGAGCGTGGAGTACCGCGAGTTACCGAATCGAGCATCTATTTCCGATACCGCGAGTTACCGAATCGAGCATTTATTGCCGATACCGCGAGTTACCGAGTCGTGCATTTACTGCCGACGCCGCGTAAGTTATCTAACTCCCGAAGATCGTGGAGTACCGTGGTTGCCAATTTCCATTGGGCTCCCTCGGATCTGGCGTGATTCCGAGGCTAGTTCACGTCGCAATAGTTAGTGTGAATTTAATATTAATCATTGACATCCATATTTGAAAAGTTATCTTAGACTTTTTTGTTACGCATTTAATTATGTAACCAAGTTTTGATTGTTGCTGCAGAACGATTTTTCAAAATGTTTGTTCGTGTTTTGAATATTATTTTGAAACCGTGTGAGCTTCGGCGGACGTGGAGTAGCTCGCCGGAATCCGGGTTTGTTCGGTTGGGAGTATATCAATAAAATAAATGCTCGTTTGTAACAAAGTAAAGAAACAACGTTTATTAATTAAGATGTTGAAATGACTTGCTTCAAAATGATCTGCTTCAATGCTCGTGTGTACATACGAAGCGTGTGCAAAGCGAATTCGAAATAATATACAAGTAGTGTGAGATAAGTAGAAAAGTATCGGTGCGATCGGTATAATGACAACGGTGAAATAACTATTAAGCAACGGCGAAATAATTATTTAAAGCGGCGTTAAATAATCGTAAAAGTATCGGTGAGATTGGTATAAGCAACGGTGAAACAATTATTAAGTAACAGCGAAATAGTTATTAAAGCGGCGTGAAATAAATACAAAGCAGCGTGAAATAAATCTGAAGTATCGGCAACGGTGAAACAATTATTTAAGTGAACGTGAAATAACTATTAAGCAACGGCGAAATAATTATTTAAAGCAACGGTGACTGAATTATTAAAGTTCGACGTGAGGCGTCTCGGTGCGATCAGCGAGAGCGCAAGCGCGGATGATCGTGTCGTAGCGGTTGGTACAACGCAACGCTCGTCGGTGAGTGCGTTCGTGACGGTACCGCGAGTCCGTTCGATCGTAGATCGTGACGGGTCGTTCGACGGCGCGGATTGGACGACGTAGTTTGCCCGCCGGATGGATTCTGTGGATGAATCCCGGTGCGCGGTAATGCAAGATGAGGAACAGGACGTCGAGTACGCTCGACGGGAGTACGAGGACGCTCGCACTAGAGGCTTTGAGGCCGAATCTGGTCGGCGGACGTAAGAGAACGCTCGTACGAAGGCGGATTTAGAGCGGCGATTTGACTAAGTATAAGGGAATGCCCTGTATACGAAGATCGATGCCCGGAGGAGCCGAGTACGCTCGACGGGTATACGAGAACGCTCGTATCGGAGATAGCAACGGTACCGAGGACGCTCGTCTACCTGGAATAAGGCATAGAATCCGAGTACGCTCGGCGGACTACGAGAACGCTCGCAGCAGGATTGTTCGCTGTCTAGCAGCGAACAGGATCTGGTGAGAAGACGTACAGCCGGGCCTCTTTTATACCCGGCTGGCAGCCGACTGGCTTCGAATCGGCAAGCATTGGCGGTTTCGGCGGCGAGCCCCCCACAAAACGGAAATTCGGAACGGTCGGGTGTGGGGGTCTTTTCGGCGATTGACCGCCGTTGTTTTCGATAAAAGTTTATCGGCGCTCGATGCGCCCTTGGTGGGCTACGGACGATGGTCGGTCCGTAGCCGTAACGATGCAGCTTGCGGGCTGCACCGTTACAATTTCATTGAAAGATGGTAAAATACTTTTCCCAATATTTTCTCCAAATAAAAATAAAGCAATTTTTTTTTCTTCTACAGTCCAACGTTTTCTTGCAGTTTTTCCATAAGGTGGAGCTAAAAATGTAAACACATTAAAAATGTATTACTTTAATGTTAATATAATATATAATACCATATGTTATATTATATACTGCATTATATTAAACTGCAATGTTACTTTATTAAAAAGTAAATTGAAAAAACTAACTAGATCGCTTCTTCTTTTTTGAAGGTTCGTTGTTTGATTCAGATAAAGTATCTTCAAAATACTTTTTATTTTTAGCTCTTTTTTGTTTTAATTTATTTTTGCTAAAGCAATTTGTTAATTGTGAAGAATTGTTAGAATTGGTAGAGTTGTCTAAGAAATCTTGATTTTGATATATTTCATTCTCGTTAGTATTACTAGAATATACTCTGCAAAAATATAAATAATAATTACATACATACTGGACTATGTTCAATATTAAGTACAACTGTAAAATATGTTACTGTTACTAAATATTGTAATTTATTTAAAAATATATTTACTGTTAATACATTACCTGTTTCTTGAATATCACTTATATTTGTGAAAATATCTGTTGCGTTTTCTTTTATTACAAAACTATTACTAGTATCGTTTGCAGATGTATAGTGAGCTTTTTCTAAAATTTTGGACATGCCTAAAATATCAACTTTTGCGACTAGTTGTCTATAAATTTGCTTGTGAATATTTTCATGATGACCCATAAAATTAGCAACATGAGATACCTCATTTTCACTTAAATTAAGAGATACACATTTTGTAGCTATATGTTTACGTAAACTGGTTCCACGTGAAGCTACGACATTGTTTGCACCATATGCAGCAGAATATTCTCGCATTAACTTGCATGCTCTAAGATATATGAATTTTGTTTCATTATTACTTGGCATACCAAACAGATAGGGATTATTAAATGATACTCTTGCCAACTGTCGATATTTCAAAATTGTTTCTATTGATTCCGTCATCATTGAGTTCAATAAAACAGGTACGGTACGATTTAATATTTCACGTATCGTAAAGCGTGTATAATTGTTAGCTGCTTCCTTTGTGACGATGCGTTTCACACACCGTCCCTAAAGCACCCGACCGCCTGAAAATAGGCCCGACGCCTATGACGCCCACGAGCGCTCGCACCCATGCGACGTCCCAGCGTGGGGACCGCTCCCACTACACGACCGATACTCACAAGTGGGAGGCCCGAGCCAGGTGTATAAGCTGGCTTGGCCAGCATAACGACACCTGTCCTGATCCGAAATCCTGCCTATGCACTGCCTCAGGGAGCTCCCGAGGCAGTCAACCGCATCCCAGACAAATTTCCGTCGACAAAGAGAGGTTGCTCTCTCTTCGAAGCAAGGGCGCTCCCGGTGTTCGACTTTCCGCCATTCCCGCCGACGAAGAGAGGTTGCTCTCTCTTCGAAGCCAGGGTGCTCCCGGTGTTCGGCCTTCCGCCACTTCCGCCGATGAAGAGAGGTTGCCCCCCTCTTCGCGACCGGAGTTCTGCCGGTATTCTGTCGCGTAGAAACCAGCACCCCCGTACGTGAATTGTAAAGGCTCCCGCCTATCCTCTCGCAACGCGATTTGCGCAGCCGTGCAACCATTGTACATATAGGATAAGTTTTGAGTAATAAAGATTCTGAGTTATATCCGCTCGAGTTACATCAGCCTGGACTTCCCCTTTTCTTGAACCCTGACTTCGGCGAGCCGATCCGCGGCATCGAGAAGGGAGCCCCGTTACACCTTTTCTGATTTTTGTAATTGTTTGTACTCTTTATCTGTGTCTGTCATTTTAATTGAATTTTTATAATCACTTATTAAAATTCTTTCTAGTTCTCCTGCTCGCCTCCGATTAAAAATCTGTATAATAATCAATGTTACTTCAGATAGTGATTTCCAAGTATTAAATGAAAATTGATTTTGTAATATTTCCATGTTAGATGCTTTTTTTTCTTCTAAATACTGATTAAATTTTATTATGTCTGATGATTGTGGAAGTTCAACCTTTTTGTATCTATTTTTTGTAGATAATGTTTCTGCAACGGTTTTGTTTACAGTATAACCATATTGCATCTCCAAGATTTTTTTGAAATTTTTGACTGTTATTTGTTTTTTTTTATCATGTTGCCTAATGCATTCCGTAATTAAAATCTTACACAATTTTTTTAAGCATTGTTCCTAAACATGAAGCATTATATGGCACATCATACGTTTCAGTATTTTCATTGTACTTAGCAAGAATGTTTACTGCATGTATGGCAAATCATAATGCTTTGGATCAAATAACATTTGTAGTTCTTTTATTTGTGGTTCAATTTCTTCTAATTCTTGTAAATATCGACCAAGAAGTCGTAATTGCGTTCGTATATGGTCATCTTGATGTTGTAATCTATGTTTCTGACAAAGATAATTGCCGTACAATATTATAAGTAAGTCGTATCTTATCAAATCACGGATATTGCCCTCTCTTATTATTGGAATTATTCTTGTTTTTAATTTGACACATGCCCGATTATGGACTGATTTTGCAGCACTTTGTGCTAATTGCATTACATTTCGAAATGTGTTTTGTTTTTTAGCACATAAACGGAAATGATGTCTAAGGTTATTTTTAGAGTAGTGTCCTTCACATTTAGGACACGGTAAAAAATTAGATTCCTTCAGCTTTGTTTTATTATTAGGCCTTCTTACTACAACCATAGTACCATCATTTAAATCTGAATGTGTATTAAATTTATAATTCCCTTTTTTTCTTAAAGAACCTATTAATGTTCTCCGTTTACAACTATTTTTGGGTAGTATCAAAAATTTCTTTACTTCTTTCATTAGCATGTTTTGATTCAAAGTGACGAGCAATTTTACTTTGCATAGTATTACAATAAACACAAAAATTATATTTTTTATCTCCTTGTCGTCCTCGAGATTCTTCTACATATAAATCGTCACTTTTGCAATAATTTGTTTTTTTCTTCTTTTTTCTTTCTTTTACAATGGAATCACTTTTAAATGAATTTTTTGATTGATTTCTAGATTTTTCATGACTTGTAGATTTATTTAAAAATTCTAATGTAGACTTGTTTGGCGATGATTTAGAATTATTAAATCGATTGGCAATTTCTGAAATTTCATTATTTCTTGTTTCGTAACTATTGTTTTCTTTATTATCAATGTATTCATCTGATTCAGTTTCATCAAATTCTTCATTTTGACTGGATGGAACGAAATTAGAATCATCATCTTCTATATCACTACCATGAGACTCATTTTTATTATTAATCTCATTAATCTCATTAGTTACATTTCTATCATTAATTTCATTCATTTTACTTTTATCATTGATTACATTAATTTCATTAATCTTATTTTTATTATTAATTACATTTTTATTAATTGCATTAATCTTTTTTTTATGTGGGGGCGATAGCCCTTCCCCCCCCCCCACCCCGAAGATGGAGAATCTTCTAAAGACACCCTCTGGCGTGCAATGTGGAAAAATATCCACTGCCAGAGGGTAGTGTGGGATTCGCCTGGGACCTTCGAATACAAAGCCGAGAAACCCCCAGACGCCTACTCACTAAACTCCACCCCCGTTGCGTAGCCATCAGCCGCCGTTACTGGGGGATGGCCGGGAACAGCGGCGCATTACATCCGGCCACCCCCCGACTGCCGGTTGCCCGGCGTCATCAGAAATGTGTGGAGGGAAGTCCCACGTTCCCCCCCTCCACCCTTCGCGTAAAAACTCGTTGAGCCAACGCCCGGTGGTCCCGCCTACGGGAACGGACAGCGACCAAAGTTCCCCCTCAATCCGAGGGGGGGGAGTGGTCAAATACTGCCCGACCCGTAGGGGACCCTCCCTCACCCTTCCGACACCTCAGGCCCGGTTTACCCGGGGGTAACCGAGGTGCGGAGAGGGCCCGCACCTTCTGGGGCTGGAGGGGAGAGCTAGCCTTCTCCCCCCCATTACCCCTAGGGCGCTTTTTGGCCAGGGTCCGCGAGGACTGCGCCCTCGTGACCCTGGCGCCCTCGATTGGTCTGACCCTGCTGGGGCCCGGTTCTGGGGACCCCGCCCGCGGTGGCTCCCTTCCCCCAATATCTGTGAGGACCACACACGGAACTCGTGTGGTGGCCTCACCTCGCCCTGGGGGAGGAGCTGTCCTCAGCTTGGTGGGAGAGCTCGAAGGCGCAGGGGGTGGACCGGAGGGCAAGTCTCCTATCCCGCCCTGTGGCCCGCCTCTCTCCCCGCCACCGTACAAATAGGGCACCGGGAGGAGCGGTGACATGCCCCCCCTCTTGTGTCCCTCCTCGCCGCAATTGTAGCAGCAGAGGGCCCTGTTCACCTTGGACGGGCACCTCTGCTGCACGTGGCCCCGTGCTAGGCACCGGAAGCATTTCTGGCGACGGTGTGCCACCTTGTCGTGGTGCCAGGGCTCCCCTGGGTCAATGATCTCCCTTTCCGGATCGGGACCTCGGTCCCAGGATAGATTGGGGTGAGGCCAGTCGATGATCTCCCTTTCCGGATCGGGACTTCGGTCTTAGGATGGATTGGGGCAACAGGGGTCTAAGAGCACACCTTAGGAAAAGGAAGAACTCTGAATATAAAACCCGGACAGGACAGACTCGTCAGCCATGGTAGGCAACCGTCCTAATGGAAGGAAAACCATGAGTAAAAACCCAGAGAAGACAACTCTGTGAAAAATTACAATTGATGAAACACAATGACGACGAGGAAGACACCGTTACCGCCTCAGGGGATTCGGACCCCCAGAGGCCGGCGAGGGGGGTATCCGGTCCCGGTGCCCCCCACGTCGTCATCGTGCGACGGGCCATGCAGGGCGTGCCACGCAAGCGCCCTAGACGAACAGGTTACTGCGGGAGAAGACCTATGGGCCGAGGCCTATAGGATCTTGAGGATCCTTTTCATCCTCCTCGGGGAGATCCACGGGGGACGCGGACAAATGTCCGTAGGAGGGGGTAAACGCCCCGGAGGACAGGGCCCCAAACCCTTGCCCTCCAAAAAGGAGGTGGGATTGGTGGGGGGCGTACAACACGCCTACACGCAGACCCGGAGAAGGGAGGGGCTGCAGCCCGCCCATAAGGAAAAAAATGGGGGGAAGAGTGATATTACTCTCCCCCCTTGATGTTATAAGTGCCTCTTACGGAGGCACGAGAGATGGCGGTGCCCCTTAGCGGTGGACCGCAGCAAATGCTGCCTCCACTGCGGGGGCGCTGACCATCTCGCCGGGGCATGCTTGCTGAGGAGGGCGAACTGCCCCGAGTGTAAGGAGGCGGGCAGGAACGCGGCCCACCGAATAGGTGGCCGCGCCTGCCCGGTCGTCCCCCCGATGGGAAGACGCAGGAGGAGGAAGAGGAGGGAAAAGGGAGGAACAATTCCTCCCCTCGACCCCATTCTCGAGAGAGCGGAGGAGGGGGGAATAGAATCCCTTTCACCATCTCCGGTAAAGGAAATGGAAGAAAGGGGGAGGAAGGATCCTCCCCCTTCATCACCACCAAAAGTGATGGAAATAGAGGAAAAGAGGGCTGACTCCCCCTCATCATCCCCAATAGGGGTGAGAGGGGAGACAGCACCCCCACCGCCACTTTTGATGGCAGAAACAGGAGAGGAGGGGATTTATCCCCATAACCTCCTGTCTATGGAGAAGGGAAAAGGGGGGCGTATGCCCACCCTTGGAAGAAATGGAGGGAGGGGGGAAGAAGGCTATTCAAAACCTTCCTCCGCTTTCCCCCATCTAGGATAGGACAAAGAGGGTTGACGGGGATGGTGCTGATCCCTCATCAACGCCTCCAACACTACCGGGAGGAGGAAGCTCGAAGCCCCCTTCCCTTGCCCGAGCAGGGAACGGAAAGAAGAGGGGGGTGGAGGTAGCTCTTGTCAAGAGGATGAGAGTCTCCCCACCCCCCTCCCCTGAAGGGGAAGGAGGAGGAGAAGGGATAGGTAGCAAGGGAAACAACTTATGTTCCCCCCTCGCTGCCGGTGTGGAGAAAAAGGGGGATACAATCATCCCCTTCCTCGGGAGAGTCCCACTGCTGGGGGACGGGGAGGAGGAAGACCCTCCTCCCTCCGAGGTTGTCCTCCGATGGAGGGACACTTTCCCGAGGGGTGCGTGGACGATGCCGAAGAAGGAGTTCCGGCGTCGGACTCCACCAAATTGAAAGGATGTGGCTCGTCAGATAAGGAAAAGGTGTAACACCCTTCCGAAGGCTGACGCTGGCCGCATATCCTTTGGAGAAGCAGGGCAGG
This sequence comes from Linepithema humile, assembly GCF_040581485.1. NCBI lineage: Eukaryota > Metazoa > Arthropoda > Insecta > Hymenoptera > Formicidae > Linepithema > Linepithema humile. The sequence goes on along the minus strand of NC_090130.1, from coordinate 16,943,640 downwards.
ATTTGTCCCAGGATAACGGTTCCTGGTTAGTTGTCCTGTACACAGATGCGGACCGCAGTCATGTAACCGGGACTGCGCAAATTAGGAGGATGGCGGCGGTTGCCAGAGAGTTCCCACATTGGGAGCTAACATCGGTGGTCCGGTTCCTTGCGAAGCGGGCCCCGATCCCGAGGCGGCCTCCGAAGCCTGCCAAACCTCCCCCACCATTGGGGGAGGCTATTAGATACCTGATGGCCGGCCTTGGGGAGGACATGGACGAGATCATCTCGCTCCAGTCCTCCTCCTCTAGGGTCATGCCTAAGGGGAGAAAAAGGGGGAAGGAGGGAAAAGGGGCGGGAACGGAGGATGTTCCTCCCATCCCGTCCTCGTTATTATCCTCCTCCTAACCTCTCCAATAGGAGAGGTGAATTATTCCCCTCAATGGCCGGAGATGGGCTTTTATAGCTCATCCTCCTGATGGCCAGCGAGGGGAAACAAAGGCGGAAATGGGTTTCCACAAGATCGGAAACCCATTTTGGGCCAGTGGACCCAAAAGCAAGCCCGTCCGCAGGGAGATCTCACGAGCAGCCAGAGGGAGGGGGCGACGTATGCCGCTGGCTTTCCACCTCCCCCTCGCATGGCAAGGAGGGTTCTGCAACAAGGGGAGTTTTTAATGGGTAGGTCCTCGCGGTGCCTCTGTCCTATTTAGTTAGGACAAGCACCGTGAGGGAATCCCACACTCCCCCGCAGTACGGGCTGCGGGGGGTCTTTCAAAAATTTTCTCTCCTTGCAAAAAAAAAAGGCACCGGAAGCATCGGGTGGGCCTGCTTTTAACCAGTTGAGTGGTAATGTATCATATGTACAAAAAAAAAGTGGTAATGTATCATGTATGTACATTTCTAAATAACTCCAGTAATTTTCAACAAATTTGCTAAGCAATAAAACTCGATATCCTAAGGTTTTTTGGGCTGCTGAATTCGAATCTGTTGTCAAAATTGCAAAATTCAAAATGGCGGATCCAATATGGCGACTGTTAATTGTTAAAAGACTAAAATATTGGAGTTAGGTAAAATATGTATAAGACCTTATTTGTAGAGCTTTTTATGAACTTCATTTTTTGTTTAACAACTTTTTCCGTACAATGAATACTTTCTGAAATAATTAACAAAAACAGTTTTATTTTTGAACCTTTGAGGGGGACTGGGGGGCGGAGGGGGCATTTGCGCCAAAAATCCATTTGGGAATATTATTTACTAGATAAAATAAGTATTTAGGCTGAATATAAGCCAAATCGGAGGTGATAGCTTTTCGGAAGTCCACCCCCCTTTTTTTATTCACCTCCACTTTTGACTGGAAAGTCGTAGTAAACATTTTCAAAAATCATTGTTCTTGTCTTGAAACGCCCTTTCAAATAATCGCCACTCGACCCATAGTGCTATTTAACATTTTCCACCCCTATTCTGCCCCTCCCTCCGCCTCCAGAGCGTGGAGGAGGGGATTCACACCCATTTCGAAAAGTTGCTTTTTCGAAAACTTTGAATCCATCTTTCATCGTTTTTCGATATTTTAACTTTTGGCTCTTACCACTTTTGGCACAAATCTTTCGGAAAAGTCTACCACTCAACTGGTTAAACAGCTCCACCCGTACGGAAGTCCATCCGATCTAGATGGCCTCAGCCATCGATGCCTTTATTGCAGTCTTCGCAGGGCATTGCACCCAGACGGTCCTCACTCGCCGGATGGCCGGGCGTAGTGGGCTTAATCGGATCTCCGGTTTAGAGCATCCGCCTATGCTAACAATAGCTCGGTGGATCTCCTCCCTGGAGACGGATTCTTCGACCTCCGTGAGACGGAGGTCGAGCTTTTTGGAGGGTCGGGAGACCGTGACACTCTCAAACACACGCTCAAATATCTTCCATTTTCCAAAGTTTGAAAAAAAGACAGCTTGTTGACTTTGCTCAAAGCTACATGCGGCATTCGTCATTATATCTTGAATAGTTCAATCATTGGATTCGTACCAGCTCATGCGATTAGACAATTGTTATCGTTGCGCGAGCGTATCAGTACAAGTTCATGACGCGCGTTGATTCCAATCCGCTTGTAGTCCTCACAGAATCCCGAAAGAGTATTAAGCGGAATGCAAAAATTAAAATTTCCAGTGGTCAACGGATATCCAGTAGGATTCCATGATGCGTATTTCAGCGTCTTGCTCTTCTCCGTCGTCAGTGATATAGTTTTCGATCGTGCTCGTTATTCCAACGTTACGATCGATTTCAACTCCGTCGAGCTCGTATCACATTTCATCAAAACATGAACGCGACATAATTATTTCTCATTACACAAGTTATCTCTAGTTTCATCAGTAGGAGCCGTAACGAGTTTTCCATCAATGTAAAGAAAACTCTCACACTGCGTGCAATGTGTACAAATCCTGTTGCTGTATAGATATTTGTATCTGTTACAAGTAGAATTTTGTGTTTGGCGCCCTCTCGGCTTGGCGCGTGACAATCGGTGCGCATGGGCGTCTGCTATGCAATATATATCCGGGCGTAGTAATACTGTATCTTTATTATTATCTTTTTCGTAGTTCCTTTGAGTAGTATAGTTATCTTTCCTTGAACTGTATTTTTGTACTTTCAGTGTATATTATTATTATCAGTGCGATACGTGTATAAATATAAGTTTTTCTTTCTTGATATATATATACGATAGTTATTCTGTGCAATTCCTATCAGAATAGGTTTTGGGCCCAGCACGCTTCCACTGCGCCATAAAAAAGCTCAAATCTATCTAAGCAAGCGATACATGCACGCAGTGATGCGATATCTACTACCGGGCTCGCGGCTCTCGAGCCCCAACACAAGTAAGAAGCGCTTACGTCACGCGTCTGTGTGCGCTCGGCCGTTCGGCTATAGAGAGACGTCTCTGTCTTGCTACCATCGAGCCGACGTAAACACATTACGGACGGCAAATGCTCAGAAACAAGCGCTTTTAATCGAGTAAGGCGAGTAAGGCCTAGCAAATTCGAAATCCCGTATTCGAGACTTGATTTTTGCAACTTTTTTTTTTCTTTTTTCCACATTTGTTTCTAACAGTGTAAGTTAGTTAATAATGTTTTTTTGGCTAAAAAATATTATTTCGTATATTAATAATATATTTGCATATGTTAAATTAATAACTAATTATTTTAAAAAGAATACTGATTTGTGTGTGCTATTATAAATAGAAAAATGAAGTCATTTTACAACATACATATTGCAACAAAGTGCAATTTAACATGTGCAATTATTGTTAATAAATATAAAATAATATTTTTTAGCCAAAAGCATTATCTAATGATTCACTTGATGGTACAGTGCTAAAAACAAATATCAAAAAAGAAAAAAAATGTTACAAAAGCAGTTTTCAAACACAAGATTTTCAATATTCCTGCCACTCGCCTTAATCGATTAGCCACGCTTCTTAACATTTATCTCTATCGAAAGATTACACACCTGGAAAATTTTTAACTATTTATTTTAAATTACTGCATATTAGCAAGAGTTACTGTACTGTGGAGATTAGTGGAGAAACGGTAACATACAATGCAGTCAAATACATCTTACAAATGCAGTCAAATAGATCAAAGATTTATTGCACTCTTGTTAGCATGTTAAAATATGTGTAGCGTATTATTAGTTCATTAGTAATTTTAAGTGTTTATAATAGTGGTCTTCCACACCACCTTTGAGGTTCCACTAACTAGGCACGTTCGATTTTTTTAAAGTGAATCGTCGCCTGGAGCCCTATCGTACCACTTTTTTAAAATTATAATTTAAGGTAAAAGTAATTTTTATTGTTTTGATGTTGATGGACCATATCTTGTGCAAAAATAAAATAAATAATTAAAGTTAAAATAAAAGTAAATTTCTCTAAATTCTCGACCGTCTATTAAAAAATTCTTTTATGGTTTGAAGATTGTTATAGAGTAGTATAAAGTACATATAGAGAAATAAAATATATAAAGAAATTATTGAAAATAAATGTATGAAAGTTTAGTGTTAGATGTAATTTAATTTTCAACAATTTCTGTATATATTTTATTTTTCTATTAAAACAGCTGAATACAACAACAGCTGAATACGAAAACAGCAATCTTAACACACTTCTTCCGTCTTCGTCTGTTTCAAGATTTTGCATTTATTCACTCGCACGTCTCGCGGTCAATTCTGTATACATCTATAAAATATAATTCCTAATATCAAAACACAATGCTCACTTTCTTGGTTGTTACCGTCGGTTACAGTCCAGTGAAAATCTTTGAAAATCTTTGTTGAATACGTATATTTATTTTCCCAGTGCTATAATTATTATAATAATTATAATTTAAAATTTTACGAGAAATTGTTTCGCTGCGTGTTGCTGTTTGAAGGAGATACTATAGCCGTAACTAGTGAGATATAAATTATATTTCTTTTCTCTTTTATTATATTTTTTTTAATGTTTTATTATTGTATAGTTTTTTAATTATTGGCGCATTGGCAAACGAAACTGGAGTCTTAAAGTCCTGTCACTTTATACTTGCAAGTAAATATTTTATTTATATTTTATATTTTATATGCATTTGTAATATTTTCGTGTTCAGACAGTTAACTCGTATCGCAGGGATTCCGACTGCGATCGTGCATTTCGAATTACTCCATATATTATTCTCTGACTTCTATTTTTTACTTTAAAAATGAGTGACAAGGCAAAAAATACACGTAAACGAAGTTTTTCGGAATCTTGGCTTCAAGATGATCGTTTCAAACCTTGGATTCGTAAAGTATCATTGGACGAAAGTCTTTTTTATTGTATTATATGCAATAAAGAAATGTCTTGCTATTCATCGCATGTTGCAAGACATGCAAATTCTGCGAGTCATAAAAACAAGATGAAACAAAATATATCAGATGACGATATAAGTCCAAGAACCAAAATTTCAAAATATAACATTAAATTTCAAAAAAAAAATGGTTGGATATAGCATTATTTAAGCCATGGTTACGCGAAGTGTCAAATGACAAGCGTGCATTTTTTTGCACATTTTGCAACAAATCGTTTATTGGAGATTTATCAAACGTATATCGTCATGCATTTTCTAAAAAACACGTGGAACAAAACAAACAACAAGAAACAGACGAAGATGTCGATATGATAGAGAAATCGATTTCATTTAAAGAGCGAAGGAAATTGGCAGAAATTCGATATGCAGCGTTGATCGCAGATAGAAATATTCCTTTCCAAACTGCGAAAGATATTCTCAATTTTTTCCAAGAGATAGGAAAGGATTCGGACGTATTACAAAAAATGAGTATGAGCCGAAAGAAATGTACAAACATTATTTCAAATGTACTATGCCCAATAGAAACAGATCGTGTGGTTGAAAGCATTCGAAATACCAAATTTTCTATTTTTATAGACAAAACGTCTGATATTTCTAATGAAAAGTGGATGACGTTTCTTGTTCGATTTGTTGATTCTGAAACATTAGATATTCGCACGCAATTAGTAAAATTAATTAATATTGACGCAAAAAGTAGCAGTGCGGACAAAATATTTCATGCATTTCAAAATGAGATGTGGAGATTGCAGATTCCATTTACAAATATTATTGCTTTATCATGTGACAATGCGCCTGTCATGATAGAAAAATATACGTCATTTAAAAGAAAATTAAAAGAAACTTGTAAACATTTACTAACATTTGCGTGTCCATGCCATTTCGCTGCATTGATTGCACATTCTGCATGTGCAAAAATACCAGAGTATTGCGAAGAAGTTTTGAAAGAAATTTTAAATTATATTAATAGTAGTCCTAAGCGTTCAGCTATTTATAGAGACTTTAGTGATTGCTTTTTGGAAACAAGTCACAACATTTTAAAATTGTCTCATACGCGATGGCTTTCTCGCCATTCATGTATTGAAAGAATTCTTGAGTCTTGGGATGCTATCAAGCTTTTTCTGACTGATATGGCGTTGGCAGACAAATCAAAGTCTGCAAAAGATTTAATGTCTGTAATGGGAAGTTACGATGTAAAAGCATATTTTTTATTTTTAGAGCATATTTTAGATCATTTTAATTCATTTAATGCATTTTTCCAAGCAACAGAAACAAGAATTCATTTATTGCAACCAAAGTCAGTAAAATTTTTAACAACAATATGCAAATACTTCTTGAAGCCAGAATTATTGAAAACCGTATGTAATAATATTGAATTTTCTCAAAAAGAAAATCAAAAATCTTTACAAGAAATAAATTTGGGATCCGAATGCGAGGAATATCTCGATGAATTTATAAAAGAAGGACCTACAGACACGATGTACAATTACAAATGTAACATAATTACAAATATACGAAAAAATTGTTTACAATTTTACGTCACCGCTGCTGAAGAAATTAGTAAAAGATTACCAATTAATGACAAATTTTTGTCCACATTAACAGTTTTAGAAGTAAATGTAGCTTTATCAGATAATGATAAAGAAATATCATTTAACGATGTTTCTTTTATTGCCAAAACTATAGGCGGATTTGACGAAAACGGTTTGCGGGAAGAATGTTTAAAATTATATGAAGATTTTACTGAGACAGACAAAATAAATTTTTCTAATTTAAATTTTGATGATATGTGAAAAAAAATTTTACGAAGTAACAACACTATAAAATATCCTAATATGAAATCTTTGATGAATGCTATTCAAACACTGCCTAATTCTAATGCAGATCCTGAAAGGATGTTTTCAGTTTTATCTGATTTAAAAACCAAAAAACGCAACAAACTTTCGGTCACTAATGTTAACGCTCTTTGTGTTTTAAAATCAGTATTAAAATCGCGTAAGGAAACAGTGCTAAATATGAACATTAATGAGAGGCATTTGTCTTTGATGTCGGCAAAGACACTGTACGCCAGTAGTCCTGGGAAAATAAAAAGGAATACAACGTTACATATTGCAGATGATGGTCCATCACAAGAGTGCAATGAATCTTTGATCTATTTGACTGCATTTGTAAGATGTATTTGACTGCATTGTATGTTACCATTTCTCCACTAATCTCCACAGTACAGTAACTCTTGCTAATATGCAGTAATTTAAAATAAATAGTTAAAAATTTTCCAGGTGTGTAATTTTTCGATAGAGATAAATGTTAAGAAGCGTGGCTAATCGATTAAGGCGAGTGGCAGGAATATTGAAAATCTTGTGTTTGAAAACTGCTTTTGTAACATTTTTTTTCTTTTTTGATATTTGTTTTTAGCACTGTACCATCAAGTGAATCATTAGATAATGCTTTTGGCTAAAAAATATTATTTTATATTTATTAACAATAATTGCACATGTTAAATTGCACTTTGTTGCAATATGTATGTTGTAAAATGACTTTATTTTTCTATTTATAATAGCACAAATCAGTATTCTTTTTAAAATAATTAGTTATTAATTTAACATATGCAAATATATTATTAATATACAAAATAATATTTTTTAGCCAAAAAAACATTATTAACTAACTTACATTGTTAGAAACAAATGTGGAAAAAAGAAAAAAAAAAGTTGCAAAAATCAAGTCTCGAATACGGGATTTCGAATTTGCTAGGCCTTACTCGCCTTACTCGATTAAAAGCGCTTGTTTCTGAGCATTTGCCGTCCGCAATGTGTTTACGTCGGCTCGATGGTAGCAAGACAGAGACGTCCGCTCTCTCTCTATAGCCGAACGGCCGAGCGCACACAGACGCGTGACGTAAGCGCTTCTTACTTGTGTTATGGCTCGAGAGCCGCGAGCCCGGTAGTAGATATTGCATCACTGCGTGCACGTGATATAGAGGCAACAAAAAGAAAAGAAAGTATCTCTGTGACTGTCTGAACTCTGTGCCTGATTATTTTAAGCGTCAACCCAACCGACACAGAGAGACAAAGATGCTGAATAATACGCATATGCCGCAGTTCGACAAGCTGTCGGGTGCAGATAATTTTCCCATGTGGAAATTACAAATGGCAGCTTATCTGCAAGTACACAAGCTAATGGCTATAGTCGATGGCACCTCCCAGCGGCCTGCTGAGGAAAAGGCGCGAGATATTTGGGATACAAGTGACGCCCTTGCGAAACTTGCAATATTGACGGCCATCGATGCTGGGTAACGAGAGTATGTGTGCTCGGTGAAAACATCTGCTGTGATGTGGTCAAATCTATTAGCTGTGTACGAAAGAGTAGACACTACAAGGAAGATAAACGTATTGCGAGAATACCATCGTTATTCATTTGAAGATACAACTATTGCCAAGCACATCGCTCGTGTAGAAAATCTTGCACAACAATGTGACACTGTAGGCGAAACTCAAAGCGAATCTAATGTTTTGGCAAAAACAATATATGTTAAAAAATGCTGGATGGCCTTCCAGATCGCTTTAATGCAGTAGTCACCGCGTGGGGAGTCGTACCCGAGAGAGATCAAACCAGGAGTACTTTGAAGCACATGTTACTTGAGGCTGAAAGCGCATTCAGCTTGTACCAGTGAATCAGAACAAGCACTTACGATCTCCAAGTCAGCCGAGAAGAATACAAAGAAGTCAAATGAAAAATCAAAATCAGAAAAGGACAAAAAGATAAAAAGGATGTTGAGTGCTTCAAATGTCATAAGAAGGGACATTTTGCTCGTGATTGTCGCTCAAATCTATCAAAAAAGAATGTCAATGCATCGTCGGCAAACACTACAGATCCGAGTTGTTTTGTCATAGGGACACCTGAAAATTCAAACCATTTATGAATTGCAGACAGCGGTGCTTCCTGTCACATGATTAATAATCGTGATTTGTTCACAGAGTTCACTTCCATGGAAACGACGTTAAAACTGGCAGGCCAGGACTCACTTGCAGCTAAAGGCACCGGGAAAATACCAATAATGAAACGTGTAAATGGTCAGTGGGAACTGGCCTATCTTCTCGATGTGCTCTACGCACCTGGCCTACAAAGGAATCTCTTTAGTATCGGCGCAGCGGCTCGACGAGGTGTCACCAGCCATGTAATGAATGGACGCATGGAATTCAAGCGAAACGGACGAGTCGAGTTGGAGGCAGTACTAGCTGACAATAATCTGTTCGTAATGGCCTTTCGTAAACCTGCTACTATCAAAGCAAACACTGTAGACGATGAACAAATCTGGCACAATCGTCTAGGACATATAAGCTTGCAACGTATGCGTGAAATGGTTGAGGCTGAAATGTTACCTGGGTTAAAAATCAGCTCAAAAACACAGTTGAACTGTGAATCGTGCATGAACGGAAAAATGTCAAAACTACCGTTCAGCACATGCAAGGAACGATCGTTGGCAGCCGGTGAGATGTGGCACTCCGATGTAAACACGATGCCGCAGGAGTCCTGGGGAGGTCATCGCTATTACGTGAACTTCGTCGACGATACAACTGGTTTTCGATATATACACTTCATGAAACATAAGAACGAGGTGTTACAGAACTTCATCAATGTCGTGAATCGAATTGAAACAGCAACTGGTCGAAGAGTGAAAATACTGCGTTCGGACAATGGCCGTGAGTATAGGAACTCAAAATTCAAGGCTTTTACTTCAGCTAAAGGAATTGACCATTAATTCAGCGCACCACGCACATCCGAACAAAACGGTGTTGCCGAACGAGATAATAGAACAGTGATAAAAAAAGCACTGACAATGTTAGAGGCAACACGATTGCTAAACAAGCTTGAGCTGAAGCAATGGGATGTGCAGTATACCTGCTGAATCGCACCCCGTGTAGCAAGACGCCAAGGTCATCTCCGTATGAAAAATATTTTGGCAAGAAACCTGACCTCAAACACATACGCAAATTTGAATCCATAGCTTATGAACTAGTAAGTGCTGATCAACGAAATAAACTGCAACCGAAGGCACGCAAGCGAATACTAGTTGGCTACGACAGCAAATCAAGTAATTATAGACTGCTTGACTGGACGACAAAACGGATCACTATTTCAAGACATGTGAGGTTTGATGAATCAGGAAGCTCACAAGGAGTTAATCAGAGCCAAAAGTGGCCAATGAAAGTTATTGATAGCAGAAAAGAAAAAGAAGTAGATGGAGAACAGGTGGCACATGAACCGCATGAACTACGTGAGCCAATCTCATCACAGGAGGAGAGTCAAGAGTGTCGGTTACGCGATTGTACTAGCTTAAAAACGCCTGATTTTTATCAGGCATGTTATGCTGAGTTAGACGAACCACAAACGTTCGAAGAAGCCATGGCGTCAAATGAAGCAAAACAATGGCAACATGCAATAAAAGAAAAAAAATCCGTATTGATAAAAAACCACACATGGATGGAAGCTACACTGCCAGCTGGTCGCAAGCCGATTACTGCAAAACTAATCTTCAAAAGAAAACGCGGGACTGATGGTGAAGTCAATCGTTATAAAGCACGATTAGTAGTACGAAGTTTCTTACAACGGCCGGGAATCAATTACGACAAAACCTACGCACCAGTTATACGATATGAGTCTATTTGTTTGTTACTCTCGTTGGCTGCTAAAGAAGACTACGACATTGCACAGTTTGACATTAAGACTGCTTTCCTTAATGGGGAGCTCAACGAAGAGATCTATATGCAATTACCTACGGGCATAACTGGTGCAGGTAACATTGTAAAATTACAGAAGACACTCTATGGCCTAAAACAGTCACCGCGTCAGTGGAATAACTTATTCAATCAATTTCTCAACAAATTTAATTTCATTGCAAGTAGTGCAGATCCCTGCGTGTATAGAGGTAACATTGATGGTGAAAAGGTGTTGCTTGCACTTTATGTCGACGATGGCCTAGTATTAGCAAAAACGCAACAAGCAGTTAACAAAGTCATCGGCTATCTACAACAAGAATTTCAAGTGACACTTGGTAATGGAGAGGTATTCGTCGGCATCGAGATCGAACGAGATCGAAAACTCAAACAAATTAAGCTTACACAAAAGAACTATTTACTTTGTATTGCTGAACGTTTTAAACTTGCGGATGCAAAGGGTGTTTCCACACCGATGGAAGCGGGTCTTCATCTCGAAAAATCTACAAAGGATGGAGTGGTGGACACAATAGTAAACTTTCCATATAGAGAAGCTGTTGGATCTCTTATATTTGTTGCATGTACCACGCGACCCGATATGATGTTTGCAGTAGCAGTAGTAAACCGCTATTTGGAAAAACCAACCAGCGAACACTGAACGGCAGTAAAACGAATCATTCGCTACGCAAAAGAAACAGCTAGTTATGGAATTCTATACGATGGTATGGCTGCTGAACCATTCGTAATATATTCCGACTCAGACTATGCTGCGGACACAGATACCCGACGATCAACGAGTGGATACGTGACCATGCACTGTGGTGGACCAGTGTCATGGCAATCTATCCGTCAGAAAATAGTTGCCCTGTCAACAACCGAGGCGGAGTATATATCCGCCAGTGATGCCACCAAAGAAGCTATCTGGTTGCGGCGCCTTATGGAATCGGTTTGACGTCCGTTCAACTCAACTCAGGCTTGATAATCAGGCTCAATTAAGTTAATCAAAAACTCTGAGTTTCACAAACGAACAAAGCATATCGACGTTCGTTTTCATTTTATACGCGAAATTTACAGTAATGGACAAATTGAACTAAAATACGTTCCGTCAAGTCAACAACTAGCAGACATCCTTACGAAAGCTTTGCCTAAAAATATATTTGAAACTAATCGGAAAAATCTACAAATAATGTTTGTCGAAACAGCTCAAACACTCAATTGATGGGAGTGTTACAAGTAGAATTTCGTGTTTGGCGCCCTCTCGGCTTGGCGCGTGACAATCGGTGCGCATGGGCGTCTGCTATGCAATATATATCCGCGCGTAGTAATACTGTATCTTTATTATCTTTTTCGCAGTTCCTTTGAGTAGTATAGTTATTTTTCCTTGAACTGTATTCTTGTACTCTCAGTGTGTATTATTATTATCAGTGCGATACGTGCATAAATATAAGTTTTTCTTTCTTGATATATGTATACGATAGTTATTCTGTGCAATTCCTATCACAATAGTATCTTATCGCTGTGTCCCAACGTTGTGTTAGCGTACGAATTGTACGTGTACATTTCATACTTCACGATGCGCTCGTCGAAAACGGGCTTGTCAGCAATGTTGAGTATATCCATCTCTTTAAGCGTTTCTCACGGCAAATCCCAATGATTGTAAAAAGTTTACACTTGATGTACTCAACTTCTTAATTAGTGAATTTTTCTCAATTTTCGCTGTTTTCTCAATCACTCGCTGTTCTCTCTAGTTCAACACGAGTATTTCCTCGCACCACGTCATTGCAAATGCAGTCTAATAGTAATTTCCTCTCCGCGTAAGTCGATCAATTGTCTTTCTTGATCCACCACACGTAATGTAATATTAGTAACGCTCCTTGCGATGACCGGGAGATAAATGATTTGCGCCGACGTTCCAAGACTTTATATCACGGAGGCACGTTCGGTGAAAATTCGTGTATGGTGTGCACAGACTTGTCGTTGGCGTACGCACCAGCGGTAATGCTGCATTCTACTTTTATAATGTTTACGTTGACAATGTTTACCGAGGAGTCTGATTCGTACTACCTTCTCGGTTCCAGTATACAAGCTGTCGAAAATCCCAACAATGGTCCAATGGTATTTGGTTTAGAGAAATTTATTCGAAAAGCGCACTTGATTTCACTCTTCATAGTATTAACGTTGGAACGAAGTAACAAATGATAATCATCATCACTACTTTTTCCTCGTTTTTGTATAATTGCACATTTCAGATATCCATTGATGACGTCCATTTCGTACGATCCTTCGGGAATTGTAATTTTTTCATCATTGTCGTCAAAGTAAAATTTGTTGTTTGTCAATGTCATGTTCGGTATTGTGTTGTAGGTCTCCATTGTGGTTAGGCCGAGTTCGTATTCTCTATCGCTCAAATCTATCGGTAAAAAATAATTCACCGTGAGAACGCTGCTCCTATCGCTTAGCGTAAGCGTCGATGATTCTAGCGAAGACTGATATCGATCGATGATGGATCGATTCTTAAATCTATTGTCTGGAGGAACAAGAAGTACAGTTGTCCGCAGATTGTTTGATTGTACGTCTGATGAGCCGTGCGATTGTACATTATTGTTGTGTCGGTTCCGAGATAGCGCACAATTTCCTTCGGCGGTTGCAAATTACCAAAACTGTCAAAGTACATGACGCGATCGCCTCTTTTGGCGTACGCCACCCAATGCGTGCTCGGTCCATCGGCATCGTCCAAATTTACGATACCACTCTCGTTTCGGTATATTTCGTGCGGTAAAGCGTTTCGCATGTAGACGCCTTGGAAATATGGTATTTGCATACGCTTCACCATTTGTAAGAACTGTAAATTGATGGTGATATCCGCGGGCATCTTTATCGTTTTTTCGACGTCTTTTTTTTCCTCTGCTATACTCCTGTGCCTTGTTTGTACGGACCGAGATAAAGTCCGCGTTCTTTCATAGCACGATTGTGACGTTTTTATTTCTTCGAGTTGTCGCTGCGCAGCCTTGGTGTCGATCACCGCCTTGGACACCCGCCGTTTCACCGGCCAGCGAACCAATAACACCTGTGACGATGCGTTTCACACACCGTCCCTAAAACACCCGACTGCCCGAAAATAGGCTCGACGCCTATGACGCCTACGAGCGCTCGCGCCCATGCGACGCCCCAGCGTGGGGACCGCTCCCACCGCACGACCGATACTCGCGGGTGGGAGGCCCGAGCCGAGTATAAAAGCCGGCTCGGCCAGCATAACGGCACCTGTCCCGATCCAAAGTCCTGCTTAAGCACTGCCTCAGGGAGCTCCCGAGGCAGTCAATAGCATCTCCGTTCCCGCCGACGGAGAGAGGTTGCTCCCTTTCCGAAGCCAGGGTGCTCCCGGCGTTCGACTTTCCGCTATTCCCGCCGACGGAGAGAGGTTGCTCCCTCTCCGAAACCAGGGTGCTCCCGGTGTTCGGCCTTCCGCTACTCCCGCCGACGAAGAGAGGTTGCTCTCTCTTCGAAGCCAGGGTGCTCCCGGCGTTCGTCTTTCCGCTATTCCCGTCGACGGAGAGAGTTTGCTCCCTCTCCGAAACCAGGGTGCTCCCGGTGTTCGGTCTTCCGCTACTTCCGTCAACGAAAAGAGGTTGCTCCCTCTTCGAAGCCAGGGTGCTCCCGGCGTTCGACTTTCTGCTATTCCCGCCGACGGAGAGAGGTTGCTCTCTCTCCGAAGCCAGGGTGCTCCCAGCGTTCGACTCTCGCCGCTTCCGCCGACGAAGAACGGTTACTCCCTCTCCGCGACCGGGGTATTGCCGGTATTCAGACTAAGAAGAACTAGTACCCCCCCACACGCGAATTGTAAAGGCTTCCGCCTATCCTCCGCGACGCAACTCGCGCAGCCGCGCAACCATTGTAAATAGTAAATAAGATGAAATAATAAAGACTTTGAGTTAGACCAAATCGAGTTACATCAGTCTGGACTTCCCCTTCTCTCGAACTCTAACTCCGGCGAGCCGATCCGCGGCGTCGAGAAAGGAACCCCGTTACATGGCGCCCGAACAGGGACCTGACCGTAGGAAGTCCAGGCTGGTATAAAATTTAATGCCCCGGTGGATTGATTACCTGTCCAAATGACACGCGATCGAGGAACTGTCCGCCCACGGGTTACGAACCGAAGGTACCCTCGACGAAAGCGACTCTGGCGCTTTGTCAGTCAGAACTCCGCGTTATTCGCGACACGCAGTACCGCCCCGTCCAATCCGAGTAGCAGCATGTCGCTAGAAGCTAATAACCCTACCGCTGGCCCGTCCACCGCACCCGAACCGACCGTGATGGACCACGCTAAGGTCATGAACCAGATCCGAAAGTGGGGCCTACACTTCGATGGAAAAGATCCCCTCGCTTTCCTCGAACGGGTCGAGGAGCTACGACACGGATACGGATATCGGGAGGATCAGTTGCTGTTGGGGCTCCCGGAATTGTTACGAGGCGACGCACTGCTGTGGTGCAAGAACAATTGCGGCGCTTGGGCCACGTGGGCCGAATTTCGCGACCACCTCAAGACTCATTATTTACCCCCGGGGTATCAGCGGCAACTAAAGCGTGACGTACAGGGCCGTCACCAGCGCTCGGACGAGCTTTTCCAATCCTACGCCACCGCATTGCTAACAATAATGCGCCGGGGGTTATTCCCCTCGGGATCAAGTAGAGCAGCTCTATGAGAACATGAAACCCGATTACCAGCTGTATCTCCAACTTACGGAGACGACCAGTATAAGCGAGCTAAGCGTAAAGACCGCCCAGTTTAAAGCGATTAACCGGCGCCGCACCGACTCCCGTCCAGGACCATCGCCGAGCGCCAAACCCGCCGTTGCCGCCGCCACCTACAGTCGGTTTGAGTGCTGCTGGCGCTGCAAACAACGGGGGCATACCCGTCAGGATTGCAAGCGCCCAGCAAAAAAATTCTGTTCCGCTGTGGGAAAGATGGGGTGCTTACGCGGGATTGTCACCCGCCGTCGGGAAACGCGGAACGGGCCGGGGACGTCGCGACCGTCGCCCAGCCCGACTCCCCTTAAGTTACAATCCCCGACCGCATCTACGAGTTAGGATCCTGGGCCATACCCGATGGGCACTGCTCGATTCCGGATCCGAGCTGTCATTTATCGATCCCGACACAGCTAGACAATGCGAAAGGGGTTCATGCCACTCGGAACCGACCAGCGACCAGGTCAATCTGTTTGACGGGACTTGCGTCGCCATCACCGAAACCATCATACTACCGATAATGCTTCAGGGGCGGACCTATCACCACCGCTTCTTAATATTACCACACCTGGGCAGCCCAGTCCTGATCGGGATCGACCTTTGGGCCAAGATGAGGCTCCCTCTACCAACCGAACCACGACCAAACTCAACCAACGGCGTCATCAACGCCGGCCTCAACGGCCGCACGCTCAACAAAGAGACTCGTTTGAGCGAATTTTTAAACAAAGAATTACCAGCGTTCGAGGCAATAAAGGGGCCTACCGACCGAGTAGCACACCGCATCCGCCTAAAACCCGTGGCACCGATTAAACAAAGATATCGGCCTTGGAATCCGGCCATGCAGGCCATCATCGACCAAGAGGTCGAAAAGATGCTAGCAGAGGGCGTCATCAAGCCCTCTAGTAGTGCATGGAGCTCTCCAGTGGTGGTGGTCAAAAAGAAAGACGGGACTCACCGATTTTGCATCGACTTCCGCAAGCTCAACGCCGCCTCCGACAAAGACGCCTATCCGTTGCCGCACATAGCGGCCACATTAGACAAGCTCCGAGGATCCCGATACTTTTCCACGTTGGACCTCAAAAGCGGGTATTGGCAGATACCGTTGATACCGGAAAGTCGCCCAGCGACTGCCTTCACCGTACCCAGGAAGGGTTTATTCTAGTTTAAAGTAATGCCTTTCGGCTTACACTTGGCGCCCGCCACATTCCAGAGATTGCTAGACTCAATCTTGGGGCCGGAATTAGAGCCCCACGTCCTAGTATATCTAGACGACATTGTAGTCGCCAGCCGTACCTTCGAGGAATTCTTCCGGCATCTCGCGGAAGTCTTTCGCCGGCTACGAGAAGCCCAACTACGGCTAAACCCCGACAAATGTCATTTCTGTCGGGACAGCCTCCGGTACCTCGGTCACATCATCGACCGACAGGGTATCCGTACCGATCCCGAGAAGGTGACCGCCATCACGGGATGGCCCGCTCCTACAACCTTGCGTACAACCGTACGCAAGGTTCGGCAATTCTTGGGCATGACGTCGTGGTACCGACGGTTCATACCAAACTTTTCAACCTTGGCCGCCCCAATCACGCGGCTCACGAAAAAGAACGCCCGATGGGCATGGGGGGACGCAGAGAACGACTCATTCCTCCGCCTCAAGGAGGCTCTCACGTCGGCCTCAGTACTGGCCTGTCCGGATTTTACCAGACCATTCCTACTCCAGACCGACGCAAGTTTGCACGGTCTCGGAGCCGTGCTGACGCAACAGCTCAACGACGGGGAGCGCGTAATTGCGTACGCCAGCCATACGCTCAATGGCGCCGAGCGAAACTACAGCGCCACTAAATTAGAGTGCCTTGCCGTAGTCTGGGGCATCCGCCGAATGCGTGGCTATCTGGAGGGTTATCGGTTCACCGTACTTACGGATCACCAGTCCCTGAAATGGCTGCAACAGCTAGATGCACCCACCGACCGCTTAGGACGTTGGTTGTTCGAACTACAGCAGTTCAACTTCAATATCCGGTACCGGCGCGGGACACAAAACCAAGTGGCAGACGCCTTGTCCCGAGAGCCCCAAATTAGCGCGATTAACCGCGAGCCTATTTGCCGATGGTACCGACGAACTCTCGCTAGGGTGCAGGCTCACCCGACGGAACTTTCCGATTACGAGGTCCGGGAGGACCGTCTCGTCCGCCACGTGTTACACAGCCTTGATTTTAGCGACGTTCCTGCCGCAAATCAATGGAAGCGATGCGTCCCCAGGGAACAAAGAGGAGATATCCTACAGCGCCTACACGACAACCCAGCAGCCGGTCATCTCGGCATAGCGAAAACGATCGCCCGCATTGCCCAGATATATTACTGGCCCGGGATGTTCCGGGAGATCGCCAGATACGTCCGCCGCTGCCCCACCTGCCTAGCATATAAGGTGCCCCAGCAGCGACCCGCTGGGGACCTACACGCTACGCTGGTGACCGCACCCGGGCAGCAAATGTCCATCGACTTAGTGGGACCACTGCCTCGATCAACCAGAGGGTATACCTGGTTACTAACAACAAAGGACCGATTCAGTAAATGGGTGGAGATGGTGCCATTACGACAAGCCACAGCCCCAAACCTGGCCCGCGAGATCACCAAGCAAGTCATTTACCGACACGGGTGCCCCCAGCAGCTAATATCCGACAACGGCACGCAATTTACTTCGCGCCAATTCCGACAACTGCTTGCCGCATTCGGGATCGAACACCGAAACTCGCCGGCATATGCCTCCCACTGTAACCCGGTGGAACGGGCAAATCGCACGATTAAGACGATGATCGCCCAGTATGTAAAGGAGCGTAACCGGGATTGGGATGAGCACATTGACGCCTTACAATTTGCACTCAATACCGCCCGGCACGAAGCAACCGGATATACCCCGGCTTTCTTGACTCACGGGCGGGAGCTAGCCAGGCCCAGCCCAGAGGATCGCGGACTGGTAACCCACCAGGGGACTCCGGAAGTCACCCGCCAGCAGCTGGAGGAGGCGTTCGAATACTAGCCCGAATACACCTAGCCCGTGCCTTCCAACGCCAGGAACGACACTACAATTTGCGGCGCCGCGACTGGCGACCTCAAATCGGCGACCAAGTGTGGAAACGGGACCGTCCCTTGTCCAACCGAAACGAGGCATTCGCAGCCAAACTCGCGCCCAAATTTATTGGCCCCTTAACCGTCCGAAAAATTGTTTCACCCGTCATCGTCGACTTACGCGACGCTAGGGGAAAGTGGCACCGCCACGTGCATGTCCAAGATTTAAAACCCGCGCCTACCGATACCGCGGAACAGGCCGGAGAAAGAGAGAAAGAGGAGAAGGACAGACCGTAAAGTAATAAACCGAGTCACCGCGCTCAACGCAACCCCCCCCCCCCCCCACTGCCGGCCGACGCACATGTCGAACAGTCCAAGCACGCTCGTAAACAAGCTTCGCCCCTCTCTAACCGCATTCCACCGGTGTTTTCCCATAAACACCGCAGTCCGCGACACGACCGATCCCCACGGCCTATAAATAAGAGCTCGCGACAAGATTCCAAAGTAATAGTATCATGGCCAACCGACGGCAAGCGGTGCAAAATTTGTTCGGCAAAATGTCATCGGACAGCGCCGAGAACACCGACCCACCGAGATCCACCGCCGCACCACCGCCCACAGACAACAACCCCTGTCCGGCCTGCCGACTGCCGCGACCCGGGATCTCGGTACAGCGATCCGACCGGGAAAATCGCCGGAAGGCGATTATGATTGCCTCATCACCACCGCCACGACGGCCCAGAAGCCGGGCCACCGTGGCCGCCGCCACGCTCAGCCGACCCCCGGCCCGACTGCCGACCAACCCGAGCCACCGGACCCGATCGGCCCCCGCCAGAAGCCGAGAGCCGGAACCATCGGGGCGAGCCGCGCACACGGCAACCCCGGCAGCCGCCCGGTTCAGCCAGGCCCCGACGTCCGCTCCGGGATACTTCACCGGCACCAGGATTGAGACCCGGCCCAATCCAGCCATGACGCCAGTGCAACTGGGCGACGGCACCACCGTCGAGGTCCCACTCATCGCCGCCCTCTTAGGCCGAAAATATCGGTTTACCACCGCAACCGGCCGGTGGATAGTCCGGTTTGACCGCCACGGCCAACCCCGGGCCATCCGTCAACTGCCCAGATCCACAAGCGGGCACAACCACGAGCGTTAGAGCTCATATGTAAAACAATAATAATGTTAAGAATAAATATAATTAGAATAAAACCAGAGTTTCTTCTTCCTAGTATTAAAACCCGTAGGCCTAAGCAAGGGGATTCCGCTATTCCCGTCAACGAAGAGAGAGATCCGGCTGGTGATCTAGTCCCTAAGTTAGCGACTTTAGCACTTAATTCGTAGATGTTAGTGACGCTTTCGAGCGAAACATATAACTGGAAGGTAGGGACCATATTTAAGAGAGGGGGTGATGTGACGATGCGTTTCACACACCGTCCCTAAAACACCCGACCGCCCGAAAATAGGCTCGACGCCTATGACGCCCACGAGCGCTCGCGCCCATGCGTCGCCCCAGCGTGGGGACCGCTCCCACCGCACGACCGATACTCGCGGGTGGGAGGCCCGAGCCGAGTATAAAAGCCGGCTCGGCCAGCATAACGGCACCTGTCCCGATCCAAAGTCCTGCCTATGCACTGCCTCAGGGAGCTCCTGAGGCAGTCAATAGCATCTCCGTTTCCGCCGACGGAGAGAGGTTGCTCCCTCTCCGAAGCCAGAGTGCTCCCGGTGTTCGGCCTTCCAATACTTCCGTCGACGAAGAGAGGTTGCTCCCTCTTCGAAGCCAAGGTGCTCCCGGCGTTCGACTCTCGCCGCTTCCGCCGACGAAGAACGGTTACTCCCTCTCCGCGACCGGGGTATTGCCGGTATTCAGACGCGTAAGAACTAGTACCCCCCCACATGCGAATTGTAAAGGCTTTCGCCTATGCTTCGTGACGCAACTCGCGCAGCCGCGCAACCATTGTAAATAGTAAATAAGATGAAATAATAAAGACTTTGAGTTAGATCAAATCGAGTTACATCAGTCTGAACTTCCCCTTCTCTCGAACCCTGACTCCGGCGAGCCGATCCGCGGCGTCGAGAAAGGAACCCCGTTACACACCAAGAACTGGTAACAATGGCGAGATACCGCCCGTTTCGATACCGGGAGCAGTCCCTTTTTTACCTGTTTCTTTATTGTTCTTTTCGCCATTCTCATACCCAATTTTGTCTTTGTTTTCAGGAGAATTCAACCGCACGCTGAGATGTGGAAATTTTTTACGCTCAATGGATCATACAGATGAATCGACGATTTACAGCGATTAATTTCGGAATACAACAATCGTAAACACTGAACAATCGGTATGCGGCCGATCGATGTCACTCGCGAGATCGCGAAAAGACTTTTGGCTACGGTGTACAGCAGAGTAAAAATTGCCCCACCAGCGAAATTCAAGGTAGGCGATCTGATGTGCGTGAGCAAATTCAAGACTATATTCCAGAAAGGCTACACGCCAAATTAGTCTACGGAAGTATTTAAGATTGTCGCGGTGCAACGAACCAATCCCGTGACATATCTGATTAAGGATTTTCGCGGAAATCCAGTCTCCGGAGGCTTTTACGATCACAAATTTTTTTTTTTAAGTTGGTTTGAGGGCCGGAAGGGCCCCCCCGGGGCGAGGAAATTTTCAACAAGACACTTCCCGTCGTGCAAGGACTGAGGATTGCAAGCCCTCAGCCTGACGGGAGGTAGTGTCGGATTCACCGCCCGTCCTAACCTTGGTCAGAAACAGACGGTGCCTACCGACTAAAACCTCGCTTCGGACAAATCCATCATACCATCTGCCATGTCAGATGAGGGTCAGGGTTGACGAACTAGCGCATAGCTCCTTTCCCTTACCTAGGCTGATCCTAACTAGGATCCAGATCCTGGATAGTCTGGTATTGGTCCGAACTTCCCTGTCCCCGATACCTCCTTCACGGATCGGATGAGGGTCCTGGTTGGGGTGACCCTGGACGGTAAGGTTCAGGACCACGCGCTTTCTTCAGGTCCGCCTGAGGCGGACTGATCGAGTCCTCCCTCGGTCTTTTTGCCTCCCCCGTGCCCATCGTTTCCGTCTCCATTTCTGGGGAGGAGAGGGGGAGGGGGGCAACTGGGACCGCGCACTTGTACTCGCACCACCATTGGACGCCGTAACGCCGCCACGCACTTCCCTCGTAGGGGGGATAGGGGGACAGTCCACACTCCCACTCCTGTGGCCCGACGGTCGCCCGTTCAGGGCACAAACCGGGCAATGCGGCCTCTCCCTGCAGGAACCCGCAGAGTGTCCCTCCACACCGCATTGATAACAGCAGCGGGCCCGATCCACGTTGGACGGGCACCGCTGCTGCACGTGTCCACGGCCCAGGCAACGGAAGCACTGGGCCGGACGGCTCTGAAGGAGCTCCACCTTCACTAAGGCCCACCCAATGTCCACTGAGCCCGCCTCAGCGAGCTTCAGTGCCGCGTCCGCAGGACACTGGGCCCAGGCCAAGTTCAGGCCCCTACGACCAACGGTCTGGACCTGTCCCAGTCGGACCCTTGAGTGTTGAAAAAAAAGTTGCTGTGGCATTGTACTATTTGGCAAGTTGTTGTGAATATCGTGTAGTTGGAAATGTTTTTGGTATTCACAAATCAACAGTATGGAAATGTATGCACGCTGTTATTGAAGCAATAAATATCGTACTCCTTCCCAAATGGATCACAATGCCAGACGAAACAGAATGTAAAGCAATATCATCTATTTATGAAAATTTAACTGATATTCCTCAAATCATTGGAGCATTTGATGGTACACACATACCTATATTACCTCCATTTGAAGGCTACAGACATTACATTAATCGAAAAGGATGGCCATCAATTGTGCTTCAGGGTGTAGTAGATTCATCTTTGAGGTAACAAATTAATATTTCAAATTAAAGAAATCAAAATATTCAGGAATATTCAATTCACTATTCAATTTTTAATGAACTAATTTTTAGATTCAGAAATATAAACTGTCAAGCACCGGAATGTTCACATAATGCAGCTGTTTTAAAAAAATCTATGTTATACAAAAATGCAGAAAATTTAATACCAAAGGTATATTAAAAGATATTTATATTTCAAATTATTTAGCAAATTATAAATATTATTATTATAAAATAAAAGGTATTAATGACAAAATATTTAAATCTTTTTGTGAATTTTGTAGAATTTTAAACAAGTTGGAAACGTGGATGTACCATATTTCATAATGGGCGATGGTGCTTATCCATTTTTGCCGTGGCTAATGAAAGCATATGGAAACACTCAGTTAACGCCACAAGAAGAATTATTTAATACGCATTTTAATAGAAGAAGAGTTCATGTTGAAATGGCTATTGGACGTTTAAAATCTCGATGGCGTACACTTCTAAAACGTAATAAAATGAATTACAGATTTGTTCCTGATGTAATCACTGCTTGCTGTACACTACATATAATATTTTAGAAACTAAAAAAGATCCATTTTTAAATGCTTGGAAAGAATATGTGACAGAAATTGAAAACACTTTTCCTCAACCAGAAATATTATCATGTAGGATATACAATGATTTTAATGCAAACCAAATTTGCAATGCGTTACGTGATCACGTTGCAGAACTCTCATTAAACTCTCATTAACAAATTTTACGGTAAAAAAATAATATATTTTAATATATTTTATTTGAAAAAAAAATTATTTTTATTCATGTAATGTTAACATATTGTTACGTCCTGATAGATGTAGAATTTTTTCGTTGGGCTCGGCGATCAACGTAAACGGGCCTGACCGCACGAGCCGAGCGGCACGTTTAGGACTTGCGACAGGTCAGCGACTGAAAGACGTTTTTACTCCGTTTTTACTCCGTTTTTACTCGTTTTTACTCCGTCGACAGGTCAACCGCTCGTGGTTCCCTTTTTGGGTCAAGGAATTGAATCCCTTTTACCCGGGACGGAACCTTTATGCGCAATTTGAGAGGGAAGGTGTGAGGGGGTGACAAACGAGGAGAGTGTGGTTAAGTGAAAAAAAGAACAAAAGTCTAATTTACTAAAGACTTAACATTTTAATTTGATTGAATTTATAATTAGGATACAAAACTTAACTCTTATTCGCATGTGTTTTATAATTTTATTTGTGTATTCTTTACAAGTGTGTGTGTGTGTGTGTGTGTGTGTGTGTGTGTGTGTGTGTGTGTGTGTGTGTGTGTGTGTTTTATTTTTCCGGAGGGAGGACAGAAGAAATAATAAAATAAAGAGGAATGAACTGACTTACTCGTTGCAGAGTAGTTTCGGATCGGGTTGAATATGTTCGGTGGTTCTGAGCAGGCGCCCCGTTGAGGGAAGGTGTTGTATAAGCGTCGGACCCTTTTGTAAACGTGTGGGCACCCTGCTGCGGGATGGTGTCGTCAGGGTGATGGGCCCTCTACTTGAGATGCATCACTTGGTCGCGACAAAGTATCAACTAGTTTTACTTTTTGATTCGCGCTCCCAAACTACTCGAAAAACTGTTTCAAGAAACTGAGCTAAACGGAATAAACTGCGCAAAAACTGCTTGAAAAACTGTGTGTAATTGTATCCGGAGCCAGAACACGGGTTTTTATACCCTTTCTTTGGGGTAGATCCCTTTGGAAAATCTTAGGTTTTTGGAGCGGGAATCGAATAGGAATTAGTCTTGCGAGAAGATTTTTAATGTGGGGGAGGATGGCGTCATTTTTAGCTAATAGAATTGGGTTTAGATGATTAGGTGACTTGAAATGAGATAGGAAGAAAGGGGCCCTAACGAATAAGGAATAGCGTCGTTTCGGGTTCATATATGATGGGGGTAGGTTTTTGAGGTGGCGTAACCCGGTTGGTGTTAATTAGTATAGGTGGGGTGCATTTCAGTGTCTTAAGATCTGGGTGAGCGTAATCTTTAGACCATACAATGGAATGATGGGTGGTCTATAGAGGTGCTTGCCCCGATTCCCGGCTTTCGGATTGGATGGTTAAGAATCGGTATATAAGTTCGCAAAGCCTTGGGTCACTGATCTAATAAATTTGACAGTTTACGACTGTCGCGTGTTCTTGGTGTCGCGTGGAGAGTGCGACTAATGCATCTCGGTTTCCCAGACCTACTGAACACGTGCGCCGTATCAGGTGTCGCGCCTTCTCAGCATGCGACGGCAGTCATTCCCCGATCGTTACTTGGTAAAACCCTATCTATTAGCTAGGGTTCCCGTAGGTGGAATCCAAGAATATGACTAGCTGGTGCCAGTTTTTCTTTTTATCTCTTACTCTAACCGTCTGGAGTCGGTTAAAGACTCCAGCTACCGCGAAGTTTTGACTTTTACGGTTTTTCTGGCGACGATAGGCACGCTGAGCGGCCAAGGTATTTATCTATGCCCCTTGCTATTTTTCTCTGTGAGAAGATTCGAGCTCCTGGTGTCTCATGAGAAAAACAGCTCTGGCGTTATAATATTTCTTAAGAGTTTTTGTTGGTCCCGCGTTTATTAGGTCTGGTATTTAATGAAAAGAAAAGAATCGTGAAGTCTGATCAGGACGTAACAATATAAATTCAAATAAAGTAATTTTATTTTAAGAACAAAAATATTTTTTTAATAGTACATATCAATTTATAAAATTTTATAAATTACATTACACAAAAAATATTAAAAGTACTTTTTTTATTTAGATAATCATATAAAATATTATATAAATATTATATAAAAATATTGATAATTGTCATTGTAAATGAATTCTTCTCAATAATTTTTAATCCTATTTCTGAACTTTCAATACTTTCTCGTTTACTGGGATATCTTATAGAAATTTATAACAAAATTATGTTACTCTTGTAACAAAATTATATTTTTTTCATATAAAATGACATTTTTCTTGTAACATACTTATACAAATTGATATTTCTCTTATAGTAACTTATCTCTTATATAACTATCTTATCCCAGTAAACGAGAAAGTATTGAAAGTTCAGAAATAGGGTTGAAAATTATTGAGAAGAATTAAATAGAATTCGGCATCATCATAAATGAATTCTTCTCAATAATTTTCAATCTTATTTTTGAATTTTCAATACTTTCTCGTTTACTGGGATATCTTATATAAACTTATGACGAAATTGTAACGTTTTTCTTGTAATTTGTAACTCCCTTATATAAAATTATGACCTTTTTCTTATAACAAACATAACTTTTCTTATATATTATAATGTTCTATAATTCTTACAGAATTTATAACATAACACAAATGTAATAAATATTATCAAATATAAATCATTGCGTTTTGTAAAAATTACTACGGTACAATTTTTTTTATTCCTATTATTTGATAAACTTTGTTATCAACCGTTAGCGTTGAATCAAAACTCCTTTCTGATAATAAAGAGAATTGTGATGTATTTTTGTCAATTGGAGTTTTATTTATACCGTTATAATAATAATAATAATATATAGTAACGGGGGGGCGTTCTTCTTTTGAAGCGCCGCCCGCGGCATCCAGACATTGTCCATTGTGCCTCCCCTCATAAACTTACTCATGAGAGACCTGTTTTTCTCCAAAAGAGAATCAGATCCCTCACCGGCAGCTCCCTGATCTGCTCGGGCCCAAGTAGTGCTGAGCTCAGCATCCTGTGTCTCAACCCTGCATGTGCGGGACATTCGCTGAGTACGTGAAGGCTTGTTTCCTCGTCGTCTCCACATGCCCTGCACCTGGATGTATCGCTACGCCCAAGCTTGTACATGTGGTAGTTTAAGGTGCCATGACCCGTCAGTATGTGTACCACTGTCCTGGCATCTCTCCTACTCAAAGCCCTTATGCTCAAAGCCAGTACCCTATTAGGAGTATCTCCCATCAGAGCTCTAGCCTGTCTGCATTTGCACTCAGATTCCACTCTCCAGTGTCTTAGATGTTCTCTGCGGAGTCATTCTTTGATCCTCCCCTTTCCTAGACAAAACGGGATTCCCAGAGCCGGCCCCGGTCCTACCATCGTTGTCTCTGAACCCGCTTTTGCCAGCTGGTCCGCACATTCATTGCCCTGAATGCCTGAGTGACCAGGCACCCATGTAACGGTGACTTCTCTCTCTCTCTCGTCAATTCGTTCAGAACGCCTTTGCACTCCTGAACCAACCGCGACGTTATTGTCGGAGCCCCCAGCGCCTTGATGGCTGCCTGGCTGTCCGTACAAATTCTGATGTGCCCTCCCACTTCTACCCTACTCCGTACGGTCTGAGCACAGCTTAGGATAGCCACAATCTCCGCTTGGAATACCGTGGCATAACTGTCGAGAGAAATGCTCTCCTTCCATCCCTCTCGACTGCCAAAGAAGCCGGCCCCGGAGCCCGTGTCCGTCTTGGTGCCGTCCGTATACCAGACATCCCCTCCACGCACTCGAGCCCCTAAGTTTCCACCTTCCTTTTCCCACTCCTCCGGCCTCGGTATATGCACTTTAAAGCGCCTATCAGAAGCTCGAATAATAGGTATTCTGTCCTGTCGCATCTCGAATATCGGATCCAACAGAACGTCTTCCGGCAGCCTCGTATGCCGGGCTCCCTTCTTCCATTTTTGTTCGCATCTTAGACGGTATGTCGCCACTGCTGCCGCAGCCACCACCACCTGATGAAACGGTTCGATGCCGAACATTACGCCCATCGCCGCCACTGGTGTCGTAACCACAGCACCCAGGGCCCCTCTCAAAATCAGAGCCCTGACATGCTCCAGCGCAACTTTGGCTGTTTTCTTTTGCACCCTAGTCCACCATACTACGGCTGCGTATGTGAGTCTGGGGCGAAGTTTGGCTGTGTAGATCCAGTGTATCATACTCGGTTTCAAACCCCAAGTCTGGCCAAAGGTCCTTCTACACATCCAAAAATACTGGCACAAGCTTTTGCACCGGTTACGAAGGTGCTCCTCCCAAAGCAGTTTCCTATCCAGGATAACTCCCAAATATTTCACTGATTCGGTCGGAACTAACCTTACTCCTCCAAGAGTAGGTCCCACAATGGTGCCCACTTTGTATTTGCGAGTGAAGACAGTAAGACTGGTTTTTAGTGGATTCACCACCAAACCCGTCCTCTGACACCACTCTTCTACAACTTCCAGTGCTCCCTGCATGAGCTCTAGAAGCGTCTCTAGAAAAGGGCCTCGCACAAGTATTGCAACGTCGTCCGCGTAGCCTTGTGCAGTGAAGCCTCTATCGTCCAGTGCCTTTAATAATCCGTCTGCTACCAGGCACCATAAAAATGGGGAAAGTACTACGCCCTGCGGGCAATCTCTTCCCGTCCACCCACAGACTTTCGCAGTTCCCAGCGAAGTCATCACACGCCTCCCTAGCATGCCCGGATCCACTCGACGAGCTTCATCGGGACACCTCTTCTGGCGGCTTCCTCCAACACCACCTATAGACAAGGCCTCTCCACTGAAATCATGACGTCATCATTAGTAGGCCATTTATCTTTCAGTTTTCTAACGTAACCTTGTGTTTCATGCGACATTAACGTGAATTTTTTAATAGTGTAGTGTGTTTTGATAAGAATTTTTTGTTGTGGACAGTTGATAAATGCCTGTATTATTGAGGTAAGTCATAATTTTATTAATTTACCGAATTATGAACGTATTTAGAAAACTGACCATAATAGGTTAGATTTGGATCATACTTCTTTATTATTGAAATTATGTATTTCTTTTATAGCAATGCCTTTCAAATGTTGTGTGCCAAATTATAACGGTAATTACAAAAATGTTAATTATAAAAATTACGCATACACTCTCTAACATCCTTTTAAACAATTACACAAAAAGACAAAATGATATCATAATGTAAGATGCAAGCAATAGCATCCGATAGACGGCGCCAGCGGACGGCAGCCGGTTGATCGAGAGCAGCGCCTCGATAAAATAGATCCTGCGCGCACGCATTCCCGCTCCTTATATTTTTATTATATTGAATTATAACCGATCTAATTGTTCGGGAAATTTCTGAGAAGTCGACTTGCGAGGCAACGTGAGATCAATTCTCACTCTCTATCTCCGAACCAGCCAGAACAGTCGAAAGAATCGAAATTATAGAGAGACAGTCGGGTCGATATCTTCGTGCGTTGAACTTAGTCATATTATCAAAGTTGTACTTATAATATTAAAGTTATATTATAATAGTGAAACCAAGTCGGTGTCGAATCAGTTTAAAAGAGTCATCCTATCAGTTACCAGTTTCCACCAAAGTATCGTCGTTAATAAATCAAATAAATAACCAGGGTCGCGTATAGGACGTAACCGTCGAGGCCGTTTAAAAATCATAAAACTTTTGAAATATTATTATTGAACATTTTTATTAAGAAAGTCGAGATCTTACAATAAGAAGAAAAACAATGCCAGACTGCAAAAGAATAAAACCATAAACTAAAGCTGTTTTATTATTTTATTTAAAGAATTTACTATTATTATATTTAATAAAGTAATTTAAATTACTTTATTGAATAAAATAATAAAACAGCTTTAGTTTATGGTTTCATTCTTTTGCAGTCTGGCATTATTTTTCTTCTTATGATATCATTTTGTCTTTTTGTGTAATTGTTTAAAAGGATGTTAAAGAGTGTATGCGTAATTTTTATAATTAACATTTTTGTAATTGCCGTTACAATTTGGCACACAACATTTGAAAGGCATTGCTATAAAAGAAATACATAATTTCAATAATAAAGAAGTATGATTCAAATCTAACCTATTATGGTCAATTTTCTAAATACGTTCATAATTCGGTAAATTAATAAAATTATGACTTACCTCAATAATACAGGCATTCATCAACTATCCACAACAAAAAATTCTTATCAAAACACACTACACTATTAAAAAATTCACGTTAATGTCGCATGAAACACAAGGTTACGTTAGAAAACTGAAAGATAAATGGCCTACTAGTGATGACGTCATGATTTTAGTGAAGAGGTCTTGTCTATAGGTTGTGTTGCTTCCTCACACACTACCTCGTGCGGTGTGTTGTTAAAGGCGCCCTCTATGTCCAAGAAAGCACCCACTGCGTAGCCCTTCCTTTCCAGCTGCTCCTCAATAAACGCTACCGTCTGATGTAGAGCAGTCTCGGTGGAATAGCCCGAATGATACGCGTGCTGATTTTTGTGGAGAGGGTGCCTCCACAGAGTTGTTTCTCTCAGACACGCGTCCACCAGCTTCTCCAATGTCTTAAGGAGAAACGATGTTAAGGTAATTGGCCTGAAATCCTTTGCCTTGGTGTAGCTCGTTCTTCTCGCCTTCGGGATAAAAACTACCCTGGCCAGTTTCCATGCGCTGGGTGTGTAGCCCATCGCGATACAAGCCCTTAAGGTTCGAGTCAGTGGGCCCACGATCTGTTCCAGTTCCTCTTGTAGAAGAGCCGGAAAGACGCCATCCGGCCCCGCTGACTTGTAGGGCTTAAAGGTGTTGATTGCCCACTTGACCTTCTCGGGCATGACAATCTTGGCCGCCATTCGCCAGTCCGCTTGTCGGGCTCTTCTGAGTGAGACCGGCTCCTTATATGCAAATAGCTCTCCCGGCTCCCTATGGAAGCCCGGAAAGCTCACTTCCAGTAGATGCTCCAGACATCGCTCTCCAGTCACCACCGTCCCATCAGGGAGTGCGATGGCTTCCAGAGCATTCGGGTTCCTAGCGAGGATCTTGCAGATTCTTGCCGTTTTGAGCATTCCCTTTACTTCTTCGCAAAACTTCCTCCAGCTTTCCAGTTTCGCCCTAACCACAGAGTCTCTGTATTCCTTTTGTGCCCTCCTGGAGAGCTCCCAGTCGGATTGGCGGCCCGTGTTCCTAGCTCTGTTCCAGGCCCTACAAGCCGCCACTCTGAGACCCTGCAGTCCAGGGGTCCACCAGGAAGTTCCTCTACTATTTGTAACTGTCCTTTTGGGGCAATTACTTTCGTAGCAGTTTACCAGAGACCTCTGCAAGTAATCCACACAGGTCTCCAGTTCGTCCTCTGTCCCGTGCCTCTTAGGGAAGCCTCTGAGACTGCTGGCCAGGTCTTCTCTATAGGAGTCCCACTTGATTTTCCTTGGGTTCCTGAATTTGACCTCCTTCCCCCTAGCCTTAGCTATCCTGAAGGTGATCTGCTTATGGTCTGAGAGCGAGGGCTCCATCGAGACTCTCCACTCCACTACCTCCTGTATCAACTGCCTGGAACAGACAGTGATATCGAGCACTTCTCTTTTCGCTATAGTGCAGAAGGTGGGCTCGTCTCCTGTGTTGAGAATCTCCAGATCCGTAGATGCTAGGAACTCCAACACTTTTCTTCCTCTTTCGTTGGTGTCCGAGCTTCCCCACACAGTGTGATGCGCGTTAGCGTCACATCCCATGATCAGGGGAAGCCGTTTCTCCTGGCAGTATTATGCCAGTTTTATCACCGGTGCAGGCGGCACCGCCTCCCCCTCGTCATGAGAAAAGCAGGCCGAGCAAATAACCATTTTTTTCCTGTCACCGGAGTCATCAGTAAAATCCACTTCTACAGCCGCAACGTCCCTGAAACACAGGTGAGGTATTAGCTGGGCTTCCATACCTTTGACGGCCACGCAGGCCCTGAGCCGATCCACTGATGGGGCCCTAAAGAGCCTACCGCAGGCCGCCAAGCCCCTGATGCAACCTCGGATTACCCAGGGTTCTTGCATCAGTGATATGCATGTTTGCCTCCCAGCTTGTTGCCTGGCCAAAACAGCCGAAACCCTTTTGCTGTGATGCAGATTAATCTGGGTGAAGGCCACCCCTCTCGATCCCGCCATTTAACTACAAGATTGTTTTAGGGGGTTCCTCCTGATCCCCCCTTACCCCCCCCCCCTGGGCCCAACTTACCCAAAAGGTAATCCTGTCGAGCCCAAAGAATGGTTCGAAGTCCAGTGTCCTCAATTTGAGGACACTAGACTCCGGGACACCGAGGACCAGGTTCCCACCCTCCCTGGTGGCCCCTACACCCTCCGCGAACACTTTCCAGCTCCCGGTGACGAGACCTAGGTTCTGCTTCTCCAGCCGCTTCAGGACCGTGGCCGCGCCCTCGGGAGGTCTCGGGACCCAAACCACCGCTCTGTGCTGCTTTTGAAGCGCGTCCATGCCCATCACCTTGAGCCTGGCGCCCTCCCACGGAATGATGTCGCCGATCCGCCCCACGAGCCAACTCAGCGACGCCTCATCCGCGCATCTTACCACCGCCGCACCACTCCTTAGAGAGGTGCTGTGGAATCTGGGCACCGGACCCTCCTGGATCCCGTCGATCTTCTTCGAGACCGCACCCCTCAACAGAGTCAACTGCTCAGCAGTGATCTCTGTCTCGGGGTAGCCCTCCACCACAATCACCTTCGCCAGAGGGTCAGCAGCGTCCGAGTAGGCATGGTGCCCATCGTGAGCCCTTTGCTTCTTCAGCGGACGGCCGCCCGATAGAGGGGTTTCATTGGAGCCCTTCCGACGTTTACCATCGGTGTGCCCCTTCACCACCTTCACCGGCGTACAAAAGGGAGCCACGGGAAGAGAGCGAGCCCTTTCCAGAGCCTCTGCTCTCATCCGCTTCGCCCTCCTTCTTTCGGCCTCGCACCGATTCTTCTTCGCTGGAGGTGAAGCCTCCTGCCGCGCAGCCGGGCCGGCTTTACTTCCAGAGCCCTTAAGGGTCCCGTCCGTCACCACAGTCCCAGCTCCTTCCCTCGGAGACCCGTCACGCGATCCCTCCCGATTTCCCTCTTTGTTTTCTAAGTTTAAATTATTGTCAACATCCATAGTGGTCCCACGAGTAGCTAGGGAACTACACGGTCCGCCCACGCAGAGTCCCGCATGCGTGGGTAAGGCTGGATACTCTGGGGTTTCGCCCGGTTCCCCAGAGGCATCGTTCGCGACACTGCTTCCCCAGTGACATGCAGCCATCGCCACGATGGCTTACAACTTGGCTTGGGGAGCTGGTCCGCGGCAACGGTCTTCCCTTACCCTCCACAGGGTTTTACTTCCGTGGGGCCAGATTATAACCGCCACTACTCAGCAGCACTAAGTCCCCTCAGAAAACTCACACTTACTGGGCGTCCTCCTATCCGCCACCTGGAGACGCGCCCGGTGGGTAGCTCAACTCCCGGGATTTATACTGTTAATAATTGGTGATTCTTCCCAAGAAATTTTTTCATTTTTACCCTTGTTGCGCCAGTTATCTTGCGATTGAGTATCGGAGTCATCAAAGGTATTTTGCACCAGGAAACTTTCCTCATTACTCTGGTCATT
The DNA here is from genome assembly GCF_040581485.1 of Linepithema humile. Taxonomy (NCBI): domain Eukaryota; kingdom Metazoa; phylum Arthropoda; class Insecta; order Hymenoptera; family Formicidae; genus Linepithema; species Linepithema humile. Next base: position 16,911,022 of record NC_090130.1, on the reverse strand, counting down.
TAACGTAGATGAAAATATTTCATTTTTTTTGCTGTTCACTTTGACATATATAACAGCTGATGGTTCTATTTTATCGAGTCTATTACATCGAACAACTTTAGTACTCATATTGTTACAGAGTTCCCAAGTATTGTCAATTCTTCGGCAATAAGAAACATAATGTGCCAGGAGTTGGGCAATAGTTCCCGCTAATCTAGAAAGAAATGAAAACAACAAATGACACGTTTCAAGAGACACGGTAGTGTCTCGCGCCAAGTTCACGCGCAGCGCAAGACCGACCGTGTATCTTTACGCGAGCACATGAGCTGATAGGAGTCAAGATTTTCATATCTCAATAATGCGTGGACCGATCGAATTTATAATAGGCTCAATCGATAGAGCACATGCGATTTACATAATAAAAGTATCTTTACTTTTTTTGTACATGCTTTCTAAAAAAATATATTAATTGCCAAAGTTTGCCAAAGTCAAAATATGCCGAAATCTATGTAAGTCTTGGTCGTCGTCGTCTGTTCGTCATCCTTCTCTAATATATAAGTTTGTCCTTTATCAACTAGAAGCATCAAAATACGACATGGTTGTCCTTTTCTACAGCCCGCGAAATGTCGATTCCCGCATAAGAGCGTCTTTTTTCTTTCCTTTCTTTTTCTAAAAGACGTCTGTCCTTTTCCAACATGGCGGCGCTCAGACCTGTCAGCTCGCAGCTTTGATGATATTAATCACATTGATATAATTAATATCGGTCGTAAAATGTATATGTAACGTGTTGTTTAGACGAATAGAGATAGTGTATATCAAAATAATAGTATTCTTTATAAAAAAAATTTTTCTCGTCTTGAAGTGCAGAAGTGTAGCAACACACATGCTGACAACACTCTTAAAGGGAACGTTCACAAGTGTCCCCTCTCGATTTGATTCTCCTTGAAATATGTTGTAAAACATACAATTTGAGAAGACACGTATTTTTTTATAGCGGCCCTAACCCAAATTTAAAGGGAGAAACACCCTTTTGAAAAAAACGAGTTTTTTCTTTGTGTGTAACAATCGCCAAAACCGTAGAAGATATAAAAAAATGTTTCAAGTAGAAGTTGTATGGCTTGTAATGGGCTTTATAACTGTAGTTGAATTTTCAAAAAATGTAATTTTTTTTAATTTACCCCCACCCCTTGGTATTATTTTTTCGAATTTCAAAATTTTTGTAATGACAAAAGTTGTAGCATTTTTTACGCTGAATTTAACCATATATGATTTTATTATGTTCCGAAATCGCATCTTTCAAAAATGAGTCATTAGTATCACATTATATGCGCTGCATGACGCATTGTTTATACCGCACTTGTGTTGCGCAATAGTCGTTAAATAAATATAAAAATGACATGTTATCACATATTTAAGGAAGAAAAGTTAACTAAAATTGTTGCTAAAGCACAAGTTCCCTTCCACATTACATGCTTATAGATAATCGCTGCATTTCATGTGCAGCGCGTTGTCATATACAAGTTAGCTATCAGCGCATATTACACTTTGAAGTTTTGCTTGCAGCGACCACGGGAAAATAATTTATGAAACAAAAACAGTGAATGAATCAATCTATTCATATATCCACCCTGACTCTACCCTCTTGGCCCGACTTGACTGACAATGAATTAAAATATAAAATTCTGTACAGTTTACTCTTTTTCAATAATTTTAATATACTGCGATATATTCTACATACTATTACATTCTATTAAATTACTACGATTTTTTTAAACTATGGTATATAAAATCTTGAAATATAAAATGTATATCATAAGTATAATTATAATATATACAATAAATAAGCTTTTATATATATATAAGCTTATTTATATATATTATAATTATACTTATAATATACATTTTATATACCATAGTTTAAAAAAATTGTAGTAATTTAGTGGAATGTAATAGCATGTAGAATCGCAGTATATTAAAATTATTGAAAAAGAGTAAACTGTACAGAATTTTATATTTTATTTCATTCTCAGTCAAGTCAGGCCAAAAAGGTAGAGTCAGGGTAGATATATGTTGAATAGATTGATTCATTCACTGTTTTCTTTTCATAAATTATTTTCCCGTGGTCACTGCAAGCAAAACTTCAAAGTGTAATATGCGCTGATAGCTAACTTGCATATGACAACGCGCTGCGCACGAAATGCAGCGATTATCTATAAGAGTGTAAAGTGGAAGGGATGCTTTAGCAACAATTTTAGTTAACTTTTCTTTCTCAAATATATAATAACATGTCATTTTTATATTTATTTTGCGACTATGCACAACACAAGTGCGGTATAAACGGTCATGCAGCGCGACGCATATAATACTGATGACTCATTTTTGAAAGATGTGATTTTGAAACATAATAAAATCATATATGGTTGAACTCAGCGTAAAAAATGCTACAACTTTTGTCATTACAAAAATTTTGAAATTCGAAAAAATAATAACAAAGAGTGGGGGTAAATTAAAAAAAATCACATTTTTTGAAAATCCAACTACACAGTTATAAAGCCCATTACAAGACATACAACTTCTATTTGAAATATTTTCTTATCTCCTACGGTTTTGGCGATAGTTACACACAAAGAAAAAAACCGTTTTTTTTTCACAGGGGTGTTTGATCCCTAAAATTTGAGTTAGGGCCGCTATAAAAAAATACGTGTCTCCTCAAATTGTATGTTTTACAACATATTTCAAGGAGAATCAAATTGAGGGGGGGGGGGACATTTGTAAACGTTCCCTTGTTAGTATTCTGTAGTTATTGGACAGAAAGTGTACTTTGTGCACATTGATGGAATCGGCAGGTATGTAATGTTTATAGAGAAGAAATGTCTAACACTTAGATTGAAGCTGACGATACGCTAATTAAAAAAAGACAATGGCCTAGAGGTGCTAAAGATGTTTTTGTCATTTTTACAGAAATTTGATCAAAAGTAATCTGTTTTTATATATGAAAAAACGCAATAACTTAGAAATACAGATGGTTTTTTATACCCTTTTTATGATCACTAATAATTTTCTTACAAAACATGTTGCAAAATATAAAAAAAAATTATTAGGTTTGTATAAATTAAGATTTCTATAATCAAAAAGAGGATCGTCGTATTGAAAATATGACGGGAGTGATGATGGGATATTATTACCATTATTTTTACTAAAAAAAAAGAATCATATTTATTAAAATTATTTTTACTAAAAAAAAGAAATGATATCTCACAAAAAAACCTTTTTTTTAAAAAAAGGTAAAAAAAGGGCGCCAAGTACACGCCTTGTTATATTAAACAAAAGTTTTCCTCATAAAAAAACCTTTCCAAAAAATTGTTTTTTTAAAAAAAGTTTTCCTCATAAAAAACCTTTTCAAAAAACTGTACTTTCAAAAATATATTATATTAAAAAAAAGTTTTTCTCACAAAAAACCTTTCCAAAAAAAGTTGTATATATTATAAAAAACTTTCCAAAAAGATTGTATTTCCAAAAATATATTATAAAAAAATCTTTTTAAAAAAATTATATATATTTATTATAAAAAACCTTTAAAAAAAAATTGTACTTTTAAAAAAAGTTGTATATACCAAATAAAAATTTACTATATATTCTGCATATAAAAGAGGTGATATCAGAAAATGACGCCAAGTTTAAATAAAAAACCTTTCAAAAAAAGTTGCATGTATATCTAGTTATTTATTTAAAAATGATATTTATGTTTATATCTAGTTAATTCTTCTTAAGTATACTTTTTAAAATAATTGCATCTGTATCTAGTTATTTTTTTTATATCTGTATCTAGTTAAATAAAAAAATTTTTCAAATTTAATCAAAATAAAAAAATATTACAAAATTTCGCAAAAAACTTGGCGCTGCTATAAAATAGCCTTAAAATATTATTATACATCTTAAAATATTATAGAGCAATAAAAATGAGCAATAATTTTACAATTTACATGATTAAGTGTTATAATGACTCAAATTGACCAGAGCGGCAAACGGCGACGCGATAGCCAATTAAACTCTTGTTCTTACGGTAAAATTGTAAGTTAATTGGCTATAGCGTCGCCGCTCGCCACTCCGTCTCTCTGGTCTGTTTGAGCCGAAATTTTAAGGCTATTTCATAGCAGCGCCAAGTTTTTTGCGAAATTTTGTAATATTTTTTTATTTTGATTAAATTTGAAAAATTTTTTTATTTAACTAGATACAGATATAAAAAAAATAACTAGATACAGATGCAATTATTTTAAAAAGTATACTTAAGAAGAATTAACTAGATATAAACATAAATATCATTTTTAAATAAATAACTAGATATACATGCAACTTTTTTTGAAAGGTTTTTTATTTAAACTTGGCGTCATTTTCTGATATCACCTCTTTTATAGGCAGAATATGTAGTAAATTTTTATTTGGTATATACAACTTTTTTTAAAAGTACAATTTTTTTGGAAAGGTTTTTTATAATAAATATATATAATTTTTTTAAAAAGATTTTTTTATAATAAATTTTTGGAAATACAATCTTTTTGGAAAGTTTTTTATAATATATACAACTTTTTTTGGAAAGGTTTTTTGTGAGAAAAACTTTTTTTTAATATAATATATTTTTGAAAGTACAGTTTTTTGAAAAGGTTTTTTATGAGGAAAACTTTTTTTAAAAAAACAATTTTTTGGAAAGGTTTTTTTATGAGGAAAACTTTTTTTTAATATAACAAGGCGTGTACTTGGCGCCCTTTTTTTACCTTTTTTTAAAAAAAAGGTTTTTTGTGATTAAAATAACAATAATTTGATTATTAGAAATATAAAATAATTTTTATATCTGCACTCGTCAGTATTTAAATTTAATTTTATTGGAAAGTCTTTTAATGCGAACTTTATTCTTGTAACACTGGTAATGCTTTCCCGAATATCCAATTCAATAAATATTTAATCATTGTAAGTTCTTTGACATGAACAACTTCCAGAACACTTTTTTTGGCATTGAAGTAACTTTGTGAAATGTTTAGAAAAAAATAATGCTTTCTGAAGTGCACCAAGTCCATCTTTTTTAATTATATTATGACTGACACATAACGTGGGAATAGGTGATGAGTAAGTATCACATATTGAACAATGATATGTATCTAAGGCACTTGATGGAAAACATGTTTTCCAGATAACAGCTGGATTATTCCACAAATCAATGGAAAACGACGAAATATTTCGCCTTTGAAAATTAGCTTGAATTTTTGAGTTAAATAATTGTTGTAAAAGTTTACATCTTTCTTTGTAAATATTTACACAAGATCCCCTTTTAATAAAATTAAGAATAAATTGCATTGTCTTGTTGGCATTTGATTTTATTGATGTAAAATATTGTGATTCATCCATAGCCGCTGTGGTTAATATTTGTATTATAGAATCAAATGGACAAGTATTTCTTGCAAAATAGGGTTGTTTATCAATTAAAGTCGATTGATTGACGTTACTACCATTTTTTAAAAGCATTAATTTTTCAATATCTTTAATACGATTGTTACGATGACGAATATCTGGTTGAGATTTATAATAATAACCACATTTTTTCTTTATATTTTCTTTCTCCTTACTTAATTTTTGACCACTGATTTGATTATCATTATTATTATCGACAACTTTTTCAATGTTAGATTTTAAGAAATTTCGACAGTCTTTCTGATTTTCTATACTAGATAATATTTGGAATCTATGTAATGGCGAAGCAAGTTCTGAATTATTTAAATCTGACAGTATTGGTGACTTAACACTTGAATTTCTTTCCTGATTAATGTTATTAATTTTGATGCTAATATTGTAGCATTACCAGAATAGTGTTCAAATATTATTTTCAAAAATTTATCTGCTCTCAAAAGTCCAGAGTAATTCTTCAATACTCGATTTTTTAAATCGTTAAAATGTCCTTCCACTGAAGCAGTACTTGCACGTCTTGTAAACTTAGGAAGAGCAGCAGAAGACCATAATGGAAACTCATACGCAAGTGGTAAGAAGCTATCAATAAAATCATTAGAAAAGAAAGGATTGGGTTCCGTACCCAGAGTTTTTGAACTCTTAGCAATAACCAACAAACTATCGATATATTCTTTAATTCGACTTTGATGAGTACCTGATATTATATCATCTTCATTATCTTTACAGTGTACTTCGTTTTTATCATCAAAAGCGATATTTTCTTCAATATTTACAAGAAATTGCCGATTTTCTATATATGTTTCCAATTTCTTTCTAACATCAATAACAGTTTTACCAAATATCGACTCAATTTTTGTATCATAAAATTCATGCGAAGCAACTGTACAAGTTAACAAAAAAATTTCACGAAACTCTTCCAATTTTTGGCTGTCAACCATCAAAGCTAAAGCATACAAGTAAAAACGACGAACTGTTTTATGTTGCATAGTTTTAAAACACAACCATTTACGTATCATATTCATCAAATGAGCAACATCAATTCGGATGTACGTATTAATCGTAGGTCTATAATAATACTCTTTGTTTTTAGATGAATACAAAAAACACGTTTCAGTGTAAGCTTTAATTGTCTGATAATTAAAAGTCAACGATAATTGAATTCAATAAATCTCTTGATGCATCACATACAGCAGTAGTTGGTTTTGGTGCACCCAATCTTTGCCATTGATTAAGCCATCCTAATAAAGTATTAGTGTGACTTGACTTTCAGTTAACATATCGTGAACTGAAAGAGTTGTTCCATTAAAATTTATTGTTATCGAATACAGAAAGATATGACCAGATCGAGATCCATCGTAACGTGTGAGAGACTTGATAATACTTCCTGTCCCATCAACTTGTATAACTGAATTTTTCTTCATTTTTTGTAAATATTTTTTGTAAGTATACAGTTGAGATGAAGTACTAAATGAAACAAAGAATTTATCTCGTTTTACTTCATGAATAAATCTATGGTAAGGCACTTTGTATTTCATTTGTTCTATGGTATTAACAACATCTTGCCCATCTGAAAGCTCAATTCCAAGTTTTTTGTCCACATACTCTTTTTTAGCTTGTCGAAGAACATTTAAATTGGGAATATGTGGTCCAATACGATGTCCAAATTTAGTATCACCTGTAATTTGACTTTTTTGCCAATTACCACATTCTTGATAAAAAACTTCTTGTCTGATTTTTTGACGTCTAAGTCCTCGAAGTGGTCTTTTTACATTTTCATGTTTATTATCCCATAGAGTGTCGCGAGTTTTAACTGTTAAATCAAAATCATTATCTCCTGGATTTTTATCTAAGTAACAGAAAATTGGATTTCTACATTTTTTGCTTTTACAATGTCCTGTAATGCGTAAATAATGAAGACTATCATAGATTTTAGAATGTTTGAAGACAAATGCACAAGGAAGTTCTATTTGATGATAAATAGCAAGAGACAAAATATCTGTCCATACACCAGGTTGCAAAATTGGATACTTTTTCTGCCATTATATTGCATAATTGGTCCTTTCATCAGTTTCCATTCTGCACTTGTAATACATATTTTGAATTCATCTACATCGTATAATTCTGTTTCAAACTCATTTAAATTTTCATTGCTGTTATTTAATGTTGACAAATTCATAATAGAACTGCATGTATCGTTAGTATCGGCATTAGTATCGTTATGAAAAGATAATCCCTTATTGGATAAAGCCGTGGATAAAATACCCATTCGATTCTGACTTACATTTACATAAACATTGAAAGCAGACCATCGTCCATTTAGCTCTTCACTCATTAATTTCCAAATATTAGATGTAGATATAGGAGACGGTTTTTTTTTAAATAATCAACATATTTTTCAATTAATGTAATCCTCTCTTCCAGAGTAACGGTTGAACGACGCGGCATTTTGGAATATTTTACTATTATATTTTCACTGTTATAGATGATAAAAATGAATACATATATCACTGAGAACCTTAAAGGAGTGGAGATGAACAAAACACTGTGAAAAAAACATAGAGCAGCATTGCCGAGAGATGTCTGCATTTGTCGCAACGATCCAGATTTTGATTGGCTACCGATAGTTATTTGTTTCGTAAAGCACAAACTAAAAACATTGTGAAGAGTTCTATCTTTTCAAAATTGATTCAAATAATTTTTAATCATAATTAAGAGATTTCTATAAAAGGACTCCGCACAAAGCACGCACGCACACGCACGCACACACAGGCATACGCACCCACACGCACGTGCACACACGCATACGCACGTACAGGCACGCACACAGACGTAGACGCACGCACGCACGCGCACGCACGCACACGCACGCACACGCACGCACACGCACACGCACGCACGCGCACTCACCCATCCAACAACCACACATACACAGACACACACTCACATAAACATACATATGTGCATGCCCTGATGAAAATATTTTGCTGAAAGTACTATAAAATCAATGAAAAGTAAAATAAAAGTTTTTGAAAAATTACTGAATATATTTCAAAATAAATCATAATTTTCCGTATGAAAATTTAATGTAATACTGTGAAATATAAGGAAAGTTAAAATATACTGTTAAAAAGTAATAAAAAAATTTTGAAATATTAGACATGAAATTTACTGAATTAAACTGAAAACTGTGTTACTTTTTAATGAAAAATTGCTAAAATATTTCCATAAGGGCGTACACACTCATACATTCAGGCGCACGCACAGACATACACATGCTCTCATACGCAGACGCACACTCAAATACATACTCATACACACAACCACACATACACATACACATACCCACTCACACACACATCCACGTACACACAAAAACACACATAATCCGACATGATATTAGGGCTGTAATCACGGCATAGTAAAAGTTTAGAACTTCAACATCTCTAGACTAAAAACTATTGATTTTTAAGCTTTATGCCCAGAAGTGACTTTTGATCAAGACACCAATGTATAGAGCCCGGATTTAAGTTCTCAGATCAAGCAACCGTAGCTAGTTCTCCCCACCATGTCGCGCTCGTCGAGCGGGTCGAAGTGAAGCGAGCTGTGAGGAACTCGCTACGGTCGACTCGAAATGGTACGTTGGCGGTACGTTGGTACCGGCGGAAAATCCGGGCTCTACCAATGTAACACTACAGTTTAAGTGAATTTAACCGAGAGCCACTTCCCTGTCTTTAGTATATGTCTTTAGTAACAATAATAAATGTGCAAGAAAACAGACATTCCACGGCTACTACTGCTCTACCAAAAACAACACTTATTTATTGAATTTATCGTATTAGGAAACTGTAAAACATGTAGAAATCCAACTTTCTGTTAAAACTAACAAGTTAAAAATAAGTATGTGGACAAAAAACTTGAGCTTTTAAATCGGTAAGACATTGTTGAAATGAAATATAAAAAGACTTAACATAGATTCATTCATCTATTTTTATTTTGTGTTAAAAAAAATGGACTTAGTGTACTTCAGAAGGCATTATTTTTTTTTTTCTAAACGTTCAACAAAGTTATTAATGCCATACAAAATGTTCTGAAAGTTGTTGACGTCAAAGAATTTCTCTGAATCTCAACACTGAAGAAGAAGTTGTCGATAATAATAATAATCAAATCAGTGATCAAAATTAAAGTAAGCAGAAAGAACATGTGAAGAAAAAAATGTGGTTACAAATCTCAAACAGATATTCATCATACATATTATTGTTCAATATGTAGTACTTATTCATTACCTATTTTCACTTAATATGTTAATTATATATAAAAAATCATATTAAAAAAGTTAAATTCAAATAATGACGAGTACAGGTTTAAACATTATTTTATATTTAAAATTATCAAATTATTGTTTACTTATTTTAAAACGTGTCTTTTATTGTTTATATTTCTTTCTAGATTAATAAAAATTATTGTCCATTTCTCGGACGTTTCTTATTGTCGGAGAATTAACAATACTTGAAAACTTTGTAATAATATGAATATTAAAGATGTTCGATGCAATAGATTCGAAAAAATAAAATAGCTGTTACATATGTCAAAGCACAAAAAAAAATATCTTTATCTTCATTTAACAAAAATAATGACAAAAGGTTTATCATCTCCTAAATAAACTATCCAGTAAACCAGAAAGTATTGAAAGTTCAAAAATAGGATTGAAAATTATTGAGAAGAATTTATTTATGATGATGCCGAATTCTATTTAATTTTTCTCAAAAATTTTTGATCCTATTTCTGAACTTTTAATATTTTCTTGTTTACTGGGTACACTTTCCTTTGTATTCTTAGATTTGCATTAAAAGCTGACTGTTATACAGTATATGTAACTTTACTCTATTTCTTATAAAAATAGGTATCACGCGCTTTGACTTCAGTTATTGAAAATAAAATATTAACTTACTTTGAGCCGAAAAGAGTAATTCTCTAATTTGTCGAGAAATTCACAGCTTGTATCATTTTTATCATTACCAATAAAAATTATTAAGTGGAAATATCACTCACAATACACATACATACACACGTGCACAGCTAATATCAATTTATCGTGCGCACACGCTATCTTTAAACTTACTCGTGATCCAAATTGCCGATGTCCCATATTTGTATATTTGGAATATTTTTTTTTCAATGATTCCATAATCAATTCCATAATCCAATACAGATGGTCTGTACAGTTTTCTTGATTGTAGATTTTGAAATGGCACTTGATCTAAGAAAGTCATTTTATTGAGTATTCCTAAAATTTCAGGGATAGTATATATTAATTCAAGAGTGTATGTAAAACACAAGACATGAAAAAAAGATTATGCTTTTTAATTTAGAATTAAAGTTTTATTTACGTGCAAGAAACAAGAAACAAGAATTTCACTTAAATATATTATATTATAATTTTTAGCATAAATTTTCAAAATATCTTGTAATGTACCTTTTATTCTTCAGTTGTAGTATTTGAATCACTTTCACAGTATCTGTGTCAACCAAATCCTCTGTTGTATTTGTGTCATCTAAGTCTACATTCTTAACTGTTTTTGATTGAGAATCGTTTCTCATCGATTTAAGAATGTAATATGTCCTTATGTAGCAACGAATATTACGATGCTTTAAATCAATGTAGATGTTTAGATAAATATGTTAGGTAAATGAATATTGTAAAAGTAAAAATTTAATTATACCTTTATTAACAGCTATTATACTTGTCTCCGCTGATTTTGGTGGCCAGAATTATCACTGGAATATTTTATTACGTAGAGCTATGTAATACCACGTGAACATATCAATCTCTCGACCATATGGTTTTTGGTGAGAGAAAATATACGAATATGGATTGAATAAAACTGGAAAAAAAACCGAATTTCGGTGTCAAAATATGTGAAAAAATGATGCCATTGTTCAAAAAAGAACAAGCACTGAATAACTTCTGAGCTCGATTAACAAAGCAGCATGGCTGCCCGCTCTCGAAGCTCAAGACAAAGATGCATATGAGTCTATCCAGATAAACTTGCTATAATCGCATAAACATGTGATAAAATTTGGTCCATAAACAGATGCATAAGGAAATGGACTAATCAATTTCCTTATGCATATCTTTATGCGACTATGTAAGTTTGTCCGGATAGGCCCTAACCAATGATTTTGTAAATGAGTGCAATGACAACATAAGAAACATAAGTAAAATTTAATTAGTAAACAAATTAACCAATTACAGTGTAGTATTCTCGAAAACGTAAGATTGATTAGCCAATTTGTTTACCGCTTAAATTTTACTGCTAACGTTTCTATAAGCGCCATGGCCCTCAGCATTTACATGAAATACTTCAGTGATTTTTTTTTGTTTCAGCAGTTGACTATCATATTTCAGTCTTGATGTTGGTAAAATTGACATTAATGTAAATGCACTTTGAAGATTTATCTGCCATTTTCTAGCAAGAAGTTACTAAAACGCATGCGCACCCGCTCCGTGCTCCGTACCCGCCATATTCAAATAAAAATTATTCATTTTGCGTTTTAAACAAAAACAAAATGTTAGAATATAAATTTAACCAATTATTAATAATGTACAAACGACGTACAAACGATTAAGCACGATAAATTCATAAATTATAGTATACGTGACGTAATTGCGACATAGGGGGGCTAACTATCATTAGCACTGTTATGAAAACTTTGTAATTTTTTTTTAAATTAACGAAGAATGTACAAACGATAAAAATCATAGTACATTTATGTACAAACGATGTACAATCCGAATATATAAATGTTTTTACGATTTGCGTTAGGAGGGGGGGGGGCAATTATATAGACCTCCCGTAGGGGGGTTCCACCATCAACAAACTATACACATAGGATGTAGATTCAATCTCGCTTTACGTAGAAATTCGTAAACCCATGTAGAATCTTGTTTTGCGTGAAAAGTCCCAGATAACAAATCGTGCGGGCTCATATTACCTGCACGATGTGAGTATCACACCATATCTGCACAGTGCTATCACTTTGCCTGTACGACGTGATAGGGACATGCGTGCGGGAGCAATAAATCGCACTATGCAGTTTACGCCATGCGCGACTGTGCCTCCTCTCACGACGTGAGTGCTATGCACAGATGTCTATACTAGTACTAGATCGCTAACTTTAGGCTTTGACGTATGGAAAAACTGAGGCTGGCAGGATTTCCGGTTTCGGTCATGACACCCTACAACAAAATGGCCGCTCAACAACTGCTCAACAACTGCTCAGCAACTGCTCAACAACTGCTCAACAACTGCTCAACAACTGCTCAACAACTGCTCAACAACTGCTCGGCATCTTTCAAGAATTTTTACAATATTATCAATTTGTATCACCACGCCGGGTATCACATGTGCATACGCACGTACAGATATAAGGCCATCACACACAAAATGACATAACTGCATATGCATAGCATAAGACCGTCTCGACCAATGAACATGCTATGTAAATCAATATGGCACCTTTATGCTAGATGTTCATTGGTCGAGACGGTCTTATGTTATGCATATGCAGTTATGTCATTTTGTGTGTGAGGGCCTATACACATTACACACGCATTGTCGCCATTTTGTTGTAGGGTGTCATGGCCGAAACCGGAAATCCTGCCGGCCTTTTGACGAAGTTAGCGATCTAGTACTAGTATAGACATCTGTGGTGCTATGTGCCGAGAATTCATTTTATCGCGTCATTCTCATTTCCGCTTAATTCATAAGTGTGCCGTTTTGTGCCTGGTGTACTTAATAGTTATTGCTGCTTTGATTGATTTGTACAAAATATTTGTGACACCGTGGCATTGGACTGACGATTAATTTGCTGTTTTTGGTAAGTACGCATTAGATATAATAAATATTAATATTGTCATATGAAATCTTTGTTATAACCTCACATTTTTATATTGTATTTTTATAGAAAAGTTTGCAAAAGTGTTGCATTTGCTTTTTCGCGGTCGTGGTCAATCGTGGTTGCCTGTATCTACATATCATATAAGACGAACGACAAGATACCTAAATGTAACTTTGTAGTCAGTGTAGCGTGCCAATGTGTTTCTTGGTTGTGTAAGATCGTTCTTATATTGTTTGTCAGGAAATTCAATTTAATGATTAGTTAACAATTAATAATTAATATATTTAAGAATGAACAATATGTGAATGTCCGTTATGAACCCAATTTCTTACAGATATGATAAATGTCTTATCCACTAAACTTATCTTTGTTAGAAATATATGTATTTCTTTTAACTTGTAGCTAGCTAGCCCTTTTCCAAAGTCCTTCTTGGAAAATTGACCAGTTATTTAACAATTGATTGGCAAAAGTCCTTTATTGCCTCTGAGATCAACGCCCATACAGTACACAAAGATTGCATACACATTGCATCAATCTTTCATCGTAATGTTGCAATATTGCAAATTCACTGCAAAATGTTGTTGCATCATTGCTGTGGGATTGCAGCAACGTTAAAATGTCCGCTTTTAGGAAGATTGTAACGAAATATTACAGTAATATTGCAATGTAATGAATTTGCAATAATGTATTGTTATTGCAATCTTAGAATAATGTTGCATATATTTTTATTTATTCGGACATTTATCTGTCCGATTTTTGAACAATCAGTTCAATATCTGAATTCCCTGTGTTGAGGTCGTATCAGAAAAATTAAACTGATAAAAATAATTACTATGTCTTTAATCTTACTAATCTTTGCAAGTTTCATATAATCATCATGACTAAAACTTAAATACGAGATAGATTTTGCAACGCGCGTCGCATAGCGGTAAACGAACGAACTAGCGATTACCGAATATTGCTATTGCAATGTTATTGGAATGTTGCTGTCACATTCTCATGAAATATTACAATTACAGGTTGCAATAATGTCTCAACAATATTACATTGCAACTTGCAAGATTGTAACATTGCTGCAATGTAATTGCAATGTTCTGTGCTGTATGGGCGGAGCTTTCCTTAAGCGAAGTCCTTTACGCTGTGAAACACTCGCACTTATATCTCTATACTTTTCTCTCTACTAACAAGAGCCGAAAAAGCCTTGTGACCTCTTTGCACTCGTTTATATACTTTCTGTCTTCGACTGTTCTCGAGCTTTCTCGAATATTCTAATTTCCGGAGCCGCAGATGCGATTTGCGCATCTTTGGAAATGTATATTAGTGCCCCCAATGATATATATGAGGACTAATCGATTCGATATCGTTTACCGACATCGGTGTTATCCTAAGAGATTCTTACAGTTGGTTGTAAGGAAATGCTCCTTATTTATATCACGAGTTGTTTTCGAGTACAGTAATTATCTAAAGTACGTGTTACTTAACGTAAATCTTTATGATATCACATAAATAAATAATTTTACAATAGTGCGGTAAAAACCTCCTGAATAGCGAATTTCCAATTTGTAATCAAACAGAGTAAATACATATAATGAAATATGGTCAGAAATGAATAGCTGTACTTTTATTAGCCAAAAGTTGACAAAGCAATTAGACACATTACATCGCAATTTCACAAATAAACACTTTCTGTTAATAGACTTGTAACCTAGAAATATCATGCAATGACAAGTTAAAAACTTATATGTGTAAGATATTCAAAATTTTAATTTTTTATCAATTTATTTCTAAAGTATTCAACTTTTATTTTATATAAATAAATATCATCGTAAAAAATAACTTTTGCTAACACTGTTTTGGCAATAGATTTTTTGATCATGAATCATGAAAATGTTTATTCTTAATACAACTTTTAATGACCATTAGACATTATTAGTACATGGATTTCTTTTTATATTTGTATATATTTAAAAATTTTTTAAACTCTTCATTGAAGAATCTGTTCTAAAAATTATTATATAATAATTACAAAACAAAAAACTAGAATTAAATTTTAAATGAAATACTGTATGTATTTTTAATTAAATTTTAAATGGAATATTATATAAATTAAATGAAATATTAATATACGGGCATTAGATATAATAAATATTAACATTGTTATATTAAATCTTTATTATCCAGATAACAATTGGTGATTTGCATACTTGCGTTCTCCAGCGACACAAGGGCCACTTTTGAAAGCTACCAGGCCGGCACATATCATTGTGAGGATTGTGAGTATTTCTGAATTATATACATACATTAACCAACACAATATATATATATATATATATATGGTATAAATGAGAGGTATAAATTGTTTACAGAGAGCAAAGAATGATGCTTTTCTTCACTGAGAGAAATATTACCTATCTTAACTTATTGTGCACAGTAAATTGTTACGCCGTGCCCGTGACTCAAAGATCTCGTCGCGGGCCAACGCAGGATTCGGGATCCGTCGTGTAGGGCCAAGGGGGTTGATCCAAGGGAGATAATTATTGAACGATGTTCAATGAGAAATAAAATATCTTTATTCACTTAGCACTCGCGTACACTTTATTTAACGGCTTCCTCACAGTCGTTACGATCGCGTAAGATACGAACTCGGAGTTCGCGATACCGACGTGCAGCTTGTGCTTAGATCAAACTTAAAAAACCCGTGGTGACAATCGAGTCACCTTCTTTTATACAGATCAGTATCAAGGTTAGCAACGTCTGCTTTTCCGTGAATGCTGATCTGCTTCGCTTGTTTGTGAGGCAATCCGCCGATTGTTTCCTCATGCGGTTAACGCCTCAGCGTTTAATTATAATCGATTGTTACTTGTCTAAAGAATAGCATTGGTCAATATCTTTGTTAATTTTAAATACCTTATTCGTCTTTCTGAGAACGTGTTTCGAGTTGAAAGTTTTATTTGCTAATTCTTTAAACAATAGCGTTGCTAAATTAAAATATCTCGTTGTAGTCTTTCGACACACAACAATATATATCATTGCAATTTGTATAAAACAATTTATACAAGACAATTACATATCAATATTGTTGCTTTTCTTTACGGAGAGAAATTATACAGTAGATTTGTGTGCAATTTTAGTAAGTCTCTTAGTAGATATAATATAATTTTGCACGGTCAACCTCAACGTGGCTCTTTTTTCTCTTAATTAATTTTAATTGATGTAACATAAAAAATTTAATTGTAAACTTTAATTTTATCTTTAATTGGCTGATATCTGTATTATTAATGATTAATAATGTTAATCACAAATATTGTAATGAATTATTGCATTGTTAATTATTTTTCTGACTGTATTATACCAACTACGAACGACGCTTAGAAAAGAATGTCAACAAAATTTAAACCATTTCTTCAACTAAGTGCAAGTCAGAAAAGAAGGCGGTTATCTATTATACAAGGTCATTCAAGATACTCAGAATCCGTAGCACATGATTTGAATAGTTCGAACTCTACATCGTCTGACGCTTCAGAGAATGAAGCGGCAGAAGATCCTGGTCCATCTGTATTTGATAACGATATTCACAATGATGAGAGATGTATTGTTTACAATGAGGATTCTTCTATCAATGAGGAAAGAATAGAAGATGGTGAAGGCACTTCCGCTGAAAATGATAAAAACGAAAAAAAAGGAAGAGATGCTGATAACGTTGAAGTTCAGGATAATCTAATAGCAGAATATAACATGTCTTCAAATTCTTCGGAAGATGAAAATGACAATAACCTACAAAATCTGGACGAGTTGAAGAAAAGAGCATTGGCAAACGCTTTCTTAACAGGAAATTTAAATCATAAACAAGGAAATATACTACTGAAAACAATGCAAAACTTTCCTTTTAACCTAAGATATTTACCCAACGACACAAGAACATTACTACAAACGCCTACTAATGCTACGAGGCACATTAAAAAAATTTCTGGAGGAGAATATTTTCATTTAGGTGTCAAATGTACACCTAAAAAAAAATTAGAAAGTCTTCCTGAAGATATGCTGCAAGAGACAATAGAAATTGATTTCAGTACCGACGGTGCACAAATCCACAACAATGGTACTGCTCAAATTTGGCCTATTCAGAGTATAGAACTTACAATTACCCCGATAAACGGCCTATAATAGCAGGAGTTTTTAAAGGATCAGGAAAACCATCTAATGCATTTGAATTTTTTGAACAATTTGTTAAAGAAATTATCGACATTCGAGATGAAGGTGGTATTATTATAAACGATCGACGGTTACCATTAATCATTCGTTGTTTTATTGCCGATGCACCGGCAAGAGCATTTGCATTAAATCATTATGGGCACATGTCGTCAAATGCGTGTTCCAAATGTAAGGTCAAAGGTCTCCGTAGCGAAGCAATATTTTTTCGGGGAACTATGGTTTTTCCGGGGATTCATCATCCATTAAGAACTGATCAAGAATATAAAGATATGGTAGACGAAGACCACCATAAAGGCCAAAGCCCTTTAGAGCCTGTGGTAGGACTAGTAACACAAGTTCCATTCGAGCCTTTACACCTTATTTACATTGGAGTAGTAAAAAAAGTTCTACACGCTCACGTCCACGGAAAATACGGGCGTCAGAAATTAAACAAAAGGAAACTAGACATTAGTAGTATAGCAATGATGATTCTAACTCAGGGATCTGAAGGGGTGCGCGGGTGAAGAGGGAAAGAGGGGTATCAGATAACAGTGGAGGGGGTAATAACGTCATCGTTTTTGGAGGAGAGGGGGTAAATGTGGAGTGGTAGGGGTATCAGATTACAATAATTCCCGGAAGATAAGGATTGTTAATACAAATCGCAAGATAAGGATTCCCGGAAAAGATAAGGATTGTTTATTGGAAAGAGAACTGTTTATTGGTGCAGGTTTTTTTTCTACACATCAAAGTAGAGCGCCATGTTGTCGGAATCATTATGTTTATAGTATGCAGGTTCGTGCAGATTTACGGATTGCGTCATCGCTGTATTTTAGAACAAAGAGGCAGTATTTGAGCGCCGTTTCTTAGAGGGTGTGATAATGATTGTTAATACAAATTGTAGGCATCGCCATGTTGCTAGATGCGTCATCGTGTTTGGAGGAGAGGAGGTAATTTTGGAATGGTGGGGGGTATCAGATCACAATAATTCCCGGAAGAGATAAGATAAGGATTGTTAATGCAAATATGAATCATCGATAGTTTTAATCAATGTCGTGTGCAACAAGCGGGTATATAAAGCAAGTGAAAAAGAATAGGAACCATCAGTCGTTCGAAATCATTGAGAAAATCACTAGTTCGCTGTGACGTTTACTAGCAACGATGTTTTGCACCATGTTAACCGTGAATAATCAGATCAACAAACAGCAGAGTGCGAAGAAGCTGCAATTACCCAACGAGTATGTCGTTTCTTTAGCTACATCTTTAAACTTAATTGTTATACTTTTAAACTAACAATTTATTTTTTCACAGAAAACAAAAAAGTAATATGTCAAAGATGGAAAAAGAATCATCTAGGATCTTGGTTAGAAGATACCCGTTGACAAAAACCAGTTACAAATATCTCGACATCGGAATCAACGTCTCAACGCCGAGCCGTGTGGAAATCGCTCTCGGTGACAACCATGGCAAGGAGCTACGTCTATCATACGACGTATGGAAAGAACTCATGAATCAACGGAGCATCATCGCCAGCTTCTTTAAGAATGATGCGGACGAAGCACCGTCTCAGACCGTTGGACACTGCACGTTAAGTTTTGGAAAAATGAACAACCTAAAAGTAATGCGCCTGGCAACATCAGCATTATGTTTAATCATGTCAAACCAAACCGTGTGTAACATGTTTGCACTTGAATATTGCGTAGACTGTATCAATCATTCGTTGAACAACATCACCGGTACAGTTGATGTCAAGTTCGCACACTTTTCAGAAATCGCGAGAAATGCGAAAGACCCCGATCACGTGGCGATTCGCAAAAGCGATTTATTCGATAAAAATAATATAATTGATTGTGAACTGGTGACTCAGGTTTTTGCGGAGTTGTAACAATACATATTAATAAATATTATTTCAACTGTAATTAAAATTTTTTATTATTTTTCCGTGCCATCTTATCCGCTATACCGACTTATCCTACAACGCGCGCATCAAAGTAGAGCGCCTGTTTAAATTGCGTCATCATGTTTGGAGGAGAGGGGGTAAATTCGGAGTGGTGAGGATATCATATTACAATAATTCCCGGAAGAGAAAAGATAAGGATTGTTAATACAAATTGTAGACAGCGCCATGTTGTCGGAATGCATCATCGTTATGCTTATAGTTGGTGTCGTGTGCAACAAACGGGTATATATAAAGCGAGTGAGAAAAAAACGACTAATCACAGTTGTTCAAAATGGAGAAGGAGCGCGATCTTACCGTACGAGCAGCGAATATCAAAACGACGGGAGAGTTCCTTCCATGGGACTACGAGTGCAACGAGTACCTCGATTCTCTCAAGGAACAATGTTGCAAGAGGCAACGCACCGGAGTAGTCAACTCTCTGGTGGTGCAAATTGTGCGTCTGGAGGGTGTGAGGGACGCCCTACACGAGCGTTTCGTGCCCGTCGGTGCCGGATACGGTGGATACGAGAAGAAGGGCTACACGTGGAAGGAGATCGAGACGGCGTTTAGGAACCGTGTGCTGACCGGTGCGATTATCAATCAAAACTATATAGATCCTCGTGAATTTTTTGAAAATGTAAAAAATACGGTTATCGAGCGGATCCAGGGCGTCATGGCGGAACACAACAGCGTCAAGATTAACACCGCGTTCAACGGGGAATTCGTCGCGGGCGACAAGACTGCTGTGAAGACCATCGCCACCAAAAATTACGAGTTGTTTCCCACATCCGATCTCAACGAGTGGTACACGCGGCACGTGGAGGATGATATTCTGGCGGCTCTGGAGGAGTTTCAGGAACGCGATAGCGGATGGGCGTTGTCGCGTATCCTGAATCTCACCGTCAATGTGAACAAGTTCAATCCTCTGCACGCGGGATGCCACATCGAGTTACCGTGGCAAATTATGCTAAAAAGGGCGGTGGTCAATGTTAAATCAAACGATAATGCGTGCTTTGCGTGGGCGGTGGTAGCAGCCTTGTATCCTGCGGAAAAAAATTCAGACAGAACAATCGAATACCCACATTACTCGACGGTGCTCAACCTGTGCGATATCGAGTTCCCCATGACGCTTCCGCAAATAACAAAGTTCGAGAAACTAAACGCCATCTCCGTCAACGTCTTCACCACCGAAGACTCAAAAATCGTCCCTCTGCGGCTCGCCGATGACAAAAAGGAGAAGCACGTCAACCTGCTCTACGTGTGTAAAAACAACGATGCACACTTTGTGTGCATCAAAAACTAGTCGCGGTTGGTGAGCTCGCAACTGAGCAAGCACGCAAATAAAAAGTACATTTGCGATCGGTAAGTAAAAAGATGCGTATAAAATAAATCAATATTTTTTTTTTTTTTATAGTTTTAATCAAATAAATTATTACAGGTGTTTACACTACTTTTATACACGGGAGAAGTTGTCAGTCCACAGCGTCGACTGCGGGAAAATGAACGACTGCGCCGTCGTTCTCCCCGGCGAGGACAAGTGGCTGACGTTCTGGAATTACAATCGGAAGGAGCGGGTTCCGTTCGTAGTGTACGCCGATCTCGAATGTACGCTCGAGAAAAAGGAGGATCAGGACGGTACTACTTACGCCTACCAACATCACAGAGCCTTTAGCGTAGGATATTATGGGTGCTTTCCAATTGCTTAACACATCTTAACACAAACGTACACAAGAATGCACAAAGTGCAGTGTTGTGCACGACTCAATTGGAACAAAGTGTGTACTAATGTGTATGCGGTTTCGAATAGAATTAGGATTATTTTCAAATGCCATACCCATACCTTAGTATTTTATAATCTATGGTGATGGTAACTGCATTTCCATCTTCTATCTACGGAAATAATCTAAGGAAATAATTATAAAGAAATAATTCTAAGGAAATAATCTGTTTAAAAAAGATATTTTACAATTAATTTTTTTCAATGTTACGTATACTTATGTATATACGTAAGTAACTAATAATTGTTTATTAAATTTTATAGCGAAACATACCTACTATTTAATTATTTATTTAATTATTGATATTTCATAGATATAATATATAAATAAAAAAGCAATTTCACAATCAGAAATAGAAGAGAAAGTAATCATAGCAATTGCTACTGAACTAACGTCCAGCTCTGTTAATACTAGTTCAAGTTCAAATATTTTCAATGATAGTATTAGTGAAATAATCAATTCTAATGAATCTGATACATCTTCTTCAAGTGAAGAAGCTGGAAATGATATACTATTTCCATTATATCAACTTCTCATGCATGGAAGAAGACATAGCAAAGTTCAAGGGTTCCTCGATACTGTCCACTTATACAGTGACATTGTCTTCAAGGAACATTTTAGATTACAGCGACATACAGCATATCTTCAAATAGGTACACTGAATATTATTGTGTATTATTTATATATTTTTTTAATATATGTATCATTCATTTTTATATTTGCAGACATGTTGCAGCAAAGTGATTTTATTCCGTCCCATTCTTCTGGTATGCTTAAAATCTCTGCTGAATGGAGTTTCCTTATATTTCTTTGGTATCTCGCAAATACTGAGCCGTTACGAACCTTGGGAGATAGATTCGATGTATCTGTGTCCTCGATTTTTCGTGTAATACATCGTGTTGTGGAATGGCTTTTATCAAGACTAGACGAAGAGATAAAGTGGCCAGAGGGAAATGATGCCATCCTCGTGACATCCCAAAAATTCGAGGCAAAACGAGGAATAAGAAAATGTATCGGAGCAATAGATGGTACTCATATCGCAATTCGACGGCCTGTTGATCATCCTAGAGATTATTGCAATCGAAAAAGGTTTTTTTCTATCGTGTTACAAGGTGTTGTAGACGCAGATATGAAGTTTACGAACATTTACTGTGGAGAACCGGGTTCATTACATGATGCACGTGTTTTAAGAAGATCATTACTGTATGATACTGCTCAAAATGACATGGAAAACATTTTTCCTAATGGAACATGTATAATAGGAGATTCAGCCTATCCATTATTACCTTGGCTCGTACCGCCATTCAAAGATAATGGACATTTAACAGCACAACAGTCTGAATTCAATTTCTTGCACTCTTCAACACGAATGCCAGTAGAGAGAGCGTTTGGCTACTTGAAAGGGCGTTTCCGTCGTTTGAAATTTTTAGAATTACTGAATATTGAATTTATTCCAAAATTAATAACAGCCGCTTGTATTATGCATAACATTGCTATAAAAGAATATGATGAAAATGAATTCTTTGCTGATGACATTAATAATTTTCTTGATAATGCTGCGGATGATAATTATGAAATAAACAATTTACATATTAATAGAAACAGGAATGAAATAATAGATCGAAGAATGCAGATGTTTCGTGAGTTATTTCCAGAATAAATAATTTTGCATATTTTTTTGTTTACTTTTTAACTTGAAATAAAACTAAGAAAAAAAATAAAGATTCGTAATATCGTAAAATTAAACATTTTATTTATTGTAATGAATGATAAACAAGTTTTTATATCTGCATCTACAACACTTTGTAACATTATATGCATATTGAGGTCTAAATATATAATATTAATCTTATTTAGACTATTTAGAAATATTTTTATTGTATTACTTATGCGACAATATAAATTTAAATATATTTTATGAAATAAAAATAAAGATCTTTAGAGTAAACAAAAACAGAAAGGCTCATACATACACATACTCATTTTCAATAAACTAATTTTATATAATATGAAAATTAAATATTTATCTTTCAAATAATTAGGAAAATTAAGAAAAACAATACAAATAAAACAAGAACATTATTGTCACATATACAAATATCACCAAGTAGAGCAAATCAAATCCGCTATGTTAAACAATTTGCGACGAATGTTTACTACTTATTTAATAAAATGTACTTAAGAAATAAAAATAATAATAAAATATATATGTAAACTATCACATTTTTCAGTCTTCACATGAACTATCCGTATCAGTCTTAAGTTTCTTACTATTAAATGAAGTACGAGTTTCCAATAGCTCTTTAAGCAACCGACATTTCTGTTTTTCAATGTGTAATTTGTCTCGATGCCATTCTGCTGCTTCCTCCAACTTGCGTTTAGCAGTGTTTTGTTTTATATTTAACTGTCTTTCTTTTAATGCTATCAATTTCTTTTTCATTTGCATTTCTTCTGCTTTTCTTTTCTCGTAATTTTCCTGTTTCTCTTTTTTTATTTTATCTTTATCTGCTAAATTCTGTAAATGCTGCAACCACTGTTTTTCCAGCTCTACTTTACGTGCTGCGGTTCTACTCCCTGAGCCATGTAAAGGACGCTTGCTCTTTTGTACATTGCTTACAGATGTGGAATATACAGCTGTTTCTGCGGTTGACAATGGCACTTTTTCGAAAACTTGCTTATTTTTATTTGATAACGATTTTGATAAATTTTCATAACTTTGTTTCTTAGTATTATTAGTACTTCCAGTGCTTGATGTGCTCGGTGTATCGCTTTGTTCTATGAATGTTGATGGAATAGTTGATGATTTCGATTTTGGATTCTTCTTAGCAAAAGTTGATGATATTGTACTTTGACCTTGTACTGTCTTCCGATCACCAAGAATATTTTCCATATGGTCAAAAAATTTAAATGTCATGGCACCAGTACCAGTTCTTTTACTGTTATCAACACAGTCTTTATATTTTCGAGTGAGCGTATTAAATTTCCATCTCACCTGTTCTCCGGAAAACTATAATTTTCAAATATAATCGAAATTAACAAAATATGTATGAATCTTTACGTCTCTAATCTATTGATCCTGTCACTTGCCAGAGATACATTTTTCTAAGTTGCACATGCATGTCAATATCTGTACTTTATATCTCGATGTAATATATGTATATGCACGCACTTTCAGATATGAGGCATAAAATAAATATAAAATATATGTAATTTAAAACAATTTACTTTAAATAAGTGATAGAATCAATGTCCGGAGGTGTATACAGTATAGAGACTGAAGGTCTTTAATATGTATTTAATAGGATTGGAATTAACAAAAATTTTTATAGATGTTTGGAAAAGAGTTTTTAATAGTACCTTATAACCGAGCTCTGAAAGGTCGTCAGCTATTAATATCCATATTTTCCCTCTTTTAACAGGATGATCAAGATCTTCTTTCCTTGCCTCGTAACAGGTAAGTAATGCTAGCGTGCTGCTGTCTGTCCACATAGCAACTGCAAAACAAGTCAGTGATCAAATCATAATATTTGTAAATTTGAAGAGTAAATTATTTTCCTTGTATAGTTTCAAAATTTGTAGTTTTTCTATTTTTGTCCATATTTAATGTGCCATAAATAAAATATAATATAATAGAAAAAATAAAATATAAATAATTTACCATCCTTCTTGGGCTTTTTAGGTGGAGTTGTATGTTTTAATTGAGGGCTATACGGTTCTCGCTCTATATTGATATCATCTGAAATGTCCATGCTACTTTGAAATGTCCATGTTTCTTCATTTGAGTCAATGTCATTATCATTCAAACAATAAATAATGTCCTCATTCGAGTCAATAGCTTTATCATCGAAACAAACATGTTTAAGTAATTCTTTCTTATCCGGCAGAGATAAGAAACATGTTGTACACATAAAATTCGTACCATCTGTCTGTAAGCAATTCCAAATAAAATCATTATTAACGCACGTATATATATATTAAAATATATGAATAAATGTTGAAGCATAATACACTTAACCTGCAAATACGAAAAACAAAATTGACTTAATTTTAATTATTAAATATAAAAAACGATTCATACCAACAAAAATTTATCATTATAATATTATATAATTCGAGTTATTACCTCAGTGATACGCTTTATATTTTCCATTGCTCTTTTTCTTAATCGCCTTTCTATTGATAAATGCCAAAAAATGCCATGTCCTAACCTCATCCCAAGTCGCCGCAGTTAGTAATTTATTTTTCACTAAAAAAACACAAGCTTACACAACCAACTAATAGCCTTCGGGCTGAGTACGAAAGTGTAGTGTTGTGTCGATGATTACAGCAATTAGAACATAACTTGTGTCGCCGTGTGCACGAAAGTGTCTAGGGATATTTCAATTGGAAAGCACCCTATGTAAGTTGCGCTTACGATAATTCACTCTCTAGTTTTAAGTCATATCGCGGTGAGGATTGCACAGCGTGGTTCGTCAACGAACTGCACGATTTGACGCACCGCGTGAAAGCGATCCGCACCACCGTCGTCCCCATGGCGGATCTTACGCGGGAGGAATCGGAGAAATTCCGTAGCGCCGTAACGTGTCACGTGTGCGAGAAACCCTTAACAGCGTATGACACGCGGGTGCGCGATCATTGTCATCTGACCGGGCGTTACCGCGGTGCCGCGCACTCGTCGTGCAATCTAAATTACATAGACTCCGACGTTATCCCGGTGATATTTCACAATTTATCCGGTTACGACGCGCATTTTATAATCAAAGACGTTGCCAATGCTTTCGAAGGCTACGTCGAATTGTTACCGCTGACGAAAGAACGTTACATTTCATTTACAAAAAATGTTAAAGATACCGAGGATCAAAATTCCAAAATTTGCATTAAATTACGATTCATCGATTCGTTCAGATTTCTCAGTACGAGTCTCGACAAATTGGCATCTTATTTAACTGTAGATGAATTAAAAATTTCACGATCGGAATTCAAACATTTATCCGCGGAAAATTTCAATCTGCTTACTCGGAAAGGCGTGTTTCCCTACGAGTACGTCGACAGCGTCGACAAGCTCCGGGACACAAACCTACCATCGCGCGAATCGTTTTACAGCTCGCTCACCGGAGAAACGGTATCCGAGAGCGATTACGCGCACGCGACAAACGTCTGGCAAACTTTTTTGATCGAAGATCTAGGTCAATACAGCGATTTGTATTTGAAAACAGACGTTCTTTTGTTGGCGGATATTTTCGAAAATTTCCGAAACATGTGTATTAAAAGTTACGGTTTAGATCCCGCTCATTACTACACTCTACCGGGATACACGTGGGACGCTATGATGAAGTACACGCGTGTAAAATTCGAGTTGCTCACGGACATCGATATGGTACTGTTTGTCGAGCGCGGTATACGCGGCGGTCTCAGCCAATGCTCCAACCGATACGCCGCCGCCAACAACAAATACATGCCATCCTACGACCCATCGGAACCGTCATCGTACTTAATGTACTTTGATGTAAACAACTTGTACGGCTGGGCAATGTGTCAACCGTTGCTCTACGCCAAATTTCGATGGGTCGATGATGTCGAAAACTTTAACGTAATGTCCGTTGCATCCGATTTGGCTACCGGTTATGTGCTGGAAGTCGATCTCGAGTATCCGGTGAATCTTCACGACGCGCACGCCGACCTGCCGTTCTGCCCGACGCGCGATAAGCCGCCCGGCAAGCGGGAGCTCAAGTTACTCGCAACGCTGTACGATAAGCAGCGTTATGTCATTCACTACCGTAATCTACAGCAATGCGTGCGACATGGTCTGCGAATTGCAGAGATTCACCGCGTACTGCAATTCGCGCAATCTCCATGGCTCCGCGGATACATAGAACTGAATACACAGTTTCGGACACGGGCGAAAAATGATTTCGAAAAAAATTTGTACAAATTGATGAACAACGCGGTTTTCGGCAAAACCATGGAGAATGTGCGAAATCACACGGATGTACGGCTCGTTACACAGTGGGAGGGTCGGTACGGAGCGGAGGCTATGATCGTGAAACCGAATTTCCACAGCCGAAGCATGTTCTCGGAGGATCTGATGGCCGTAGAGTTGCGAAAACTCGAAGTGAAATTCGACAAGCCGATCTACGTGGGTATGTGCATCCTCGACATATCCAAGACCTGCTTGTACGAGTTTCACTACGAGTACATGGCGCCTCTCTACCGCGACAATTGCAAAATTATGTATACCGATACCGACAGTCTGATATACTTTCTGCACTGCGAGGACGCGTATCGGGATATGAAACGCGATATATCCAAATTCGACACGAGCGACTACTTCGAGGACAACGCTTACGGTATGCCGCGCGCCAACAAGAAAGTACCCGGTCTGATGAAAGACGAGAATAACGGTGCGATCATGACGGAATTTGTCGGATTGAGAGCGAAGATGTACGCGTTGAAAGTCACCGACCAAAAAGACACCAAAAAGGTTAAAGGTGTAAAAAAGAATGTAGTCGCTAGAACGATAACGTTCGACGATTACACTCGGTGCCTCAACGCCGAAATCGAGCTGACGCGACGTCAATCGTGCATCCGCTCAAAGATGCACGAGGTGTACACCGTGTCGGAGTCAAAGCTCGCTCTCAGTCCGTACGACGATAAGCGGCACGTCGTATCCGGTTCCACCGACACTCTACCATGGGGACATCGCAAGATACAATTGTAAATAATGCTTAGTAATATACATAGTGTTTAATTTATATAGTTTAATATTTTATGTATTATTATCATTGTTAGTTTTAAATGTATATATTGTAACATATTGTAGTAGTAGTAATAAAGAACACCTTTGTATATAAATGTATAATAGTTTATTATAATACAGTGTAAAATATACATAGTTTATTACAATACATCGTCTTTATTTATCCAAGAATTATGTGAATTGTCGAATCCCAACCACTTTACAAACACCTTATCGTCCTTTCGGCGCAACACCTTCTCCACGAGATAAACGTCGGGTTGTGCGGTCTTGAGCAATTCGTACTCGTAAAAGCCTCCCGCGACCGGATCTCCGCGATAATCTTTAATCAGATACGTCACAGGATTGGTACGTTGCACCGTGGCGATCTTAAACACCTCCGTCGACCAATTCGGTGTGTATCCTTTCTCGAAAACAGTTTTGAATTTGCTCACGCGCACCGAATCACCCACCCTGAATTTCGCCGGCGCGGCAATTTTTATATTACCGTACACGGTGCTCAAGAGTCCCTTTGCGATCTCGGGAGTGACATCGATCGGGCGCATACCGATCGTACGATGTTTACGACCGTTGTATTCCGAGACCAATCGCGGTAAATAGTCGATCCACCTGTACGATCCCGTGAGCGTGAAAAACTTCCACATTTCGTTCTTCAACGTGCGATTGAATCGTTCCACCACCGAAGCCTTCATAACCGAGTATGTCGAATAATGATTGATACCGTGTTTCTTGACAAGATTTTGGAAATCTCTGTTGTAAAATTCTTTTCCATGGTCAGTCTGCAAATTTTTCGGAATTCTCTCTCTAAATATCGCGGAAAATGCTTTGGACGTTTCGATTCCACCTTTGTCTTTAAGGACATAGCCCACGCGTACTTGCTCAACACATCGATAACGGTTAGAATGTAGTTGCAGCCGCCGTTGGATCGCGAGTACGGTCTCATCTCGACAATGTCAGCCTGCCACAAATCGTCGTATCCTTTCACGACGACTGGCCTACGCGTAAAGTTTCTTCTCGCCGGTGCGTGGAGCTCGTCCAGCGATCTCCTCTCCAGGCTCACCGCTTCCTTCTCGCTCATTGCGATTCGTTTTGCTTCTTCTTCATCGCCTCATCGTAGTATTCGATGAAATTTTTTCTCACAGCTCTACGAAGATTGTGAATCTCTCGCTTGACAAGACTCTTCGTCTCTCGCTCGCGATCGACGAGTTTTCCATCGAGTCGCGCTACACTCTCGTCGAGGAGACCTCTCAGATCGTGAATCTGTCGTTCCAACGCCACGTATCTGGTCTCGATGTAATCGTCGTGGTCTCTCTTCCAGGTCCGCTCGGTATTCTCCAAATCTTCGAGTCTCGAAAGTACTTCTCGCTTAAAATTTTCACAGAGCATACGATTTCGATTCTCACGATCGCTCATAAGCTTGAGGTGATGATCCAGATGCAGCTTGTTGACGGCGTCGGTGTCCGCTTCAGGGTCGGCGAGATGTCTGATCACGCGCGACTTGGCGTTGAAAACCTTACCATCCTTGCAGAGACAATTCTCGCGCACGTAATTCTTCGAGACTCCGCCGCTCTGTCTCGTCACCCTGACGCTTTCTCCTCCTAGCTGTAGTCCGAATTTGTTGATAGACATTCCTGTAGCATCACACGAGCAATACTGGCGATAGTTGAAAAGCTGTGATCAATTTATAATCAGACCAGCTTCGCGCAGTTCCTCGATAATCGAGAGAAACTCGTTGTCGTGCGCGTTGTTTCCCGCCTGACGGGAGGCGTCCAGCAATCGAAGGCGATCCACCAATTCGTTCGGATCATCCCAGTGCACGTAATCGACCGCGTTGTCGGTCACAGTCATGGTCTGTGGTACGTTACACTTGGGTAACGTGCGACCCACACCTCTCCTGTCGAGATGTGCAACACCTTCACCTTTCTTAGATATCAGAGGTGTGATGATATGTTTGTATTTGTATCCTTTGTTTCCCAAAACAGGTAAATGCGCGTTATGACCGCGTCTGTGAGCGTTAGTAGCGAGTAGTATGCTCTTGTACTTTTGTTTGTCATCCTCCGTACACAGCGTATCGTCGGGAAGTCTTTTGAATATTAATTCAAACAGGCCGGGTGTGCCAGCGTATTTCACACCGTCCACGATCACATTGTCGTCTTTATCAATGTCGAAGACCTTGTCTCCGAGAAACGTTCCCGCATCGTTAAAGTATACACCGTACACGTTGTCGATCCCTCTCTTCTTGTCACCGCTCAAGAGCTCCCCGATGTACTCTTGACCTAGCGGACCCATTTGGCCGTACAGAGCTTCCCGACCATCGGACGTTTGCATCGTCTGTCTCACGGATGTTACGAAAGACGGGTCCGTGGTTTCGAACACGTTTTCGGTCGGTAAATATGTCGGCGCTTCAAACACCAATTTTTACGGCTGGAACGGAGTCGAGGCTTGTATCGGTGGCGTCAATGGAATCTGTATCGGTGTCGTCAACGAGGTACGCTTGATTTTCTTCTTCTCAGAGCTTGTCCGCTTTCGTTTGATGTCCGGTTCGTTTTTAATCTCGAGATCGTCAACCGAATCATCGTCACCCTTGATGTTCTCGACGATTCGTTTCAACGGCTCTACGATCGGTTTCAACCGTTTCTCCAATTGCACCTCTTGCTCCACTCTACCCGTCTTCAACGTCCGATGCTTCTTGCGAATCGACTCGCTCGTACGAGCGATTTCCTTCGCGATCTTCTCCCTCTCGTCGATATCTTTCGTGTCGAGCGTCATCGTCAACGTCTCGAGAACAACTAACCATTCCGCGGTACCGCAAACTCGTTAAAACCACGTCTGTAACGTCCATCGTTAATCGCACTATCCTTGTCTATCACTAAAAATCCGTACTTGTGCTGCCAACATGCGTGACACAATGTACCGAAATCTTCGTACGTCATGTCCGTATTCACATGATCGTTGTAGACGTGCTTAAGGTTTGTTCCATCCTGCTTGAATATTACGAGTAAATTCGCGTTGTCGCGCACGAGATGTTTCGGTATTTTTGCATACGTTTGGCATAGATAAAAACAATCGACCTTCGAATGTCGACCCATAGCAAAGTACTCACGTATCGCATTCTGCTTGTCGCACGCTATATCGTCGAAGACGAATACGGAATTCGGTAACGCCTCGCTGTGCGGTACAATTGTGTTGTTGTCCGAGAATGTAAAGTAGCCGATTTCATCGATCGATCCGAGCAATCTTTCGAGATATCGATACTTTGGTTGATTCAACGATTTCGAGTACACGTACACGTTTTCGAAACGTACACCGTTCGGACTTTCCAGCAGACTAATCATTACATTGGTTTTACCGCAATTCGAGGGACCGCAAATGATACCGCGTATCGTGTTTGGCAACATTTTACCGTGTCTGCACGCCTTCTCACAAACCCCTTGCGTCTTATCATCCATGTTTTTCACACGGATCGTGTACGGTTGTTGTACAAATTTCATTTTTTTTTACCAGACTTTTTCTCATCCTTGTTATTACGCGACGAGTGCGCAGCATCGGTTGTTGAAAAGAGCGGTGCTCGGATATTTGTCGCTAGATCTAAAATATCTCTATTTCCATACATGATTCGGACATTATCCTGAAAAAAAAAAAATATTGTTTCAAACACACGATTAGCGATACACGTTTGCGACATTCACCTCCTTCCGTTCCTTCTTATTATCCCGGTTATTCATTGTACTTTGTCGTCCGACAAACTTTGATATTCTACTGGTTAATGATCGATACGCGCCTCCTATTTATAGGTGAGCGCTGTCGAAACACACCTCAGTTGGAAATATGATTTACACGCGATACGTTAGAATTCGCGCTCTATGAAACGATACAAGGGTGCCGGTTTACTGAACAGTGTGATAAATCGACTACCGTTGGAGCTGCATATACCCGGCTACCAATTTTGCGGGCCGGGGACTCGTCTGCGGAAACGACTCGCGCGAGGGGATCGAGGTATCAATCCGTTGGACGCGGCGTGTCGCGATCACGACATCGCGTACTCGCAAAACCGCGAATCAGCGGACCGCCACGCAGCCGATCGCGTTCTCGCCGATAAAGCGCGAGTGCGGATCACCGCTGCGGACGCGACTTTCGGTGAGAGGGCTGCTGCTACCGCCGTATGGGCTGCTATGAAAGCAAAGACGAAATTGGGGATGGGTATGACAAAGAGAAAGAAGAAGACCAAGAGGAGAACGCTTCCGACAGCGAAACGCGGTGGTATGTTACCGTTGTTACCGCTCTTGGGAGTCATCGGTTCGCTTGCCGGTGGAGCGGCGGGTGTTGCAAAGGCGGTGAACGACTCTAAGGCCGCGCGACGACAACTCGAAGAGACGAAACGTCACAATAAAGCAATGGAAGGACGGGGGATTTATTTCGTTCCGTACAAGCGGGGCAAAGGATTGAAGAGAAAAAAAAAAACGTCGAAAAAACGATAGAGATGCCCACGGGTGCCACCACCAATCTACAGTTGTTACAAATAGCGAAGCGTATGCGAATACCGTATTTCCGAGGTGTCTATATGCGTAACGCTTTACCCGACAAGATACATAAAAATGAGAGCGGTATCGTGAATTTGGACGATGTCGACGGGTCGGGCACGCATTGGGTGGCGTACGCCAAGAGAGGCGATCGCGCCGTATACTTTGACAGCTTTGGCAATTTGCAACCGCCGAAGGAGCTTACACGCTACCTCGGAGACACCGATACAACGATAACGTACAATCGCACGGTCTACCAGACGTACGATCAAACAATCTGCGGACAATTGTGCCTCCTGTTCCTCCAGAAAATAGATATAAAAATCGATCCGCCATCGATCGACATCAGTCGTCGATGGAATCTCGGCAATGTCGCTGACGCTCACTCTAAACGGTAAAAGCAGCGTTCTCACGGTGGATTATTTTCCACCGATAGACTTGAGCGATGGGGACTACGAGCTCGGCCTAACCACGATGGAGACCTACAACACGATTCCGAACGTGACGGTAGCGAACAATAAATTTTATTTCGACGACAATGACGAAGAAATTACAATTCCCGAAGGATCGTACGAATTGGACGCCATTGCTTCTTATCTGAAACGCGCGATACTGCAAAAACGAGGAAAAAGTGAAGAGCAAGATTATCCATTGTCACTTCGTCCCAACGTTAATACCATGAAGAGTGAAATCATGTGCGCTTTTCGAATAAATTTCGCCAAACCGAATACCATCGGACCGCTGTTTGGATTTTCGACGGGTCGTATACTGGAACCGAGAAAGTTGCACGAATCAGATTCCTCGGTAAACATCGTCAACGTAAACATTATTCGAGTGGAATGCAGCATAACCACGGGTGCGTACGCCAACGACAGGTCGGTGCATACGATACACGAATTTTCACCGAACGTGCCTCCGGGATATAAAGTCTCGGTAACACCGGCGCAAATCATTTACCTTCCGGTCATCGCGAGAAGCGTTACCGATATCACCTTGCGTGTGGTGGATCAAGACGGACGATTGATCGATTTTCGCGGAGAGGAGATTACCATCAGACTGCACTTGCGGCGACGTGGTGCGAGGAAATGCTCGTGTTGAACGAACAGCGAGTGATTGAGAGAACAACGAAAATTGGGAAAACATCGCCATTCAAGAGGCTCAGTACGACGAACGTAAACTTTTTAAAATCGTTGGGATTCGTTGTGAGAAACGTTTAAAGAGATGGATATACTCGACATCGCTGACGAGCCCGTCTTCGACGAGCGTATCGTGAAATATGAGATGCACACGTACAATCCGTACGCTAACACGACGTTGGGACACAGCGACGAGATACGAATACCGATACAGCAACAGGATTTGTACACGTTACCGTGTGAGAGTTTTCTCTACGTTGAAGGAAAACTCGTTACTTCTGCCGATGAGAATAGAGATAACGTGTGTATAATGGGAAATAATTGTGTCGCGTTCATGTTTGATGAAATGCGATACGAGCTCGACGGAGTTGAAATCGATCGTAACAGAAACGTTGGAATAACAAGCACGATCAAAAACTATGTATCGCTGTCGACGGAGAAGAGCAAGACGCTGAAATACGCATCGTGGAATCCGGATGGAAATCCGTTGCTCGATGGAAACTTTAATTTTTGCGTTCCGCTCAATACTCTTTTAGGATTCTGCGAGGACTACAAACGGATTGTAATCAACGCTCGTCACGAACTTGTATTGATACGATCGCGCAACGATAATAATTCTCTCGTTGGACGAGTCGGTATGAATCCAACGATCGAACTACTCAAGATACAGTGGCGAATGCCGCATGTATCTCTGAGCGAAGTCAACAAGCTGTCTCTTCTTCGAACTTTGGAAAGCGGAAGATATCTGAGCGTGTGCTTCCGTTCGTGGGATCTGTACGAGTTTCCTCTGCTGCAGAATACAACGAAGCATTCCTGGGCGAACAAAGCTGCGACGCAATTGGAAAAACCGCGATACGTAATCTTTGCTCTCCAAACCGGTCGAAAAAACGTACTGTCTGAAAACGCTACGCAATTTGACGCTTGTAAACTCACCAATGTGAGACTGCATCTGAATTCAGATTTTTATCCGTACGACGACATGAATTTGGATTTCGACAAGAGTCGATACGCTATACTGTACAATATGTATGCACGTTTCCGCAAAGCCTATTATGGACAGGACGATACGTATTTGGACATCGATGAATTCTCGAAAGCCGGTCCGTTCGTAGTCATAGATTGTTCGCGACAAAACGACTCTGTCAAGAGCGCCACCGTTGACGTGCGAATAGAATTTGATTGTAAGGAAAATATACCGGCCAACACCACCGCCTATTGTCTCATTATACACGATCGAATGGTCGAATATAATCCACTGAACAACATTGTGCGCAGACTCGTGTGAAAAGTTAGAAATTAGACGTGTGCGAATGGGAACGTCAGTTTTCCGACGGTCGACGACGATGTCGAACGTACCAATTTTCGTCGACTTGCAAGGTTACGCGTTCAACAACATTTTTATCGTGAAAGAGGTAGCGGTACTTCGAGATGGCGAAACGCTATCTCATTACGTATTTCGTGAACACGTACCGTGGTATCTGTTGACGAAATCGGAAAAATCGCTGGCGTGTTGGTTACGGATACACCACCACGGCTTCCGATGGGAAGATGGACACGTCTCGTACAGTCAGATGAAAAGTCTTATCAACAATGCCATTGGTACGGAACCGTCTCTGATATACGTGAAAGGACTCGAGAAGAAAAAGTGGTTGTGCGAGATTTTGGAAGATGATGTAGAGATTGAAACAATAGATGCGGATTACGAAGATATCGCACGCCTGACGAACTTGGATGTAATCGGAACCTTGCGCTGCGCGTATCACACGAGACATTGCGCTATGCGGAATGTTTGCAAATTGTACAAGTGGTGGTTTGAGCGTAACAAACGTGTAAAACAACTATGATTTATGCTAATAAAATGATGTGTATCACACTCGTATGACTTTTATTCCACCTTTTACCCAACACATAATCCACCATATAATATGGTCTATCGCTTATCTCGCAGTAAAATAGGACGTTGAATAGGATGGGGAAAGAGTCTGGTAAAAAAAAAATGAAAAATTAATTTATTTAATATAAATAATATTTATTAAAAAACTAAAAAAAAATATATGTACATTTGAGCAAACAGAATTTTTTCAATTGCATAAAAATGTTCTTCCGACGCCTTTCCACCACCGCCGCATCGATATCCCTCCGCTTGCCTTGTTTCCTCCGTTCTTTTCTCGCGAGGAATCGACTGGCGAAACCGACGACTTTGAAAGCGCGCCGCAGGAACCTCGCCCGACCAAGTTTTCCTCCGACTCTTCTTCTCCACCACCACCTGTTTGAACTGCAAAAAGTCAAAATTAAAAATTAATGAATTAATTAAAAAAATTTGAGTATGAAAATATAAAATCAAAAAATTTGTAGTGTTAAATCAACTCACCTCTCGATTTTCTTCTTTTTACTTTACTCCCCCGTTTGATAATTGTAATCGGGAGAGTAAGAAATCACAGGGGGGCTGTATCCTGTGAAAATTTTATTGTTTAAAAAAATAAAATTTGAGCATAAAAGTAACTGTAAAAATTTTCAATCTTTCTTACCTTTGTCACCCATTCCCCATCCGTCTTGCGCGTAGCCTTCCTCATCCCCTCCTTCATAATACCTCTCCTCTTCCTCAGTCTGTAATTCCGCTTCTTCAGTCTGTAATTCCTCTTCCTCAGTCTGTAATTCTTCTTCCTGCTCTTCCTCCTCCTCGCGAAGTGAGCTCGTCGATTCGTCGCTCGCAAGATCGACGAGCTCAGGCGTTAGAACAATTCGAGCGCGAGCTGAAACATTAAATTTTTTTTGTAAAATTTCCTAATATAAAATCGATGCTGTTATTTTATTTCATATAAATAATGTATGCAGCGACTTACACGAGGGTCCGGCTTCGTCGCTCGCGAGATTGACGAGCTCAGGCGTTAGAACAATTCGAGCGCGAGCTGAAACATTAAATTTTTTTTGTAAAATTTCCTAATATAAAATCGATGCTGTTATTTCATATAAATAATGTATACAGCGACTTACACGAGGGTCCGGCCTCAGGCGAGGTATCTGCTCGACGTCTTACCCCGAGACGTCGAGTAGCTCGCTCGTCACGGTTTTGACGCGTACCACGCACCACACCCTCCACCACCATGGTTTTTTTAGGTGTTGAATGTTGTAGCGTTCCTAAAAAAAAAAAATGATTTTAATTTTTTAAAACTTTGTTTTAATATTCATAATACAAAAAATAGAAACTTACCATTTTTTACCGCACCATGATAGCAATTCGACAGCCTGATGATATAGCCTCCCACATCCTCTTCCTCGTTGTCGTTGAACGCTCACCTTGTCTCGATTATTTCGCCAGCAATAATCAAGAGCTGCAGATAAATCGAAAAATGTCCCAAACGGAATAAAACCGCGAGCACCGCACTAGGGCACGCACCCGCAAACTTTGCGAATACCGCATAATTATTATCGTCGTTGTCGGATAACGATGATAAATAATTATCGATGTATAGCCCGTTTAAGTTACACGCCAATCGCAAACACGAATCAATAATTTTCCGCAAACTAGACATTTTTAAAACGAATAACCAGCTCCCGGATGATTTCCTACGTTCCACTCGAGCCTTGAGATGTTAATACGTCGATGCAATAGTTAATCCCGGCTTATATACCCTTACATCAAAGATGCCGCTAAATCTTATTATAATCTAATTATGTTCACAGATAGCTAACATTCGTATCAATATCCACTATAGTTTACAATAATATGTCGAAGACGAGATAACTCGCTCGACAGCAGCATTTCCTTTTCGAGGAACAGTAATCGTGGATCTAAGGTTTCGCTAGGACGATAGGTGCTAAGCTATTCGTCGCTAACTAACATTCGTATCGATATCTACTATAGTTTACAATAATATGTCGAAGACGAGATAACTCGCTCGACAGTAGCATTTCCTTTTCGAGGAACAGTAATCGTGGATCTAAGGTTTCGCTAGGACGATAGGCGATAGGCCAGCGTATCATATTTCCATTTATTCAACGTCTATCGTACGTCTTTGAACCTCTATCGAACGTCTATTGTACATCTTTTAACGTATTGTTGAACGTCTTACGTACAACTTTTAACATCTTTTGTACATCTTTTCAACATTACTTAAACCACTTTTAACATCTATCAAACGTCTTTTAACGTTTATTACTACAGCAAAATTGACGTTTTTGCGTCGAGCTGTATATAAGGTGTGCGGAAGAGAGAAATTTATCAGTTCAAAGTGTGCAAGCGGTGGAGAAAAAAGTATAGAAAATGGAGCGTGATCAGAATAGAAAAACTTCCGAATACGAGAAGTGTAAAGATTGCGGAGTGTACCACAAGCCGATAGCTGTGGTTGAGCCTCGTCCGAGGACGACTCAAGCGCCTCCCCCCGTTTCCCCTCGTAATCGTGAAAGGCGTTAGAGGCTCAGTTGAAACAATTTTTTTTTTTATCTATGTAACATCTTTTACAAAATTATGAATAAAATTTGCTAATATTAATCTTATTGCGATTTTTTGTCCTTTCACCTCCCATCCTTAAATTACATATTAAACTTAGATTAGAGTTCCTATTAAATTTATATTTTACCGCGGATAATTCGTATTAAAAAGAAAACTTGAAGTATATTATTGGTGTTTAGAATAAATGTATAACTTAATTATTTCACTCTATATCATTCGTCGTAAATAAAAAAAAAAAAAAATGATTTATATCGTACGACTTTTATTCCACCTCAGTTATACGATCCTCGTGACATATGATCTGTCGCTTATCTCGCGGTAGGATAGGTCAGTGAATAAGATGAGGCAGAGGAATAATAATTTAAATTATTTTTATTTAATATGAATAAGTTTATTTTAATAAAACTTTTGAAATTGTTTATTTAAATGGTCCGCTACAACGGTATAACTTGACTCGCGATAAGTCGGTACAATCGACGCGTTCTCTTATATTACTACAGCGGGATGATGATAAAAAAAAAAACTTACATTTTAAATATAAAAATTTTTTATTTCAATATTCGCATACAAACATTTCCGACATTTCGTCGGCATCGACACAACACATCAACTGTACGATGCCTAAGTACTCGACTTGCGTCTTACATTTTGATAACAATTTTTCGAAGCGATCCCGACCATACGTCTGATACAATTGTCGAATATACTTCTCCGGAAGCGGTAGATCGCTCAATAGGTATCTGCTTGCGACGTTCTGGTTTATGACCTTCCTGGCGAGTTCGACGAGACTCCTCGGCTGTCGCATCGTGGTGATCCTGAAACATTTTACAATACACCTAAATATCTACTCGCTGAATATTTCTCACTTTCTATTTTTAGAGATATTTTTCTCACCTAATTCGCACAGAGTGCAATCTTTAACGTATGGCGCGGGTCCGTCGATGTGGTCGCGTTGCCACGGTTGATTGTGATGTTTTTTGCACCGACGGTAACCCTGCACTTCCGGGTCCACTCTTGCGTGTTCCGGAAGTTTCTCCCACACTTGGTCCACGAACCGAGCAAACTTGCTTAATAAAATCACCTTTGGCACAAATTCTAACTCCGCTGCTGTTAAATTGAGAATATCGCGTTCATCCGAGAGTGCGATGAACATTTCGACTGTTATACCACTCGTTCTTCGCGGGCCTTATATACCCGCTTGTTGCACACGACATTGATTAAAACTATCGATGGTTCATATTTGCATTAACAATCCTTATCTTATCTCTTCCGGGAATTATTGTGATCTGATACCCCCCACCATTCCAAAATTACCTCCTCTCCTCCAAACACGATGACGCATCTAGCAACATGGCGATGCCTACAATTTGTATTAACAATCAGTATCACACCCTCTAAGAAACGGCGCTCAAATGCTGCCTCTTTGTTCTAAAATACAGCGATGACACAATCCGTAAATCTGCACGAACCTGCATACTATAAACATAATGATTCCGACAACATGGCGCTCTACTTTGATGTGTAGAAAAAAAACCTGCACCAATAAACAGTTCTCTTTCCAATAAACAATCCTTATCTTTTCCGGGAATCCTTATCTTGCGATTTGTATTAACAATCCTTATCTTCCGGGAATTATTGTAATCTGATACCCCTACCACTCCACATTTACCCCCTCTCCTCCAAAAACGATGACGTTATTACCCCCTCTACTGTTATCTGATACCCCTCTTCCCCTCTTCACCCGCGCACCCCCTCAGATCCCTGAGTTAGAATCATCATTGCTATACTACTGACATTCTTGATTCAAGAATGATGCAACTTAAAGAATACTGCCCTACGGAATTCAATCGTCGTCCGAATAAGTTCTCCATGTTTCAACATTTCAAAGGCACTGAATTTAGACAAGTTTTACTGTATACTGCTCCGGCTGTGCTGCAAAATGTTATACATACTGAATATTATGAACATTTCCTTTTATTACATTGTGTGATGCGCCTTCTCAGTTTCCAAAATATCTCTGATGAAATATATATTTATTGCCATGCGGCACTGGAGAGTTACGTCAAGATGTGTGAGAAACTGTACGGAGAACAATTTATCTCGTACAATGTGCATGGTCTGTTGCATGTAGTTAACGATGTTATGCGATTGGGGCCGTTGGAATCATACAGTGCCTTTTGTTATGAGAATAACATGCCACAATTTCGAAAATACATACGAAAACCACATATGCCTCTTCAGCAGTTTTACGCTAGGATGTGTGAACTAAATGCCCTTGTTCTGCCTCCGGCCGATAATACAATAAAAATTCGTGGATCTAAAGTTCACGTAGAGGGACTTCTTCTACATCATATGCTAGCCTGTCATTGTCAACAATTTCGAAAATTACAAGTTGGGGATATAACATTTTCTACTTCCCGTCGTGACAATTGCTGTATTTTGAATAATTCAGAAATCTGCGTTATAGAAAACATAGTACAAATAGAAGGAAATATTAGTTTTATCGTCAGAAAATTCCGAACACAGGTTTACGTATACGACGTTGGTTTAACATCTGATTTGGCAGGTGTTTTCCAGTGTTCAAATTTATTAAATACACTTGAGACAATAAACTTAAACGATGTAAAAGGCAAAATATACAGGATGCCGAAATGGAGCTCTGAAGAAGGCACAGAAGAATGCACTATTA
Organism: Linepithema humile; assembly: GCF_040581485.1. NCBI lineage: Eukaryota > Metazoa > Arthropoda > Insecta > Hymenoptera > Formicidae > Linepithema > Linepithema humile. Next base: position 16,870,230 of record NC_090130.1, on the reverse strand, counting down.
AAAATAAATGGATCTGTGTAACACTAATTACACCTCTGATATTGCCGCAACATTAAACAATATGAATGCAATCAAAGTTTATACAAATACACAATAGCAGATTTAATGAGAATAAATGCAATCTTTTATGAAAGCAATTTCAAATTTTCTGAAATCTATAACAGTAATACATTATGGCATATTTTGTAGTTATCAAAATAAAATATGGAGAAAGAAGAAAAAATGTTAAAAAACAAGAAATATTTAAAAACATCCAGCAGTGGCCGTCCACTGACAAGACCAAAAAAGTTAATGACGTTATCCTCGGACGAAATGTCAAAGCGCCGAAAAAAAACTCAGGGGCCAAACTATGGAAAAGGAGATCGATAGATTACGCCAATTAGTTAAAGAATCCAACACTCAAGATAGAAATAAAACGTTTTCGGAGAATATAATTACTTTAAACAAAGGAAACAACGTGATAATTTCAAACGCTGCCATCGAACCTTTGTAAGTAAAAGTAATACTAATTAAATGATTGTTTTTATAAAGAAATTTTATATAATTTTTGTAATATCGCATGAACTTCTAAATTTCTAAATGTTTAAAACTTAAATATTTTTTGTAAACATAATGTACAATGATTTGATTGCATTTGAAATATAATACTGTTCTTTCTCTTTTGTTTTTTCAGAGAAAAAGAAAAAGATATTGGAAGAAATTCTTTGGGATGGAGCAATTTAAAATCTGTCGAGTATCCAGGAATAAACTTTCCTCTTTTTTTAACAAGTACTCAAGAAAACTTTGACGAAATAGAAAAAGAGAATATAATCACTTCGAACAAAGGGGACGTGACAATTTCAAAAGCTCCTATCAGACTTCTGTAAGTAAACGAAATACTAAGGCTGAATTCCCACTAAGTGCGTCGCGTCACGCGTCACCAATCAAAACACATATTTCATATATGTTGTATAATACATATTATACATAATATTATGTATAATATGTATTATACAACATATATGAAATGTGTGTTTTGATTGGTGACGCGTGACGCGACGCGCTCAGTGGGAATGCAGCTTAATGCAATGATTGTGTTCATTAAAGAATTTAATATTTTTGATATTAATATTCAATAAAAACAGCCGTTGATTTCTCGAAATAGGAAATTGTAGTACTTTAATAAAATATTTTTGTCTTGTTAATAACATTTATTTCAAACGTTTTGGCCGTATCTATATGTTTTGGCCATTCTCAAGGTAACAAATTCACAATTTAAGAACCTGATGAAATGTTGTATTCTGATAAAATGTAAAAAGTGGACAAAATAATGATAAAAATGAAAAAATTAACAAGACAAAAATATTTTATTGCAGTATTACAACCTCATATTTCCGGGCTTGAACAATCGGTTCTTTGTTTTTTATTGATTATATTATAGCACTGCTTTTATTTTGTTTTCCAAAAGAAAAGAAATACATGTGTGTGATAAAAAAGATTCTTCTATAAGGAGCAGTCCAAATAGAACTTCGCCTGTTTCTTCGACAGCTTTACAAGAAAATTCACAAGAGAAATGCATACATTACAAGTGCAAAGACACACTTCACAGATTGACGTGAGTATATTTTCATTATTTTTTTTATTAATACACATACATAATACACATTTTTGTATAAAAGATATACTTATTTCAATACATTTGCAGCGAGCTTGAAGAACAAAACAGAATAATAATTGAAAGCTTAGTTGAAATTAAAGAAGACCAAGTTCAAATGAAAGAAGGTCAAGTTCAAATAAAAGAAATGCTGAAGGAGGTGATACGGATGATAAGTGAGGACGGTGACAATAATGCCACGAAAACATTATATGAACCACTTGAGGGCTTTCCAATGCAGAGATTAGAAGATTTTATAGAAATGGAAAGCGATAATAAGAAAACGGAGCGTAAAAAGCTGGTGAGTACTTTTCCGAAATTATACGTGTAAAACTCAATTTTAGACATAATAAAACATTAATCTCGTTCATAATAAAACATCACAAGATTTTTCGAATATTAGACATTTAAAATATTATTTAATATAATGTTAAATATTATTAAATAATATTATTAAAATTAAATGCTTTTTTATTGCTTAATATCTTAGATATACTCTGTATGAAAAAACAATTTATTTTTATATCAGTAGTTCTGAGTTTTTTCTTTAATACATATGGAATTTATTATATAATAATACATATAGAATTTATTATATAATAAATTCCATATGTATTATTACATATAAAAACTCAGAATTGACATAAAAATAAATTATTTTTTCATGCAATATGCTATCTGGGTTATTATGTATTGCCTGTATAATAGTGAAATTATATAATATAATAAGATATTTATGTTTTATTTCAGTATCGTCACTTGCTGGGATTAGGCGGATCAAAACTGAGAGACTTTTTACATTGCTCACTAAAATAGATCATGATGGACGATTTAATTTGTAAGTTTACGTGGCCCGGTATTGCGGGATCGACAAAATTAGCAAATACGAAGCTTATGACCGTTTTATATTGTGAGTACTGTTTATATATACTTATATACTGATATATATCATGTGGTAGTAATGGTTTGACCTATATGAACGCGACCTTGTCAATGTTATATTACCTAGAATTGTTCAATTAGGAACTCTCTCCATTTTTCATTGTTTATTTTTTTATTTAAAGTAAAAGCGTTTTTTAAATACTTATTTACAGGTCTTTTAAGCTAAAAACTTTCATAAGTATGAGTTTTGAATATTCAAGGCTACTTGAAGATAATTCTGATAAAAGTTGTGTTTTGTAAGAAATTATAATTTACCACAATATTGCCAAGATCATTCAAGTCAAACAAATATTACCACATAACGGATCTCTCAATAACTTTTATTTATGTTTCTTAGTTGCTGCTCAAAAGTGCACATTATTTAACGGCCCGGACAATAAGTTCGAGTTTAAGACAAATATGCAGGAGGTACTACGTTCTATAAAACAACGGCATCGAAAGAAGCTAAAAAAAACTACTGTTGCCACTACTGATGTGCCGTGTCAAGATGAATCTATTGATGACGAACTCATCGAAGACTCTGAAGATGAGACTGATTACGAGTTAGGCCCTTAGATACATATTGTAATCATTTACATCTTTTATTTTCATCTTTTATGTTTAAGCATTTAATTTTCAGAATGGTTATATTTCTAAACTTCAATTTTAATACTTTGCAAATCTTACATATGTTATTATTGTTATATTCGCGGTATTTATTTATATTTTATACAGGTATTCTAGTTTAGCGAGCTTTGTATTGCGCTTATTCTTTTGATTGTATTATTTCATTATTTTTTTGTATGTAGTCTATCTCACGTTAAAAGTGAATTACTGTATTACATTTTATTTTATATACATATTTTATATATGTTCAATATTTTATACAAAATAAATAAAAAAATGTATACGTATTCATTTTCTTATATTTTTCCCAAAATATTAAAATATAAATATATTAATGCGATATTTTAAACCTCATTAGAAGCTCATTTTGCTCGCACGCATGAAGGTCGCATGTTTGTCCGAGCTCATGCGAGCTCATGCGTGCGAGCGATATCGCCTCTTATTGAGCGCGCATCTGTCTGTTTCAGTGACATCACCGCCATGCGAGTAATCCGCACGTGTGCACGCACCATGAGCTCATAATGCGCGGATTTTGTTATCTGGGGTGTACGATGATGTATTCAATAAATGTTTTTTAATAACTTTTTAATAAACAACGAGCGACGGATAAAATCTTTTGATTATTACTTGGGGATGTGTCCTTGACAGCATATGTCAATTGACTTTTAAAGGTGTTGACCTTATGTGAATATTTACGAAATAAAATATTTGCCATTAAATATTACGCACTAATATATACAAAATGTTAATAATACTATTTCTAATTACAGGTCTGTGTGTTCTGGGCTGATAAGCGTAGTCAAAAGTTTGGTGGTCCAGGACGCACAGTCGAAATCGATGAAGCAAAAATTGGCCGACGAAAATACAATCGTGGATGGCTGATAAAAGGTCAGTGGATTTTTGGAGGATACGAGCGAGACTCAAAGAAGATTTTCATCGTTCCAGTAGAGGATCGTAAGGAAGAAATACTCCTGGTATGTATCAAGGAATGGATCTTGCCAGGAACAACAGTAATATCAGATTGTTGGAAGTCTTATAATTGTTTGAACAATGAAGGCTTCCAACATCTGACAGTAAATCACTCCTATAACTTTGTCGATCCTCAAACTGGTAAGAAGTGTTTAAAATTAATACATATTTTTTAATATTCCACTGTATTATGTTCCAATATATGTATATATTTTTAAAATTTAAAAGTGCGCACACACAGCACATAGAGCGTATTTGGAGGGAGATTTGGGGAAATATTCCACGATATGGAAGAAAATCCAATCATATTGTAACGTTGCGTATTTTTACGATGCGTAACGATGCGGAATTTTACAACACATGCAACGAAGCGGATTCTTTCGATGCGGAATAACTCGCCTGTTCGTCAGGATTCGTTCGAGTGGTTGTCGGGAGACTCCAAATTAATAAAAGTAAATTAAACAAAATAAATATTTATTCAAGAAAACATTTGAAGATGATATAATAAAAGAAACATAAAAAAAGTGACAATGGGTACATAAGTATTTTTCTATCGGTTAATCTAATTTCTCAACGGTGTAAACGTGAACGTATATAAATGAGAGCAGCAAATTATTGGGAATTATCGGATAAGTAAACTGCGTAAATTAATAAACGTGTTGCGCAACTAAATCTAATTAATCCTAAGTCGGTCGGTTTTTACGGTACGGATTAAGAATATTGAAAAATAAACGATACCGCGTGTATCCGAGCTTGATGAGTCGTCGACGGTTGCCGGTGCGCCGTGTTCGGAGACAGAGAGAATCTTCTCTCTTACGAGGAATGTCGGCAGTCGAACGCCGGGAACACCCGACCGAAGCAGAGAACGTTTTGCTTCTAGAACGACGGAATGTCGGAAGTGACAGGAAATCGGTTACCGGGAACGCCCGGCCGAAGCAGAGAACATTCTGCTCCTTTTCCGACTGTCAGGACGGGAGCGAGTACGACTGGAGCTTCAGAGTGCGCCCTGAGGCTTGTCCGAGTCGTACTCGAGGGAATGGTCTGGGGTCTGCTCCGCGATCCGACTTTTATACCGGTCGCGCTACCTTCACTTGAGGTGCTTTCCTGCCCGGGAGCTACCCCTTCTCGAGCTACTACCCTTGAGTTGGGGGTTCGGAATGCGGCCCGCAATGGGGGGTGTTTACGCGGAGCCCGATCGGCGCTTCGTAACAGCGCGTACTGTTACAATATGATTGGATATTTATCCGAATTTCTCTTCAAACATGCCTATACCCGTCTAAACGTATTGAAATCTTTTTTGATGTCATCGCTGAGATGTATCCTCCAATGTCTACATCCGAAAACCAACCAGAAACATCCTGCGACGAACCGAGCACGAGCGCTACTTAAAGACACGTTTCTTGCGTACATTCTTTACAGTCAATACATTATTTTCTCAATATTAACATTATTAACACTTACTACACTTAATTATATATGCTAAAACACCGTGTTAAATTAAAAAGTCTAATAATTCTTCCTTCGAATATGTATTAATCTTTTATGCAATATGTATTTATATTAATATACATATTTTGTAATATTTAATAGTAATATATATTTGTAAACATATCATTTTTAATAATTCGGCAGTATATCCAATTTTTTTTAATCATTAATATGTTTATTTAAAAAATAATGTATATTTTATATTTTGTACGCATTTCTATTGACAACGCATCGCAACGTATCGCTACACTTCGTCGGTACGACAGGTTTTGTAACCTGAAAAGTGGTCAACTTTAACGATTAATATCTCGCTTCGCGGGGAAGCGACACTTCTTTCAAATAGAAAAGTTTCATTTAACACAAAAACGCGTCGAATAAGCGTAATTGGATCAAAATCGGAGTAAAGGTAGCGATACTGTATAATTACCAGCAAAATTTTTAATTCATCTATTGTCAGATAAGATGTCAATTTTTCGAGACTGGTGCCGAAAAATCTAAATAAATTTATAAAACGCAATTTGACGCAAATTTTGGAATTTTGATCCTCCGTATCTTTAACATTTTTTGTAAAAAAAATGTAACGTTCCTTCGTCAGCGGCAGGTTGCCTTCAAATCAATGTTGCCTTTAAAGGCATTGGCAACGTCTTTGATGATGAAATGCGCGTCGTAACCGGATAAATTGTGAAATATAATACGGGGATAACTGGGAGTCTTTGTAATTTAAATTACACGACGAGTGCACGGGACCTCTGTAGCGCCCGATGAGATGACAATGACTGCGCACCCGCGTATCCTCCGGTGTGAACGGTTTCTCGCACACGTGACAATTTACGGCGCTACGAAATTTCTCCGATTCCTCCCGCGTAGAGCCTTAAGATCCGCCATAAGGACAACGGTGGTAAGGATCGCTTTCATGCGGCGTGCCAAATCGTGAAGTTGGTCATTGACAAATTACGCTACGCAATCCTTACCGCGACTTAAAACTAGATAACGAGTTATTGTAAGTGCAACTTACATAATATCCTACGCTAAACGCCTTGTGATGTTGGTAGACTTATGTGGTACGGTTTTGTCCCTCCTCCTTCTCCAGCGTGCATTCCAGATTGGCGTACACCACAAACGGGAACCGCTCCTTCTAGTTGTAGTTTCGGAATGTCAGCCACTTGTTGTCTTTGTTGGGAAGAATGACTGCGGAGTTGTTCATTTTCCCGCAGTCGACGCTGTGGACTGACAATTTTTCGCTCGTCTGGAAATAGTGTAGACACCTGTAATAAATTGTACGATTAATATTGTAAATAACATTTTAAATTATTTTATACGTGTTTTTTTTTACTTACCGATCGCAAATGTACTTTTTACGTTTATTTTTGCCCAGTTGTGAACTCACCAGCCGAGACAGGTCCTTGATGTACACAAAGTGTGCCTTGTTGTTTCCAGACACGTAGAGCAGGTTTACGTGCTTCTTCCTCTTGTCGTCGGCGAGGCGCAAAGGGATGATTTTAGAGTCTTTGGTGGTAAAGACGTTGACGGAGATGGAGTTTATTTTTTCGAATTTTGAAATTTGCGAAAGCGTCATGGAAAACTCTATACCGCACAGATTCAGTACCGTTGAATAGTGCGGATATTCTATCGTTCTTGATGAATTTTTTTTCGCTGGATGTAAAGCGACGACGACTACCCACGCATTGTCCGTGGATTGCACATTGACCACCGCTCTTTTCAGTAAAATTTTTCGCGGTAACTGGATGTGGCATCCCGCCCGTAGAGGATTGAACTTGTTGACGTTAATGCTGAGATCCAAGATGCGTGACAACGCACATCCGCTGTCGCATTCTTGAAACTTCTCCAGAGACGCCAGGATGACGTCCGCCACATGCTTCATGTACCACTCTTGTACATCGGTTGTTGGAAATAACTCGCGGTTTTTGGTTGCGATGGTCTTTACGGCAGTCTTGTCGCCTATGGTGAATTCCCCGTTGAACGCGGTGTTGATCTTGACGCTGCCGTGTTCCGCCATGACGCTTTGGATCCGCTCGATGACCGTATTTCTTATCTCTTCCAAAAATTTGCGTGGATCGATGTAGTCGGAATTGATAACCGCATCGGTTAGTATTCGATTCTTGAAGGCCGTCTCGATTTCTTTTCAAGTAAATCTTCTCTGGGTTCCGTATCCGCTGCTGATAGATAGAAAACGCTCTTGAATGGTCTTACCCACACCCTCCAAACGCATTATTTGCGCCACCAGAGAGTGAATTACGGTGCATTGTTTCTTGAGACATTTTTTTCTCAGAGAATTGAGGTACTCATCACACTTGTAGTCCCACGGGAGGAACTTGTGACCGTAGGCAGATTGCGAGCCAGAGGAGAACTCCAGAAACCAGGAGGAAGCCGGAGTCAGCACAGGACCAAAGAACAAACATCCTGATGTGCGATCACCTTGAAAAAATAAATACTTTTGACATAAGGTTTTAAGTTGTAAAATTATGTATAAGATTAAATGTTATTCGTAAACATAAGGCTTAGAATAAGAATTAATACGCATTACTGAAAGTCGAACAAACCGACAGATAACAAGTCACACAAACAGTTTATTTTCGAAACCAAAATTTTATGTTCATAATACAAATAAAATACCTAAAAAAGGCAAATATAATATTTAATTATTATTTTCACTAAAATTGCAAATAACTCAGGAAAAGGGCGAGAAATACATTTATAAATAATAAAACTAGTCAATTTTAATTTGATGTTTTAATTTTTGTCCGTAACACGCGGAAAATATATGAGAAGCTGCGTGATAAAATTAGTCGACGAAATATCTTTAATTTTATTTATTTACGTAACCAAAACATCAGTCGATACCGAAAAACTACGTCGGAAGAAGACCATAAAAGAACAATGGGTTAATACTTTCCTGACGCAGACAAAACTTCACCCAGCGGTACCGGATGAAAAGATTCAATGACCTTTCGGGCCATTGGAGGAATTCCAGCTACCAGTCCGTGATTGGTTGAAGGTTGGAAGAAAGGGACAACCGAGACTCCCTAGATATAAAAGTGCGGCGAAAAGAAGTCAGAGGAGTAGTTGCAAATAAGTCGCGAAAGAACGCAGAGAGTTGAGTTGGGTCCATCGCGAAAGTCAGTTAAGATTTAGTTGCGATAGTTAAGACGCGATGTCGTCGCAAGGCGCGAATCGCGAGTAACACGAAGTTCGATAATATCATCGTCGCGATAACTTGAATGTAAACGCGAACGATAAGTTAAGTGCGGTAGTGCTAAAGAACCAACGCTGACAGGAGTCATGTAAACAATTGTGATTCGCGAAGCGTAGCACTTACCGCTAAAATGTACTGTGTTGTGCAATAAACGTCCACTATTATTATTGTGTAAAAACCAACAAAGTGAGTAGTTCATTACTATACTTACCTATCCGTACCTACTTGCTTCGGCGATGATCCATGCGGCTGACCTGAGGGAGGCATTCCGGCAGCTCCTGAAATAAAAGGAAAAGGGCGGATTAGCGAACAGAGATGCGTGATCGTCGAAGGACACCATTCTACTATCTAGGTGACGGATGCCACCTAGAGGAGACTGTCCTGAGGAACGGCATCACGGCGCAACTACAGTCAATCTTGCTGCTGGTACAGGATAAAGCAGCTGGCGACCGTAACAGCCAGATGGCGAAAGCGCTGAGGCCTGCAGCCGGTAAGTCACGTCTGGTCAGTACACCTCTCGTGTTCGGTTACAGTCTAGATTCGGCGTTAGTATGTTTGATTCTTCTATCCAACTCCGCGAACGCAAGTGAGCGCGGAAAGTATAGCAAGATCCTTGGCAATCGTTACAGGACCGCTCGTCGCGGTATATAAAATAAAAATAGAAATTAGCGGCGTGGTGTAGAACTTGCATCACCAGAAAATCATCCTGTCACTGACCCCAGCGAGAACCCTGGTCCGTGACACGACACCCGTTGCGAGTTAAAAAAAAAATAAAATTCGTGCGCGGCATGGTGAGAAAACTTGCACGTCAAAAAATTAAGATTTGTCACGACACCAGCAAGATCCCTGGCAATCGTGACAGAACCGCTCGTTGCACAATAAAAAATAAAAACAATAATTGGCGGCGCTGCGCAGGACTGTAAGCGAATAAACAAAATCCATCCTGTCACTCATCAAGCGAGAAGCCTGGCAATTGTGATAGGACACTCGTTGCAAGAAAAAATAAAATTAACAATTAGCAGCGTGATGTAAAAGATCAGTGGAGTGACCAGACTCTGGTCACTCCACCTCTCGTGTTTGGTTACAAACTCTCCCAACGTTTTGATATTCGCTGCTCGTACGATAAGATCGCGCTCCTTTTCCATTGCGAATGACTTTGAAGATTCATATTTTTTCACTTGTTTTATATACCCCGCTTGTTGTTCTAAAAGTAACGATGACTGTATTCTAAAAATATTGATGACGTAATCCGTAAACCTGCACGAACCTGCAAATTTCAAAAATAGCGATGACTGTACTCTAAAAATAGCGATGACGCAACAATGGCGCCCAAAATGCTGCCTGTTGCTAAGGACTTTTGTTCTAAAATTAGCGATGACACAATCCGTAAATCTGCACGAACCTGCAAATTCTAAAAATAGCGATGACGTAAAATAATTACCGCCTTTGTGTAACCTGATATTCCTGTTGTAATCTGATACCTCCTGTAATCTGATACCCCACCAAGTCTAAAAAAAACGATGACGTCAGTACCCCCCTCTCCTCCAATTCTAAGAAAAGCGATGACGTAATTACCTTCTCTCTTCTAATGTAATGTCGTCATTACTCCCTTCCCTTCAAAATGATGACGTCATTATCCCCTCTCCATCCAACTCTTCCTCTTTTCCCCGCACCCTCCTCATTGATCCTGAGTTAGAACCCGCTTAGCTATACTACTTGTGTATGCGTGCGTTGGCATGTGCGTGTGCGTGCGTGCGTGCGTGCGTGCGCGCGCGCGCACGCGCGTACGTGTGTGTGTAACAGCACTAATATAATAAACTGAATTGTGAAGTAGGAAATTATAAAATATCTATTATAAAATTTTCTTAATTCCTATACACAAGACGACCAAATTATGACCACTAATTTATGACCAAAAATTGCTTCTTCATATGTAATGGCCTTTAGCATTAGCCACACGGCAAGGTAGTTTCCCGTTGTGTGGTGTCCAATCGTGCAGTTTTTAATCGTTCGGTGTCCAATCACGGGATTTCCAATCCTGCAGTATGCATGCTATGTCTAGTCGTATTGTATTTAGTCGTGTAGTGTCCAATCGTGCGGTGTTCAATCGTGCTGTGGCCAATAATTGTGTCCAATCGTGCGGTGTCCAATTTAAACGTGTCCATTACTACGTGTCCAATCAAGCGGGGTCCAGTCGTTACGTGTCCAAATGAAATACGACTCAAAATTTCAATACGCTGCCACGGGGTGAGCAGAAACCGGTTTACTTTCCCGAGGTCCTTCAGGAGGCCACGAATTGTGGTGTAGGGTGTTTGGTTCACCGAAAATTCTTTGGGGACGCTAAAATAAGGCTCAGCCTCTACCAGGCAAGGCATCGCTAAATGGCGAAAACTTTTCAAAACACTATAATGAAGTTATTTTTTATTAAGTACTTTTCGAGTTATGAGACTTGAAAGTTACAGCATTTTGACATAAAATACAAAATATCTTGTAAAACATTCAATTTTCGGAAATCTTACCTTAATACTTTTATGCATAAAATAATGAGACGAATCAATTGGTATAAAGAAAACACATTGGTTTTTAAAAAAAGTATGCAGTTGCATGTTGCAAATTACATATTTTTTTCTTGAAAGCAACTATGTGTTTTCTTTATACCAATTGATTTGTCTCATTATTTTGCGCATAAAAGTATTAAAGTAAGATTTCCGAAAATTGAATGTTTTACAAGATATTTTGTATTTTATGTCAAAATACTGTAACTTTCAAGCCTCATAACTCGAAAAGTACTTAATAAAAAATAACTTCATTATAGTGTTTTGAAAAGCTCCTGACACCAGCTATTAGATTTTGGAATAAAAAATAGGGGTTTCTATTTAAAAAATTTAATTTGACCTTGAAATGACCTTGAAGGTCACGGGCAAGGCCAAATCTAAGGTCACCATCGGATTGCCCGAGAAAAATCCTACAACTTTTGTCGAAGTTATTTTCCTCTGTAATGCGTATTTTTCAAATTATCTAGCCGTCCCGGAACTTTTGACACACGCTGTATATGCAAAAGTGTGAAATCGTATAAAGATGACACATTTGAAGGTTATAATATGTGTCAAAGTGAAATACATTCATATATCTATGTAACCAAAAGGTATTGTCATGAGCTTTACATTGCTTTTAGCACGCTTTATATATTTTATACTGTATAAGAACAAATAAAAGATGGTATAGTTTAGATAAAAATGGAATTTAAAAAGAAGGTAACTATACAGTATCGCTACCTCACCAGCGATTTTGATCCAATTAGGCTTATTCAACGCGTTTTTATGTGAAATAAAACTTTTCTATTTGAAAAAAGTGTTGCTCTGTTTCGCAAAGCAAGATATTTACCATTAAAAGTTGACGACTTTACAGGTTAGGAAACCTGTCATACGGACAAAGTATAGCGACCCTGGCGACGGTGTGCCACCTTGTCGTAGTGCTGGGGCTCCCCGCAAATCCATTTGTGGAGATGCGGGGTCTAAGAGCACACCCGGAGAAGCTTAACTTCGTTACAAAAACTTGGGGTGCTATACCCAAAAAAGGCTCTGAGGCTTGCACTTCACCTTATGACCTAAAATTTGGCCAGAGAAGTACAACTCTGAAAAAAAAACTGAGGGGAGAAACCTCAAAATAGGCCTCTGTAGACTGTCTCCTTTTCCTTTTCTTCTCCCTCTCCCTTCTCACCCTCTCCCCTTTCCCCTCCGCCAGCCTGCATGCCCTAAAAAGCCGAGGAAGAAAAACCTTGTCACAAAAACCGGGAGTTTGAGATATCTCCTGATGAAAAGTCTCAAATGGAAATAGCCAGCTGGCCGGGTCTAGGCTAAACAAAGATCGTCCCGAGAAAGGAAAACCTCGTTAAAAAATCAGGGGTTTGAGAATACCTCCTGATGAAAAATCTGAAATGGAAATAACCAGCTGGCCGGGATCCAGGCTAAACAAAGAGCGTCCCGAGGAAGAAAAACCTCGTTAAACAACCGGGGGTCGGAGGACACCTCCTAGTGAAAAATCCCAAATGGAAATAACCAGCTGGCCGGGATCCAGGCTAAACAAAGATCGCCCCGAGGATGGATAGCCTCGTTAAACAACCGGGGGTTTGAGAACATCTCCTAGTGAAAAATCTCAAATGGAAATAACCAGCTGGCCGGGATCCAGGCTTAAAGATCGCCTCGGGGAAGGAAAAACTCGTTATGCAACCCGGAGAAGGAAAACTCCGTTATAAAACCTGGGTTAGGGGGTTCCCATAATTGAAAAAAACTCAAGAATGGGACGACTCTGTCGTCACTAAAGGTTGTAGGTTTTCCATCAAACCTTCGTTGATGAGCCAAGGCACACCACTTTTCCTCCTCGTTGTGCGCCACCTTGTCGTGGTGAGGAGGCTCACCGTGGGATGGCCCATTGGGGTCTTTTCACGGTGCTAAGAGCGCACGGTTCCTTTTATGGAGGGAACGGGAGCCCGGCAACTCCCTCAGGGATTTATTCCAATTGCCGGTAGGGGTTGGCGGCCCTGACTTCAATCGCCCGGTGGCACGGCACCGTTAAGGGGAGATTTCCATCTCTCCTCCGTGCACGGGCGGCCAGGCTCGTTAGCCCTGTGAGGCGGCTGGTCAGGGGAGTGCTCCCCCCAGAGTCGAGACCTGTCCTAGCCGGGGCTGCTGCTCCGGAGGGACGGATCTCTGGTGGGTCACTTCGGTGACCTCGCCTAAAGGGGTGGATGTGGGTGCCGGTCTTCCTTGTGTCTGGGGCCGACTCTTCCTCTTCCGGTTTTGGGAGAGGAAAGGGTGCGGCCTAGCATGGGGGAGAAGCGGTGTCCCACAATGGCGGCTCTTCCTCTCCGATCAAACGGCTCGTGGACGTGGTCCTCGAGTACGCGGTCGTGAAAGAGAGCGACGGGCCGTCGATGTCCCGGAACTTCCGGGCTCGTCGGGCTGGGCCATTTCGAGGCGGGGTCGGAAGGCGGAGGGTAGCTGCTCGGGCCGTTCGGAAGTATTCCGAGGCAGGGTTTAGCAGTGAGGACCGATTACTACCGGTTCCGGAGTAATCGGTCGAGGAGTCTGTTTGCTGGTCGCCACGGCGGGTAAGGCGCGGAGTGGGTCGCAACACTCCCCGCTCCAACCGTCCGTGGGGCCCCCCGCGTAGCTGCGCCCACTGCGGTGCCCACATTGTCGGAGGTGTGGGACCCCCGAAAGCCCCTGGATAAAACCAGGGGTAAGTAAGGGGCCGGAGGCCAGTGCACCGGATGTTTATTCTCGGTGCCCGCGCCATATGCTGACTTCCCGGGGGAACTCGGAACTTGGAGAGCATGCCCGGTCAGCGGAGCCGCAGTGGGTAGTGGGATTGAAAAAAAAATGTTGCTCTTAAAGAAAAATAATAGTGGTCATTAGGAGGTATATCTCGCGCCCGAGAAACCGAGTTTCTCAACCGAGAGACCAACTCTCGTAGTTGGGGGAACGGGAGAGGAGGCATCCAGGATGTTTCCAGAGTCAGGCGTCTTATCTCAAGTCTCGGTATTGAGATTGAGAGGGGGCGCTGACTCAGGTGACGAGATGATGGGGAGAGGGACGGAGGGGGATCTACCCCCCTCCCTCTCCCCTCCTTACCGACCTTGTCCAAGGTCGAAGAAGGGCACCCTTGCGGTTACTCCGGCTACATCACGAGATCCGTCTCGTGCCGGGTCTCCGAAGCGACCGCAGGGTTTATCTCGGGCGGAGTCGGAGGAGAGCCTCTTTTGCGGGGCTCCATCCGTCGACCTCTGCTCCGACGATGACGGATACAAGACCAGATTCTCGTCCGTCACCAGAACCAGCGCATCGTCGACAGGGGCCAAGAGGCCTAGGAAAAGCAAGGAGGGGATCACCACCTGCCCTGATTCTCCCTCCTCCGACGAGAGGAGGAAAAAGAGGGAGAAGAGGGCAAGAAGGGGTGACCTCTTGTCCTCCGACGAAGAGGATCAGGAGATCCTCAAGGCCCAGGCCAGGAAGGAGGATCCTAGGGGACGCCCCGCGAAGAATCCCTTACAAGTAGGGCAGCACACCGCCCGAAAAAAAAAGAAGAAGGCCGTGGAACGGATCGAAGAGCTCCACCGCAAGGTCTCCGAAAGGACAATGAATCCTCATCATGAGACGGGCCGAATTACCGAGCGATACCACAAGCACGTGGGCATGATAAAAAGCAAGGTCGCGCAGTGTAAATTGGCGCCGGTCCAACAGATCCTGGACGACCTCAAGGTGAGCACGGACTCTATCCTTGAGGTCGCCGGGGTCTCGAAAGGTCTCAAGGGGAGCCTTGCTAAACTCCTTTATGTTGCGGCTTCCTCCCTCGAAGCAGGCGCAGCGACCCTGGCGGAACGCGCGGAGAGAGAGGAAAGAGACGACCCCGTAGCGGGAAGGGCCCCTCCCCCGCCAACGCGCACGCGGAGAAGATCCTAGCGGCAAACCGCCGCCTGGAGAAAGAGGTCGCTGACCTCCGTAGGGAGAGGGAGGAAAGAGAGAGAATCTCCCCTCCTCTCTCACCTATTAACACCCGGTCCAGGGCCAGGGTTGCAAAGGAGGACAACGCGGACGAGGAAATCATCATGGGGGAGTCGGTGGAGGTCCCACCTCCGGAGCCCTCTCCCACGATGACAATCACTAGGGAAGACCTCGTTAACTTCCCGGCAAAGAGACCTCCGATTATGGGGATCGTAAAAGTGTTGGTTGACCACCCTTTGCCGGTGGTAACAAGAAACACCCTCTTGCACGGTGGCCTAGTTGGCACCATTGTGCAGGAGGTGGTTAAACAGGTCGGGGAAATGCTCCCCCGTATTGTGAAGGAGCTCCTAGGAGATAGGCTCCCCTCCTTGCCTGACCCGCCTCCCTCCAAACCTCCTGGCAGTACGGGTCCACCCTCCGTTAAGAGGGTGGCTCCCTCAGCCGGGGATTCAAAGAGGGAGAGCGGAAAGAAGGGGAAGAGGAAGGAATCGGCGCAGTCCGCCGCTGTGCGACAGCCCACTGCCGACCCTTCCTCTCCCCCTAAGGAGGGAAAGAAAGGCCTGATTGTTAAACCGGGGCAATCAATCCCTCCCGGAGAAAAAGCCTCTCCAGCTGTCGCTGCCGGCGTACAACAACAGCAGCGGCAGCAACAGCAAGAACCATCACCTCCGTTATATACGGAGGTGGCGAAGAGAAGGAAAAAGAGGGAGACCCCTCCCACCGTAGCGGCAAAGGGCGCCCAAGGGGTCACAAAGGTGGCTCCCAAAACTGCCCCCAAATTTCCTTCCTCTCCGCCCAAACCGGGCACCAGGGGAGAGAACGGGAAGAAGAAAAGGAAGGTGCTTAACACCGCGGCGGTTACCCTCACGTGCCCAGAGGGAGAATACGCCGCGGTGCTGGCAAAAGCCACAAAGGAGATCCCCATCAAAGAGATGGGGATCTCCCAGATCAAGCCCAAACAGGGCCAAACTGGGGCCCTTATTTTCGAGATACCGGGCCCCAATGGCAAGGAGCACGCGGACAGGTTGGCACAAGAGATATGCAACCTGTTCGCGGACAGACCCGAAATACGGATCAACCGACCCCAGAAAATGGGGGAGATCCGTATCCGGGATCTGGTGCAGTCGGCCACGGCCAAAAGCGTTGCCCAGGCTGTGGCGGAGAAGGGAGGATGCTCCTTCACCAAGGTTAAGGTGGGGGACTTTAAACTCTCCCTTACCCCCAGAGGCCTTCCTACGGCCTGGGTAAAGTGTCCCTTCAGGGCGGCCAACAAGGTCGCCCAGGAGGGGCACATTGCGATAGAAGGGCTCTACAGAGCCCGTGTAGAGCTACTGGAGGTGCGCCCTCTCCAGTGTTTTAAATGCCTGGAGAGGGGCCATGTTAGGGCGAAGTGCCCCAACACGACCGCGGACTGAAGCGGTCTATGCTACCGCTGCGGTGTGTCGGGGCACAAGGCCTGTACGTGCATGGCACCGACAAGATGCGCCGTGTGCTATAACGCGGGACGCCCGGCCTTCCACCGTATGGGGGGGCCGGCATGCAAGCATCTTAAAGAGGGCTAAAAGAAGAGGGGGGGGGGGTAGCCACACCGACACCCATCCCTCCTCTTAAGAAGGCGGAAAAACCGGCGGCAGCGGCGACGTCGCCCATTATGGGGGAATCTAATTCCCTCATTGAGAGCACGGACGTTGATCCATCGCCGGCTGCCGCCGAAGAAGCCGGGAAGGTTGGCCTGAAGGAAGGACAGGTTCAAAAGAACTAATAATGTCCACGAAGCTCCTTCAGGCCAATCTGAATCACGCTCGCCGGGCCTAGGATCTTTTCCTAGCGGACCTGTGCGAGCGTGACGCAGGACTGGGGGTGGCGAAGCCGTACCGGGTGCTGGACTCCAACCCCAATTGGGTCTCAGCCTCGGGCGACTCCGTCGTCATCGTGAGGAGGCACTCCCCGTGCTCCCCCCTTACCCTTGTGGAACGGGAAGTGGGGTTCGTTATGGCGCGGTGGGGTGCCTTCCATGTGATGGAGGTCTATGCCCCGCCAAGACGGCCTCATCCCGAATTTTTGGAGCAACTGCGGACAATGGGGGCTGGCATTTGCCGATGCTTCCCCCATCCCGTACTGGTGGCCGGAGACTTTAACGCCTGGGCACGGGCGTGGGGTTCCCGGCGCACCAACAGCAGGGGTGAGGCCGTGTTGGACTGGACGGCGGAGCTGGACCTTCTATTACTAAACAGGGGGTCCGAAAGCATCTGTGTTCACCCTCGAGGGGAGTCCATCGTTGACTTGACGTGGGCATCCCCCCGGGCGGCACACTTGGTAGGAAACTGGAGGGTGGCGGACCGAGAGTCCTATTCGGACCATCTCCACATAGAGATGGTCCTGACTGCCACCCCCCAGGAGGTGCTGATCCGCCGCCATCAACAAAAGGGCGATAAACCCCCAAGAAGATGGGCCCTGGCCCGTTTAGACCAGGACAAACTGGTGGCGGCGGCCTTGGTGGAAACGTGGACGGATCCTCCCGACCTCGTCGACACCGAGGCCGAAGCCGAGGAGATCGGGGACATGGCCGAGCGTATTTGCGACGCGGCCATGCCCCGATCAAAGCCCGCCCCTCGTTGGGCGGCTTACTGGTGGACGGAGGAGATCGCGGATCTGCGGAGGCGAGTAAACGCTGCCAGACGCGATCTCCTCAGAGCCCGACGAAAGGCGGGAGGAGATGAGGAGAACACTGCCGAAAAGCGCAGCGAATACCTGGCCGCAAGGGGCTCGCTGCGACTAGCCATCGGCAGGGCCAAGGCCAAGGCCTGGGAAGAGTTGTTGGCGAAACTCGACCGGGACCCTTGGGGGCGTCCGTATCGCTTGGTACTCAACAGGCTGAGACCGGCGGCGCCCCCAATCTCGAAGACGCTGGACCCCGGGTTCCTCGACCAGGTGGTGGGGAGTTTATTCCCAATTAGGGATATTTACATCCCCCTAGGAGGGATCCCACCCCCTGGTCTGAGGACCTGGAGATCTCTGAGAGGGAGCTCTCTGAGGCGGCCAAAAGGCTGGGAGTTACTGGCAAGGCCCCTGGCCCGGACGGAGTCTCCGGTCGAGCATGGGCCTTGGCTTTTGGCGTGGTGGGTGCCCGCCTGAGAAGAATGTACAATACATGTCTCAGGACGGGCG
The DNA here is from genome assembly GCF_040581485.1 of Linepithema humile. Classification (NCBI taxonomy): domain Eukaryota; kingdom Metazoa; phylum Arthropoda; class Insecta; order Hymenoptera; family Formicidae; genus Linepithema; species Linepithema humile. The sequence continues at coordinate 16,851,707 of NC_090130.1, read as the reverse complement.
CCTTCCTGTCCTTGTGGAAGAGAGCGAATCTGGTGCTCCTTCGCAAGGAGGGGAAACCGGTGGAGCAACCTTCGGCTTACAGGCCGATATGCCTGCTGGACGAGGTCGGCAAATTGTTCAAGAGGATAATTGCCGGCCGAATCGTCCAGCACCTGTCGCGGGATGATCCCGACTTATCGGAGGACCAATTTGGGTTTTGGGAGGGCCGATCGACAACGGATGCGATTACGCATCTGCGAGCCCTCTCGGACCAAATTGTAGGGGAGGGAGATGTGGCGTTGGCGGTGTCGCTGGACATCGTCAACGCCTTCAACTCCCTCCCCTGGGAACACGTAGGGGAGGCCATCGAGTTCCATGGCTTCCCCCCATACATAAGAGAGGTCCTTTGAGACTACTTCCGCGACAAGACGCTCCAGCTGAAAGATCAGCTGGAGCGGGTAAGCCGGAGGAAAGTCTGCTGCGGGGTTCCTCAGAAGTCGGTACTCGGACCCCTACTTTGGTACCTCGCTTATGACAGAGTGCTCTGCACGGCGCTTCCTCCGGGCTGTCGTCTGCTGTGTTATGCAGACGACACGCTGGTGGTGGCTCGGGGGAAGAGCTGGAGAGAGGTCCGAAATGCGGCGAATGCCGCTAATGTGGGTAGGGGAAGTCCGTGTCCGGGTGGGGACCCAGATGAAATATCTGGGCCTCACCCTGGATGGATTTTGGGGGTTTGAGCAGCACTTCGCTGGGATAACCCCCAAAGCGGATAGGATGGCGGCGGCTTTGGGTCGTCTCCTACCGAACTTGGGTGGTCCGAACAACGGAGTCCGCAGACTCTATGCGAACGTCGTGCAGTCGGTGCTTCTTTATGGAGCGCCGGCGTGGGCCGACAGGGCCGTGGCCAGCCGGCGAATAAAGGCGATGCTACATCGCCCGCAACGCCGGCTGGCCATTAAGCTAATAAGGGCCTATTGCACGACGTCGTTCGCGGCAGCCACAATTCTGGCAGGCTTCCGGTCGAGTTTCTGGCGACCTTGTATGCCGAAATATATCGGCGTACGAGAGACCCGGACCGGCACGGGAGCGCCCGCCTATTACCACGAGCCGTGGCCAGGCTCAAGAAAGATGCCCGTCAAAGAGCCATGGAGGCGTGGCAGGCCTCCTTAATTGGCTCCACGGCGGGCAGATGGACCACCCAGGCCATCCAACCCTGTCTCCCGGAATGGGCGCACAGGAGGGGACACGGAATTGGGTTCCACCTTACGCAGGTACTCACCGGGCACGGATGTTTCGGTGATTACCTGTGTAGGATAGGAAGGGAGTATACAACCGAGTGCCACCACTGTGCGGCCGGTCGGGACTCGGCGCAGCACCCTCTCACGAAGTGTGAAGCGTGGGAGAAAGAGCGTCGGGTTCTGACCGCAGTGGTCGGCGAGGATCTCTCCCTACCGGCATTGGTGAGAGCAATGCTAGAGGGAGAGGACAAATGGAGAGCCGCCTCCGAATTCTGCGACAGAGTAATGTCGCAGAAGGAGGAGGCGGAAAGAGTGAGGAGAGGGGAAGCGATGGGAGGGAGAGACGATGCTTCTTCTCCTCAGCTACCGCCATCTCAATCTCCCCACCCCCAAGGGGGCAGGTGATAAATGGGGCCTTCCCGGGCGGTGATGTTCACCAAGCCCCGGGGAGGACCCCGTGGGAGGGCCCAAACAAGGCCCTCGCAACTCGGACAGGCGGAAGGTGGAATTATAGGAATTCTATGGCTTCTCCACCTTTCGGCGGGGGGTCAGCCAGGAGCGGGGGCTCCTGACTGGCCTCAGCCCCCCAATAAACACGGAAGGGCGGGGAAAGGTCGCGGTAGTCCGGCCTTTTCCGATAAAAACGGGAAACATGAAAGAGGGGGAATTAAATCCCCGCTCCTTTCCGAGAAGAGACCGCGAGGCGGTCAGACCTGAGAGAGGGTGAGAAGAATACTTCTGGTGATGCCTCACCCTCCCTCTAAACGGTGTAGGAAGGCTACCGGCAGGGGTTTAGAGGGTATGCCTCGGATTTATCCCCAGGAGATTCCCACAT